>NC_136980.1:34410041-34557541 GCF_032717465.1 Coenobita brevimanus
AACCCTGAACAAACACTTGGCGTGCACTTGATGCAAGGCCACAAGAACTTACAATGATGTTCTCGTACAGATGTCACAGGTGAACACACGAAGAGTGGTGAAGTTCCATGTTGCTTGACGATCGCTATCTGAAAACCATCTGGAGCACACAAATGGTCAATTTGTCTGTGTTCTGCCCCCTCTGTCACCACTCATCTTCCACAAACAAAGTGAGCTCTCCTCCTTGTTGATAAACAAATGCTTAGGTTATAGACCTACAACATCTCGTTTATAGTAAGTCACACCAGCTCGTGGCTGGGCAGGGAAGCAGTTGTTGTATGTCTATGCTTGCTATCTTGACACTGGCTGAAGTTACTGGAGGGTGTCGTCTGTCTGGGCCTGGATGCAGGAGGTCCTGAGCATCAAGTTTAGGAATGTGCCAGCGTCTTGAATGTTGGTGTCATAAAGGCCTGCATCCTTTCCGATTCTTGATTCGATTAAGCTTCTCCACATGTTGGATCAAACATCTGACTTTGAAATGGCTGAAAGACGGTGTTATAATCCAAGGTGAACACTACTCTCATAGCAGTTTGATGACATCTTGTACTGATCAGCTCCTGTTCTGGTTAATTCCACGTCACAGTTGACATAGGTTTTGTGATGCTGTTAAAGTGTCCAGGTATCTTCAATGTGGGGTTGTGGCAGAGGTGTAGTGACTTGCTGTGACAGGTAGATCTTGGATATGCTCATGCACAGTTTCCAAGGTATGCTCAGTGATGGCACATGGAGAGGGATCATGTCCACATTTATCAGGCATTGGGGTCCCGATTAGTGAGTCACAGTGCTTTTGGTGAAAAATGGCCATATTCTTCTTGCTCCAGGACGTGGATATCCATAGATGTGCTGGCAGAGGGTAACACCTCTTGTGCTCCACTTTCACATAATACACAATGATATTCACCTCTGCACACATGCACTTCCTCCTGGCTGCCTCAATGCATATCAGGCTTAGCAGGTAAGCAGTCTCAAAATTAAAAATTGCTAGTTGCCTAGAAACTGGTAAAAATTTCATCTATGGCTTATCATTTGTTTATCTTCTCAGAGCAGCCATCATGGAATGGGGGACCAGTTTTATGTACTTCGACAAATTCTTTCATGTGGTAACTAACATATTCCTGCCCTGTATTCTGCTTATGCTTGGCTACATTCTTCCCCACTTTTCTAACTGTCTTACACAAACAAGTGCCTCCTTTATTCTGTACTGGCATCGGGAGAAGCTTTTGACGACGACCTGTTGCACGATCATCACGCACCAACATCACACATAGCCAGCAGCAGCAGCATAGCCACCTTCTGACCACACACCACCACGTCCCACCACACTTGCCAACACTCACACTACTATTACATCACTTCGAACACTATTACGATTACTAGAACTACTTCCAGTATCATCATTACTAAGGTTGCAATCAGGGTCATCAATATATCAATACTAATGTAAAGGTTTTCCTCAGTAGCTATCACAGTGTCATTTAATGCCAGTGCTTAGCACCCGCTGTAGTGGTGGAGGGATGCAAGCAGACAGTTCAGAGGAGCAAAGATCACCGAAGTAGTAAACAGAAAAGAGACAAAAATGTAGAAGAAAGTGGGCAAAGAGATATATGTGCTGAAGGGAGCCTGCAAGAGTGTGGAGGATTAATGAGATGAAAGTGATTCTTGACTCTATCCTATTGAGAAGAGCTCAATCTGATAAACAATCACACACAATGAGAGTTCCTCTCCACACACTGATTAATAGAACCCTGTGTATAAAGTCAACCACTGTGCAGGAGTACAGTTGGCTAGAATTGGGTCATATACCCAATCCCTTGGACGCAGACTTTATAAGAGAGGCAACATGTATCTTTCCAAGACAAATCCCAAGAGAATGAAATCGCAAGTACATGTCTCAAAGATGATGGAGGATCGAGCTGAATACTATAAAAATTTAGAGGATACTCCTGAGGAAGATTGTCAGGATACAAAACGTATTAACTGAGTCTTTGATGTACTCCAAACAACAAGATTACTTTTACCCTTATCAAAGATATGGCCAAAGTCAAACATTAGGTGCGCTACACTCCTCATCCCTTGTTCGTTGAAGCAACTGGGTTGAGATGTGTGCTGCTGGGGAAGCGAATGGAGTGGTGATAGGTGGAGTTATGAGTGTATGAATAGACAGGGTCAGATTTGCCAGCTTAGAAGGTCACCTGATGAATAGAAGGCTGATGGTTGGTAACAGGATTAGAGTCTCCTGAGGAAAGACGTATTATATGCTAGCTCTTAGAAGAATCGTATTGCCTACAACAGCAGCTATAGAACGATCAGAATGGAAGCTAGGGATGAAGGTACAGGTAGAAAGATAGAAACTGTAAGGGCGGTTGTTTGGAAATTACATATTCATGCGAAACTTGACCGAAAGTTCCTTGAAAATGTCATGTCCAATGGCTTAGCTTTAGCCAAAGTCCCCAAGGAGGGTGATCACGTGAAAGGCAGGTGGGAAGACTATCAGTGCAGCATCCCTGGAGGAAACCATACTGACGATCAGAAAGAGAGCTGTGAGCGAAAGGTGTTTCCAGCTTTTCTCTCTTTGACAAGAACAGACAATAAAACTCTTTTGAAGTACATGGAAGATAATGGACGAGAGTTAGAGAGATGTGAATATCATCCTTCTTTGGGACAGGTTGAATGAGAGCAAACTTCCAACAAGAAGCGAAAATACAATTTAACTGGGAGAAAGCGAAAGAGTTTACCCTAGGTGTGGTGTACGCAGAGAAGGACGGTTCTTGAGGACAACAGGAGGGACTCAATCAGGCCCATATGCCTTGATGCAGGGGCTGGGAGGCTTAACGGTGGCAGAAAAATCGACTGAAGAAAACATAAATGTCATTATGAGAAAGTCAGAGGGTGGAAGTGATGGAGTGAACAGCACAAGAATCGTTCAAGGTGGAAATGAGTGAACAGTTCCGGTTTATCAGCAGAAGAAATAGCTACAGAGTCATCTTAGTGGAAAAAAGGAGGGGATGATGATGAAGCAAAGTTGTTCGAAAGTGTTGTTTTGTCACAAAGGTACCAGGAGTGGAAAGAGTTTGTGTTGGAGAGTTCATAGCATTTAGTACGAATGAAATTATTTATAGCAGAGCGAAGAACAGACTCTAGCAATTCGATTCCGGGCACACATATGCAAGATGAGATATTCAAGTGTGGGTTGGCTCCATACCTTTTGTTAGTGCCACCCAGACAAAACTGGAGGTAAATCTAGTGGACCGCAGTGAACCCAGTGACTCTCGACCGGTCGCTCAAGCAGAGGCTCATTCACGAGATTTTTTTGAAAGATTGTCTTTGTGGTGATAATGTGGTGCACAAAGCAAGAAGAAAGTGTGCTGTAGGTGTAGAGGTCTGCATTGAAATGTGGGCATAATGGGGGATTAATGAGTGGTATTTTGTGCTGGTACTGCTAGAAGGGAAAGATGATGATAACATTTCTGCAGTTAGGGTCAGCACCCTCCATAGAGAGAGAGTTGCAACAACTTCGACTTATTAAGTTTACTTAATGGAAGATAGAAAAGTGTTCCGGGGCTCACATATAATATTTGTAATTTAAAATCTACAGTGCTGCATGGAGTTCTGAATGATGAAAACTTAGTAACTACAGAGAAAACTGCAAAGCATTCAAAATTATTCATTCACTTCCTGCTTCTTGCCACACCACATGAAAACAACATGGCATCAGCTTGAATCTTAGTTGTCGCAACTCCTTATAGATGACACTCAAATGAGGCAAGGTGCACTCTTGTCTCTGTGAGTTAGGTAGTTTCCGAAGGGTGGATGTCTGGACAGGGGTTTAAGAAGCGATGCTGTATGGCAAGGGGTATGTAGTGGCATGTGTTCATGTGTGTGTCTCCTGACATTTAATGGTGGATGGGGGAAAGGAAGTTACTGAGTTACTCTCAGGGGGACTTTGGCAGATGTTAATTTCGTTGCTTCTATAAGTGGAGGTGGATGATGTGATATGAAGTTATAGGGTGTGATGGTTTCTGGCCTGAAACAGTGACTGGTGTGCTTTGCAGATGATGGTTGACAGAAAATAGTTTAGTTTCATGATGTAGATAATTTGTAAATGTGGTCATATTGCATTCCGTTATTATTCTTAAAGCTTTGTTTTGTGTAATTTTTTTAAAGCTTTTACATATTTGTGCTGGTTTTGTTGGTGCTAAAGTTTGGGATAGCACAATTCGTTATTGCTGTAATGAACACTGTCACTACGTTCAGTAATTCTTTTTGCTGCTCGAAAACAGTACCTGTGAGTATTTTCAAGGCATCGACATTTCGAGGTGCATTGAAAACTGGTGTTCGTTGCATGTTAAGAATAAGTTCCCAAAACTTCGTTATGTTTTACTCTGTTTAGCTATTTAGTTCAAGAGGGAAAGCTGAGAGTTTATTGTCTTCCATGTACTATATATATCTGGAGTGAAGAGGAAGATAGTTGATTTTTTGTTTGAGAGGCAATAATTTTCTTTTGCCTAAATTAGTGTTCTAATTCATTATAGCTGGAACTGGGCCAGGTGCTTTTTCAGCTTTTGAAAATACAGTACTGCGATGTTATTGTCTGGTCATCAGCAGTGGACAGTACTGTTAGTGAAGATATAGTGGTTCTCTGGGTCATGGAGAAAGGCTATGGGAGACGCTGGAAAGGACTGAGCAAAGTTGGTCAATGCTGGATAACATCTTGATTCGAGATCTTTGATCTTGACAGAGTATCTTGGTGCCTGTCGCCCAGAGTGAAGTTGGCCAGCCAGTTTTATCGTGTGGTTTTTCGTGGTTTCTGTTTTAACATTTTCTTATCAGGATATGTTTTTATATTTGCATCAAAAAACTTTGTTTATGTTTGCTGGTGCATAGTGAAGCTCATAGTAATGCTCGATTCTTGTTGAACTTTTTGATAAACTAGGTCAACTTTGCGAGGTGTGTGGTGGTTTGGTATGAAGGTCGGAATCTATGCTACGGGTATCAGATAAAGGGATGTTGGAGATGATATTCCTTTTAGATTAACCATTTCATGGTTTTGCTTGGAGTTACAAAATTAGCTATATTAATCTATAAGATAATGGGCTACTGGGAGATTTTCCTTGTTTAAATATCCAATGAGTCATGCAAGTTCTCGTACGTGCAACCATTTATTTACATTTTTGTTTATTTTTTTTTTTTTTTTTCCACCGTGCCACTCATCTGCTTCGATCACCATATCGCTCATGCAGCATACGTGCTGTTCATGTACCACATAAACAAGTTTCTAAAGTTAGGAAGAGGAAAAAAAAAAAAAAAAACGAAAAAACGAGTGAATTCCTCCAAAATTAAAAAACTTTTACGCTGGAATCCCATCTGTAAAAAATAAATAAATAAATAAATGTATAAGTACCTATGCGTTATCAAGTCGTTCCACATACGAACCAGAGTGAGCACTCACTTACACAGACTAAAAAGCTTTTTCTGTCCCACTTGTCAGAATGTGGAAAGCAGTATGAGTACCCAAGTTGCTTGACCTCAGTATCAGCTAGAAAATGTGATGTATGTTGCTGGGGGTGAAAACTGATAGTGCCCTACCGAGGTGGTTTGCACCATGAAGAATGGTAGCAGCTTCATACCGTCAACAGGAAACAACCACAGTGGCGGTTTCTAGCTGTAGCTATAAAAATCACTGGTGCACACGAAATTCTACTCTGATCCTTGTTGGCACCACAACAGTGATGGTTCTCAGTGCAAGTGAAATACAATCGACCTCTTGGGGCCCTCTTTCTGTCAGCTAAGGAGCCGCCCAAATTATAAATAATCAAATATATAAATAAACAGATATGTGATACTCTTTCAAAGAATTTCAGTGTACATCAAAATGTAGTGAAATAAAAAGCGACTTTATTATCTTATATAGGGCAAACAACGAACCACGTATGGTGAGACAGGATGCAGTGGGATTGGGCAGGATGAGTGGATGAGTGTGGATGGGTGAGAAGGGTGGGTGGGCAGAGGGGGAATAGGCCCATGGGGATTGGGGGCAGTGAATAGGATCCCAAAGGAGGAACTGGTCCGTGAGGGATATAATCCTGGGGAAACTGGCGCAGGAGGAGACATAAGTCCAATGGGTACAGTAGGACTCTGGGGTCTTCCTCTGGGAGAGGGCCCCAGCAGGTTCTCTGAGCTATCCTGATATGCGTGGACCTCAAGTTTTTTACTCCAGACAACGATAAGAGCTGTATTAGTGGTTAAAATGAACTGGCTCCGAAGAAGATATGCAATGAAAGCTTCTAAGTGCTAAAGAGAATAAGTGGTCCTGTATCAAGTATCTCTGTAAAAGATGGATAGATTGGATGACAAGACTGAAATTGAAATGGAGAGAGGGAGAAAGAGAAAGTTATAAGCTTACTTCTCGAATATAAGGGTAATAAGGGTTTTTATTAAAACCTCTGATGGAAGCAGGTTGGAAATAAATCCATTTTCCCACCCGTGCCCTCATCTGTGACTGGTAGGTCCTGAATGAAACACCCCTCATCATGTATTCAGTATGGGCGGTGGGTATCAGCGCTGAAATGATATTGTGTGAAAATCTGTTGGATGGTGGATGACTGCCGAACATCAAGGAATGGTTTATCAAGTATGTGCTCAGAGGTGGACGAAGAAAAAAGCACCAGACTTTACTGGAGTCGGCCTTGCCAAGTTAATTACAGTGTAGTCACCTCAAGGCCCTTCACCAGGCAGCGTTTGTCCCAGACTGTTAAAAATCTGAGGTTGCAAAATTATAAGGCAGAATCCTAAGCTGCTTAATTAGTACTATTACTACTCAGTTTTGCAGTCTGTGTCCAGTTTCTTCCATCACATGGTCTGGTACACTAATACAAACATAACAAGAGTAGAATTGCCTGGGACTTGGGGCAAGGCTCTTGTTTTGAACAGTTTGCTGTAAAAAGTAAAACTTTATATGGGACCACTTTTGTGTCTCAATAGGCTTAAATTAAGCACTTTTACTATAGTTGTCCCTAGATGGCACCACGTCATGTGTCAGCTGATGGCAGATTTGGATTCTCCATGTTAAATTACCTTATATGGTACCACTTTTATGTCTCCAAAGGCCTCCTTTTAACAAATCCGCCAGAAGCAGCTGAAGAAGAACGCTGACCACTCACCGACCTGCTGGCTATTGCCTCAGGTAAAAAGGTAGCCACCATAACCATGCATGCAGCATCCGAACAGCATCTTTAATGATCCCCCACCAGATTCCTTCCCTCAGAAGCTGCCCTCCCATGCAGTCATAATGTAACCACGCCAGACTAGGATGTGGTCATATTATTCTCTGCTTCACCGACAGATAATACAAATCACAAATTACCAAACCACACATACTGTCATGCTGTTCCTCACAGCACACAACACATAATCACATCAGCACCTCCCTCACATGTACTACTAATCCAATGGTGTAACCCAAGATCTCCGGGGACGCTAAATGAATAGCCTGACTTGTGCTGTCCATTGGATTTCACGTCCAAATAAGAGTAGTCAGAGAAACATCATTATCATAATCATCACCACCACCATTATCATCATTGTCATCATCAGTATAACAACATCCTTAGTATTATCTTCAGCAACAACCAACACAACAGCAATTACAACAACAGAAAAATTACGAGTATTATCATCATGATCCGATCCAATCGGATTGAGCCAGTGCAGGTTTATTTCCAAGTGGTGGTTGGGATTTATTGCTTACTCAGTGCCACTCAGGGATGAGTGAGGCTAGTCAATCTCATCTGAACCCTCTCGTGCAAGCATATGTTTCAGTAAGTTTCCCAGCACACGATTTTACTCGACTGGCTACCCGCCCAGCCCGCCCGTGCGCCACTGAAAACACGTATTCTTGCCTTATTTTCGCCACCCAAACCTCAATCTACTGCCATGAAACCTATATGATCATCTTCATCGATGTTTGTTCTAGCTGTTAAGCACACAAAAAGAAAAAAAAACAGAAACACGAATTTAACTGCATTAGGCAGCCCTGAATAAATATTTTGCAACATCAATTTCACTTCCCAACATCACCATTCGAATGCTTTCCATCACACAGGAAAATGTTATTAGAAGTTTTGATAGAGAATTTCATCAGCTTTCTAATGAATTTTGTCGCGTTGTGATAAAATTGGTGGTTTTGGAGAAATTAGCCAAAAACTGAAAACCATAAAAAAAAAAAATTTTTGTTCAGGGAGCTTTCCTGCAAAAGTTTTCCCGCACACCTTATAATTTTATTTCATAATATTGTGTAGAATTTCATGAGCTTTCTCATGGCCCAAACAGATTTTCGATACTCCTCATAGTTTCAGAATAAATCGCAAAAAAAGACTGGGTACTCACGGCCGTGTATCACTTTCATCATGCACGTACAGCAAACACTATATTCCCGCTTACGTAACAACGACTTCTTATCAGAGATATTACATTGTTATGTCCTGTACATACATAAAATTTACTGCTCTTCATGGTTCTTACAGGAAATCGATATGTCCAATAATTGTCGAGTAATTGGACGACAAAGTGAGATAAGTCTGAGCACTTTTGACTTTACTGCAAGCAAGAAAAAAAAACACACTCCGTTCCCCCACCTTTTCCTACAAAATATGCTCCCAAAGCAGTGGCCTACCTGAGGGGGCGGGGGGGGGGCTGTTTGAAACTGCCACCCGGGCCTCCAATTGAGGGGAGCCCCCAAAAGCCTTAAAAATTTATAAGCTTTTTAATTAATATTTAAAAATGTATATATTTATCATCCTGACAATCCCGGCTGAGATATTAGATAAGTTTTGAGAATTACGGGGGCTAGGTTCTTTGCGGGGCCCCCCCTCCAGGAGGGGGGCCCCCAAAAAGCACCTAGCCCCCCAGGCCTCCAAATCTCTAGGTGCGCCCCTGTTCCAGAGGATTATATTTAGATAATGAACATACATAAAATTTACTGCTCTTAATCATGGTTCTTACAGGAAATCGATACGTCCAATAGTTTTTGAGTAATAGGACGACAAAGCTAGATTACTCTTCCGATCGCTGCCTAGTTTTACCGAAAGCAAAAAAAAAAAAAAAAACACTGTGTTCCCCCCCGCTTTGCCTGAAGACTATGCTCCCAAAGCCTTTCTTCTTTTTTTTACTTTTATGTACAGACTGTAAAATCTCCAAGGGTTGTTTTTTTAGTGTTATAACCTATTAGACATGAACACTACTTTGTTCTAGTCACTGGTAATGAATCTGTACTTTCTGTCCTATGTGTAATACGTAGAAGAAAATGGTTATTTGTGTGAAAAATTTAGGGATATTAATAATAGGTCATATACATATCAACAATATTAGGAAAACTCACTTCTTCCAGGGGTGTTGAAGGGCCTGAAGGACCTTGTGGGATTTGAAGATGAGGAGTTATGTAGTGTGTGTGTGTGTGTGTGTGTGTGTGTGTGTGTGTGTTTGATAGTGTGTGTGTGAGTGTCTGTGTAGTTGCCTGGCGTCCTTACATCACCTGCACACCTGCTGCTAAGGTATCGCTAACCTACACTATGCACCCTAAAATTATCTCTTCTCGAACACTCGCAGCTCCATTCACATACACTTTACACTAAATCATATGCAATACATGACTACCACAATTATTCCACCCCTACCTCCACAATTAATTACGTTTCTCACTACGGTACAACATGACCGTGATGCAGCACTTTCACCTCAAGATTTACAATGCACTGCTATGTTGGCATACACCACACTCCTTCACAAACACTCGCAGCATGTTGGCCTTATATTTCACACAAATTCATACACATATACAGTATGATAATCACAATAGTCATCCTTAAACACCTCTAATAATCCCTTCCCAACTACAGCATACAGGTAATGCCTGTCCCATTCCACACTCTGGCTATGGCGTAACACATGTTAGTTCCAATATGTCACAAAGCAAGCCACTGTAGCTTTCACACACCATACAGTTTAGGTATTGGCTTTTCTATATACGTATGTGTGGTCACAGCATTAGGCCCAGGGGACATGGAGTGGCAAAACCCCACTACAGTGAACACATATCTTGCCCCTAGGCCTAACGACTGATAACAGGCACCATTTCTTCTCAAGATATATATCTAAGTTCCATCGACAAAATCACATCAAATTATGCTCAGAAATAATATATTAACACACTCAGTCTCCTGGGGATTCGACTCAGGCAGGAGAGGGAGAATTAGGGCAATTTAACGGGACAGCACACACGACGCAGCCTTACAGCCTGGCTCCTTGTGATCGACTGAGGTTTCTTGCTATGGGCAGCCTCCTGGGAGGCTCTACAGTGGTGCCAAGTCTTTAACTCAGAAGAGGAACGCGCCCGCTAGAACACGTCCAAATTTTATGCAAATCAGCCAAAAACTTTTCATTTGATGGTGTTTTTTCTGCTTATTCATGCAATTCGCGTCAACGTGCGTTTATGTGCCAAACCACAAAGAACGCGATTCGCGTCAACATGCCTGGGAGGGTTAAATGTCAGACCAACTTTCATAGCCCCAGGCACCCACACTCCTCCTGGGGCAACACAGGATTAGACGATGATGACGATCAACAACAACAATACAACAGCAAAATCAACAGTACGAAGAGTAAACCAAATTGCAGTGTGCAGTTGTGATAATGAATCTTTTCCACTGCAATTCCGAATTTATCAAGCAAGATGCCAATGGCCTGGACTATTACTGATTATTGTAACAGTCTGGTGAGAAATGTCTAAATCCTAGGCTATCTTTTTGGTATTCCTGGAGTCTGTTTACCAAATTTATTAGTGGAAAGCATGGATATTGACGATGATAATGATGATGATGATGATATGCTTTCTGCAATATCCTTAGTTTCCATCATTCTTATGTAACAGTGTAAAGGAACAACTGATCTTAACTGTTATTATATTATACAACCATCAGTAATCCTCCATACGTGTTGGGAACAATTACCAGTCCTTCATGGCATTCTTTCTTATTTCACTTGTATAGATCTCTCCTTAACACACACACACACACACACACACACACACACACACACACACACCTCTTCCCAAACTTTGGACACACAACTCTTCTATTTTCATCCCCTCTCTTATTTATCACGCCCTTCCCCTCCCCTTCCCTACCATCCCTTCCCTTCTCCCGTCATCCCTTCCTCACTCTCTCCCCTCCCTTCCATCTCTCCTCCCTCTTATACTCACCACTTTAAGGGCCCACGCCTCCTCCTCTTTCAGACTACTGCCCTCACTCTCTCTTATTTCCCTCCAACTCTCTCTCTCTCTCTCTCTCTCTCCTTCCTCGTTTTCTTTTTCATCTTCTTTCTCTTTCCGTTTTGCGCTTCCGTATAATATAATCATTACTGTTGCTGTTATTTTCTCGTTCTCTCATCTCTTAACCCATATATATTTTTCTTCCTCTCTTTTTCCATTTCCACCTTCCTCCTTTTGCCATGTCCTCTTCTCCTGCCAAATTACGTCTTCTTACCCTACCCTATGATGTTTGTCTTTATGCTCTCTCTCTCTCTCTCTCTCTCTCTCTCTCTCTCTCTCTCTCTCTCTCTGATGTTTGTCTTTATAATTATGCTCTCTCTCTCTCTCTCTCTCTCTCTGATGTTTTTATAATTATGCTCTCTCTCTCTCTCTCTCTCTCTCTCTCTCTCTCTCTCTCTCTCTCTCTCTCTCTCTCTCTCTCTCTCTCTTCATATGCATTTTCCTCTCATTTCCCTGTCCATGTTTCCCCCTTTTCATTTTTCTTGTTCGTCCCAACGTTAATGTTTATGTTCCTCTCCCCTCTTCCTTCCTATGCTTACTTTTATACACCTTTACCTCTTATTTCTCCCCGTGTACATTATTATTTTCCGTTCCTCTGGCTTAAAATCCGGTCATTGCTTTCTTTCATCACTGCTCAGCTTCACTCCCATTCTTTTGCTTATCCCCCATTTCTTTACCCCTTGCTTTACCCCCATTGTTAACAGCTGTTCTCTCTCTTTATCCATCTATCTGTCTACACACAGACAGACACACACACACACACACACACACACACACACACATATATATATATATATATATATATATATATATATATATATATATATATATATATATATATATATGCTGTGCGTGACAGAAATAAATGGAGAGAAATTGTGAATGAATAAGTGATGACGCAGCCCTGAGGGGATATTCTCCCGCATTTGGTCTGATCAGCTAGTCAGGTCAGGTGCGGGTAAGGGGATGGGTCTGTTATGATGTGGCAGGGGTAAACCAGTTCTGCTGTCGGGCCCTGCTGTGGATGTCACTGCTTGCATTGCGCAGTTGACCCTTGTGCAGTGTGATGCGGTGAGGATCTGTCCGTTCTCCCCTTTGGGGCTAAGATGCGAATGAATGTGTTTGAATGGATGAGTAAATGGAGAGTGAGTCGTCCTGTCTCGGCTACCTCCCTTTCCTTGGGGGAAGCAGCCTAGGTATATAGATAGATAGATAGATAGATAGTGTGTGTGTGTGTGTGTGTGTGTGTGTGTGTTTGCGTGAGTGTGTGTGCTTATACGGAAGAGTTTTTTACGGATGTTTAGCAACAAAGAGAGAGAGAGAGAGAGAGCGAGAGAAGGACAACGCTGTGCTTAATAATATTGTTATAATCAACAACAGGAACCAATCGTGTGAAAATCAACCAGCAAGATATTGTCAGGCGAGATGAGGAAAGAAATATTATTTTGGCAAAAAATTATTACAATATAGACATAGGTAAGACAGCACTATAAACCAGTGATATCTTAAGGTTATAAAAACCTTTAAGGACATTTTAGTGCAGCATCTTACTAGTATCTCACTGGGGTCATTACAGAATAGGATGGTGCCACAGGACTGGGAGATGACGAATATTTGGCTAATAAAAGAAAAGTTGGAATGATCTGGCTTAAAATCCAGAGCAGTTAGTCTCACGTAATTCATAGGGAAAATACTGGAGTCGATTATTAAAAATGAAATATTTATCATAATTTGAACAATAAAAGAAAGAGCTATTCAGCATGGCTTCAGGAGGGATAGATCATCTCTGACTAACCCGGAGTTTAAAATATGACACAAACATGAAAAGAAACGTTCAACCAATGTTCTTTGCATTTGGAGAAAGCATTTTCGTTACTGCTTTTCCGCATACACCATAATGAGTAAAGTGAAGAACTGGATAATCATGGACAACAAGAGCAAATGAACAACCAGTTGATTAACCGATAACAGAACGAGAGTTAAGGTAAGTGGTACATCTTCACCTTTGGTAACTGACACAGGTGGTCTTCCCCAGCTTAATGTTGGACCAAATATAATTTATTCCAATCATGACATGGACGTTGAATCAAATAATACTCTCATTATTTCCTGATGACATCAGATGTTGTATGGAAGAAATAAAAATAGTATGTATCATTATTCGGCCAAAAGATAAATGCAACTCTCTGTATCAACGACCTTACGACTTATGTCTAAAGAAACTGCAAATTTCTCAGCACTGTAATGACACAGTAAAGAAAGGAAATAGAGGCAACTATTTATTTGCATAAACTTCTCTTTTATGAGTGGAGAGTTATATTTTTTTCTATATGTAAGACCTTCGACCACATCTAGAATAGGCTGTTCTGTTCTGTTCTTGGAATGACCTAAAGACAATAAAACTCAGATCTATTCTCGATATGTTCTGACGATTGATTTAGACAGCTGACTGCTCTCCCTTTAAAAGTGAAGGCTTGGACGGAAATCAATGGAATGTTTTACAGTAAGGTTTAATAACATAGGAAAAAGTGAAGGTCTATATTACTTTTCGTCATACCTCAAGGGATAATGGCATCAGTCTAAGAAGTTTTTTATTTAATTATATCCTTTGCAATAATGGTATGGAGCAACCGAACGAGATACCGCTTTTTTCCAAGGTCCATTGTTTACATATTGGGAAACTTGTTAGGTCACCACCTGCCAACTATTGGCATTTAATACCATCATTATATCGTCCTTCATTGAGGAAGTGGTTGTCCAGCGAAGGAGTAGTTCAGAGCAACAAAAATTACCTTTATTAAATGCATGCTGCAAGTTTCATGCACTAATTAATAATATATCAGCATCCTTAAAAGATAAAAACATTAATTAACAGTCGTACTCAGTCCCCCCTCTCCCGAGAATTTTCATTTTGGCACATTCAGCCTAAAAATGTGCTTCTTCAGCTGCTCATTGCAAGGTTGGTTGAAGGGTGGGAGTAGGTCTTTTTGCTATTATATTCTATTGTTTTGCTTCTGTGACTGCAGAAAGAGAAGACTTGATCACGTCGCTGAGTGCATGAAGTTTGTGTTATCTGAATAACTCTCTCTCTCTCTCTCTCTCTCTCTCTCTCTCTCTCTCTCTCTCTCTCTCTCTCTCTCTCTCTCTCTCACACACACACACACACACACACACACACACACACAAACACGTACAGCATTCTCTGCTCAACTCTTCGTTTCTGTTATATCTAGCATTCTCTTCCTTTGCCAAAAATGCCTCAAGCATTATTTTTTCCTATTGAACATTCTCCTCAGCTTTCTCAGTCCCTTCTTTCCCCTTTACCATGTTTTCCTCAGTATATACCACCCCTTATTCTTTTATTTTTTCTATTTTCATTCATTCATTGCTCCCCTTCTCACCATCCTCTCCCCTTTGCTTTTTTTTCTTTCTTTCTCACCACTTTTATCTCCGGCCACTTTTCTCTTTCCTCTATTTCAATCATAACTAGTTATTTCCACTCCTGTATCTTCACTTCCATCTTTCTCCTTATTTCCTCTCCTCTTCCTTCTCTTCCTTTCCCTTTCCTTTTTTCTGGGGGGTTACCTCTGTTTTTCTCCTCATCTCCCTTTTTCCCCTGTTCCTATCTTCTCACTTTTCCACCTCTCCAATTTGCTCCTCTCCACTTGCCTCTCCTCTCTTTTTTTTCCTTCTCCACTCTTCCTTCTTATTCCTTATATATATATATATATATATATATATATATATATATATATATATATATATATATATATATATATATATATATATATATATATATATATATATACCCATTCTTTCTCCATATACCTATTTTCCCCATCTCCCTTTCCTCCTTTACCCACTCTTCTCTCCATTCATCTCAACACTCATTCGTATTTTTCTCCCCATTTTTCTATATCCACACTTGTTCTCTCCCTTTCTCGATGCGCTCATTCTTCTCTTCTACCTATCTCTCTATATCCACTCTTCTCTCCCTTCTCCATGTACCTCTTTTCTTCTTTCCCTTTCTCCTGGTGTTCTCCTTTCTCTATTTCCTATCTCTTTATCATCTCTTTTCTATTTTTTTTTAATCCTATAATAGCCTTTCTTTTATTGCCTTTGGCAACTGTTTTCCTCTTATTTTTGCTTATTTATCTTTTCTTTTATCTCTGTTTTTGTCAGTAACTTCTCCTCTCATTTTTTCCCCACTCATCTTCTTTTCATTATGTCCTCTTTCTTCCCAGTCCTGTTCTTCTGTATCGTATTTTCCACTCCTCCTTTTCTATCCAATTTTCTGTTATACTTTTTCTGAGTTACCCAACCCAGTCTTATATTAAATATCGTCTTCTCAATATTTTCTACCCTGCCTTTGCGATCCAATAATCTTATCTGCTTTTTCTGTTTAACCCTACTCTGTCTTATGTTCTACACCGTCTTCTTTGTCTCCGTTTTACTCTCCACTCTCTTCTTTCCTTCCTGTTACCTACTTTATCCCCTTCCACTTCCACTGTCCAGTATCTTCTGTTTTCCTTCTTTCCTCTCCACTACATTTTATACCTATTTCCACTCCCATATATTCTTCTCTACTCTCCTTTCTTTCCATTCACTCTCGTCTTTCTTTTAAATCTTTTCTGTCTCGTCCTCCTCTTCCCCTGTCCTCCTCTATATTCCTCCCCTCTTTCTCCTTCTTTCCCTTTTATTTCTTTCCCTTCATTTCATTACTTCTCACTTGTCTCCTTTCATTTTCTCTTCTCATTTCAGTTCTACTGGACTTTGCCATCTTTTCTCCTCTCTCTCTTTTCCCCTGTTCCATATTAACCCTTCCTTTTATCCCTAACCTGACTGTATCCTTCCGCTGTCCGTCTTTCCTCTCTACGCCGCCTTTTCCTGTTTGGCTATCCCCTGTTTCCTCCTCCAGTTTCTCTTCTGTTCTTTTGTCCTCATATACCTTCTCAGTCTCCCCTCTCTCATTCTTAGTTTTTCTCACTTTGCTCATCATTCTCTTTTCCTTGTCGTTCTCTCCACTGTCTCCTCCTATCCTTTTTTTCTCTCTCTCCTCTCCCCTTGAGATCATTCGACTATCTTACTACTACGATGGAACCCATTCTATCCGTTTCTCCTTTCTCTTAAATCTCTATTCTAGATTTCAATGTTCACCACCACCTCCGGCTCTCCTCTCCTTTCACTGATCCACCTGGTGAACAAGCCTACATCTTTTCTATCCATAATGACCTAGAGCAGCTAGTACAGCACCCTACCCGTAACCCTGACCGCCTTGGAGTGAGCTCCAACATACTTGACCTCTCCCTTACAACTAATCCTTCTGCTTACACTGTTAGTCTCTTCTCTCCGTTGGGCTCCTCCGATCATAACTTTATTACCTTAAGCTGTCTATTGCTCTGGTACAGCCTGTGGACCTTCCAAAGAAACGTCATCTGTGGCACTTTGGAGCTGCGGATTTGGAGGCCCTCAAGCAGTACTTCTTTGTTTTTCTCTAGGATGATTATTGCTTCCATGGCCGGGGACCATCTGAGTGTGCCTTGCGCATTACGGAGGTTATTCTCTTTGGCATGGAAGCATAGGCTACATTCCTTTCTCATATCCTCTGACTAATGCAAGAAAGCCTCGGTTTAATCCACCGCATGCCGGCTATTTTTGGCTCTATGGGTCACGCCAGTGCTGGCAATTTTTTTTTTTTTTTCTTGGCTACAATGATAGATTTTGATGTGGAAACAGTGAATTTCGCCATTAAAATGCCCACTGAGGCTCGGCAATGGTTTTATTGAGTTTCATACTCATGTACAGGCATAGCCGCTCTCTCACGCTCAACATGTACTTGAGAGGAAGCCGTTTTCTATGTAAGGTTTACTCAGGTATTTATGCTGGGAAGGTATTGCAATGTTCAGTACACTTTTCTGATTACTTATTACTTCAGCATCTATCACAATTTGCGTGTCTTTCTCACTGTGAATGCATTATCTTACACTTACTTGAAGATAAGTACAACCTCACATCATTACTTGCAGTCCTGGCACTTACAAGAAAGTATTTACAACCTGACTTCACTACATAATCCTTACTGTTACAAGAAAATATTTACAACTTACACTTACATGAAAATATTTACAAAATATCTTCACTACGTACAGCACTGGGTGAGGCACACAGGCAGAGTGAGGCAGAGCGAGCATGAGGCGGGGAGCGAGTGAGTGTATGGTCTTGACAGCCTGGGGGATGGTAGAGGAAGAGTTACCATACATGCCTGCCAATTTTTAATGCGGTCACAGTGAATTTTTTTTTATTTTAAAACATTTTAAAACAGCACTGACACTGGCCGAGGAATTATGTCAGACTGTTTTAGAACGGCACTGGCACACGGCGAGTTAATCACGCTTGTTCTAATGTTGTAAGCAACAAGGAGAGGGCCTATAAAAGGTACCGGAGCCAACCCACTCCTGAATCACATCATTTTTATGTTTCTGCCTACAATCGTGCCAAGTCTGTTTTTTGCCCTGCTAAATATAATTTCATCCGTACTAAATGCTCTCAACTCTCCAACTCGAATTCTTCCTGCTCCTTCTGGCACCTTGCCAAAAACTTTTCTAACAACTTTACCTCATCATCCTTCCCTCCGCTTTTCTACTCTGATGGCTCTGTAGCTGTTTCTTCTACTGATAAAGCAGCTCTCTTCGCTCAGACTTTCTCCTCCAATTTCACCTTAGATGATTCCGGTACTGTTCCTCCATCACTTCCCCCCCTCTGACTTCCTGATGGCTGACATTAAAATTTCTTCAGGTGATGAATTTTCTGCCATCACTGGCCTCAATACTAACAAGGCATATGGGCCCGATGGAGTCCCTCCTGTTGTCCTTGAGAACCGTGCTTCTGTGCTTACACCCAGCCTAGGTAAACTCTTTTGCCTTTCTCTTTCAACGTGTACCTTTCTTTCGTGCTGTAAGTTTGCTCTCATTCATCCAGTCCCGAGGAAGGGTGACCATTCCAAGCTCCTTAACTATCGTCCAATTGCTTTAACATCCTGTGTTTCAAAAGTTTTTGATTCTATTATTAACAGAAAAATTTTAATGCATCTTTCCTATCAAAACGCTCTTTCTGATCATCAGTATGGGTTCTTTCAGGGACACTTCATTATCTTCTCACTTACCTTTCAGACTCCTGGTCATCCTCCTTTCGGGACTTTGGTGAAGATTTGCCTTTGCACTTGACATCTCGAAGGGTTTCGATCGAGTCTGGCATAAATCTTTAATTTCCAAACTGCCCTCTTACAGTTGCTATCCTTCTATCTGTTTCTTCATCTATAGCTTCCTTTCTGGTTGCTTTATAGCTGCTGTTGTAGACGACCATCATTCTTCTCCTAGATCTATCAACAGTGGTATTCCCCAGGGCTCTGTCCTATTACCAACTCTCTTCCTTTTACTCATCAATGATCTTCTAAGCTGTACATCTAATCCTATCCACTCGTATGCTGATGAGTCCACCCTACACCTTTCCATTTGGTTTCTGCAACGTCCATTTCAGCAGTTACTTCAACAAACAAGGGATGAGGCTATGGCACACCTAATGTTTGACTTGGCTCGTATCTCTGACTGGAGTAAAAATAATCTTGTTGTTTTTAATGCATCGAAAACTCAGTTTTTACACCTATCAACCCCTCAAAATCTCCACAGGAGTACCCTTTAATATTTAACAATATCCAGCTCAGTCCCGCATTATCCTTAAACTTGCTTGGGGTTTCATTCACACGGGACTTATCTTTGAAAGATCATATTGCATCTCATGCAATATCTGCTTCCAAGAGATTGGGTGTGCTAAGCCGACTCCGTGCCGTCTTTATCCCTGCACAGTTGTTGACTCTATACAGGGTTTTCTTCACCCGTGTTTAGAGTACAACTCCCATGTGTGGGGAGGCTCCCCACATACAGCTCTTCTCAATAGGGTGGAGTCAAAGGCTTTTCATCTCATCAACTCTCCTCCTCTTACTGGTTCCCTTCAACCTCTGTCTCCTCGCCGCACTGTTGCATCTTTATCTCTTTTCTATTGCTACTTCAATGGTCACTGCCCCCCTGAACTGTCTGCTTGCATCCCTCCACCTCTACGACGAGTGCAGAGCACCCGTCTAGCAACAAACTCTCATCCCTTTTCTGTCCAACTCTCTAATGCAAGAGTTAACCGTTACTCCCAGTCCTTCATTTATGCAACGGGTCAACTCTGGAACTGTCTCCCTCTGTCTGTATTTCCTACTTCCTATGACCCCCAGTCCTTCAAATGCAATGTGTCCAGGCATCTCGAAATGATCGGATCTTGAAATTGGCTCACTTTTGCATTATTTTAGTCTTTTTTTCTTGGAACGAACTGTTAATGCGGGCTCAGCCTTTGGTTCTTTCTTCCTTGCATAAAAAAAAAAATCTCACTCTGTCCTTTATCTCCCCCCTCCCACATTTCTCTCTCTCCGGTCATTTGTCCTCCCCATTTCTTCCCTTCCCATCTTTTCCCTACCAATTTCTCCCCATTAATACCTTCTCTCTATTTCGCTCTCTCCCCTCCTCTCCCCTCCCAATATCTCTTTCAACTTTCTCCACTTCTCTTGTTTCCATCCCACAAAATTCTCTTCTTCGCTATTTATTCTCTCTTCTCCGTCGTTCTCTCCCTATATGCCTCTCTCTTTCTTCTATATATAACCCTTCCTTCTCAGTTACAGAAACATTCTTTCCATCGATATTTCTTTTCTTTACGTTGCCCCCTTTCCTCTCTCTCTCTCTCTCTCTCTCTCTCTCTCTCTCTCTCTTTGTTCCCCATCCCTGTATATTTGGCCATCCCGCACCCTTTAATACCTTAATAACTTGTTTTTATGGCTGGGGTGTTTCCTCGCTCACAAAAGCTGGCGATGCCGCAGATCAACACATTCTCAGCAGGAAGCCTTGATGCTTTTTTGTGAAAAACGTGTTCTGTCAGAGTAATGGCTTCTTCCCTCAGTATCAAAACACAGTGCTAGTACATTCAGGGACAAATGTTTACACAGTATTACCAC
The DNA here is from genome assembly GCF_032717465.1 of Coenobita brevimanus. Lineage (NCBI taxonomy): Eukaryota > Metazoa > Arthropoda > Malacostraca > Decapoda > Coenobitidae > Coenobita > Coenobita brevimanus. The sequence continues at coordinate 34,430,450 of NC_136980.1, forward strand.
TGCGTCTCCATGAGATTTTGGCACGCAAGCTTCTTTTCTCCTTATCCCTGGGTAGAGGCAATGATAAAAGCTCTCCTGCTGTTTTATGCCGTCTGCTTCACACAAAGGATACTTTCATCACTTTCCGCCCAGACGCATCATATCACAATCATCTATGGATACGAAGATTCTCCCAAGTTAAGAATATTTCTCAACAGAGAAAACTGAATACGAGAATAAAAATAATATTAAGCAAATTTAATGTCTCCCAGTTAACCTGACAGATCCCTTGCTATCGGTTCCATAGTAATGACTTGCGTCACAGGTTTCCTCATTTGTGTATACAGTATATATATATATATATATATATATATATATATATATATATATATATATATATATATATATATATATATATATATATATATATATATATATATATATATATATATATATATATACAGTATCTATCTATCTATGTATCTATATCTATCTATCTCTATCTATATACATATATATCTATATATTTATATCTATATCTATGTATATACTGTATATCTGTCTATCTATCTATCTACCTATCTATCTATATACATATATATCTATATCTATATCTATGTATATACTGTATATCCATCTATCTATCTATCTATTTATATATATATATATTCATATATTTATATATCTATATATATATATATTCATATATTTATATATCTATATATATATATCTATCTATCTATCTATATATATCATCTATCTATCTATATATATATATATATATATATATATATATATATATATATATATTGCCAGACGCCTCAATCCTGTTTGGGGTGGCCACAAACAAATCGCCTCCAAGTCGCCCTGTCCCCCGCCATTTCACTGCTCTGCTCCCAACTCATACACACCCTCTCTCATATACCTCTCCACTCCATCCCTCCATCTCATCCTCGGCCTCCACCTCCCTCTTCCCCCCTCCACCTCACTCACATACACTCTCTTCGTCAGTCTTTCACCCTCCATCCTCTCCACATGGCCAAACCACCTCAGTGTGTTCCTCATAACGCTTCCTATCACATCCACATCCACACCACAACGCTCCTTTATATCCTCATTCGTCAGCCTGTCTCTCCATGGGACTCCACAGGCTCCGCTTAAATAACTCCACTGCTCTCACTCTTGACTTGTGTCCTTCCAACAACGTCCAAGCTTCACTTCTGTACGTTAGAGTTGGTATCACAATACTGTCATGTAGTAACTTTTTCACATCCATGCTCACTTCCCTGTTTCTTATCACTACTTTCAAAGAACCAGCAACCTTTCTTCCCTGCTGTACCCTTTCAAGCACTTCACCCTCCAAACCTCCATCCTTACTCATCACACTACCCAAGTACTTAAACGTACTCACATTTTCCAATTCCTCACCATCCAACCCCACTGTACATTCACTGACTTCACCTCTCTCAAAGACCATCACTTTACTCTTCCCTACATTCACCTTTAGCTTCCGTTTCTTACACACTCTCCCAAACTCATCCACCAAGCCTTGCAGCTCCCCTTCGTCTTCAATCAACAACACAGTATCATCTGCAAACAACAGTACAGGGAGTTTCCAAACACTATCCTCTCTCACTAGGGCCACTCCAACATCCACTACCCTACCTTGTACCTCTTTTATTACCCCATCGATGTACAGATTGAACAACCATGGAGACATGACACATCCCTGTTTCAACACAACTTTCAAAAAGAAAAAGTCACTTAGTTCACCATCCACACGCACTGCATCCTTCGCACCATCTTACATACTCTTCACAGCATTCATCAACTTCCCATCTACTCCATATATTCTTAACACTTTCCACAATTCTTGTCTATCCACCCTGTCATATGCTTTCTCCAAATCCATGAAAGCCGCATACAACTTCTTTCCCTTCTCTAGAAACTTTTCCACTAAAGATCTAAGAATGAATATCTGATGTACACAACCTCTTCCCTTCCTAAAGCCTCTCTGTTCTTCTCCAACTAATTTCTCTGTTCTTTCTCTAACTCCGTCAATAAGTATCCTACCATACACTTTTCCTATTATACTAAGAAGACAAATGCCCATATGATTACCACACACTTCTTTTTCCCCTTTTCCTTTGTACAAGGGAATAATTATACCTGACTTCCAATCCTCCGGGACTCTACCATCCTCCCAGGCCAATCTGCACATCTTCCACATCCATTCTACTACTATCTCTCCCCCATGCTTCAGCATTTCACCACACACTCCATCAATTCCTGGGGCTTTCCCCGATTTAACTTTCTTCATTGCTTCCACAACTTCTATCCTACTGATTTCTTCCTGTCTTCTCACTTCCCTCCTTCTCCCAGCCATTCCCCAGCCACTTATACGTGCATTACTTCCATCCTCTATGTTCAACAATTCCTTAAAATGTTCTCTCCATCTGCTCACTTTTTCTCCCTTCTCCACTAGTCATCTACCATTTTTATCTTTCACTCCCTTGCTAACTTCACTTCCACCCTGTCTTACTCTTTTCATCTCTTTCCAGAACATTTTCTTACAGTCCCTCCACTTTACACTCAAATTCCTTCCAAATTCCTCATCCACTCTCTTCTTACTCTCTCTTACTAATCTTTTCACCTCTCCTTTTCTCTCTCTCTCTCTCTCTTTCTTTCTACATATATATATATATATATATATATATATATATATATATATATATATATATATCAATCAATCAATCAATCTATCTATCTATCTGTCTATATCTATATCTATATCAATCAATCAATCTATCTATCTATCTGTCTATATCTATATCAATCAATCAATCTATCTATCTATCTATATCTATCTATCTATAGCTATCCATCTATCTATCTATATAGATATAGATAGATAGATAAATAAATAGATATAAATGTATATATCTATATATCTATATCTATCTTTATCTATCTATCTATCTATCTATATATAGGTAGGGCGATATAGTTTTTGTCGATGCTGGGGGAGGTGTTCCCAGCAAATATCGAAAAGTTGTGGACGAATTTTTTAGGAAATAGCAACTATGTTGATGTGCAGAAGCCTGTTACTTTTGGTGAGGATATGATCAAAGACGAGCGAACGCCAGGCGCCAATTACTATTTAATATGGACTTAATTTCTGTGAAACGCTGTGGCTGAATTTCGTAGAGTTTTGCGAGTTTTCTTCAGATTTGGTTTGTAGGTAACTTATGGCCTGCCTTCAGTAAGGTAGGGCGATATTGTTTTTATATGTGTGTGTGTGTGTGTGTGTGTGTGTGTGTGTGTGTGTGTGTGTGTGTGTGTGTGTGTGTTTATTTTCCACCTATATCTCGAGAAGTTGTTGATGAAATTTCACCAAACCCTCAGGACAGAGCAACTGTATGGTTGTGCTGAAGCCTGTTTCCTTTGGTGATGATTTGATCAAACACGACCGAATGCCAGCCGCCATATATTTTTTTCAGTATGGTTTAGCCTTTTCTGAAAGCGGTGACTTAATTCTGTAGAATTTTGCAAAGTTCTAACTGCCTGCCTTGAAGCGAAGCTAGACCATATAATTGTGTGTGTGTGTGTGTGTGTGTGTGTGTGTGTGTGTGTGATACCAAAATATTTCGTATTCAGATTTGGCTTGTAGGTAGCTTGTACCTTAGCCAACAACATAATTTGTCAGGCTATTAGCATTCGGCTCCCGAATGCTTTTGTTTAATTTTTATTAAGAATTGACTTTTGGGAACCTGAATGACAATACCGTAGTTTTTTTTTTTTTCTTGCAATTTTCTTAAATTTGGTTTGTAGGTACTTTGTATTTTTCAACAGCATATTTTGTTTCATTACTAAGAGCATCTGGTAGTCCCTTGGGAATGTCGGCTGCTTAACATTTTATATTGTTCAGTACATGCTTTCCAAAAGGCAATACAGATGTTAGTGGCTATTTCCCCACGGAAACATCGATTTATAGGGAGTCGTGGAGAAATAAAGAGGCAACAGCATTTTGACACATTAAAAAAAAAAAAAAAAAAAAAAAAAACACTGAGCACACATAGTGTGGTCTTCACCATGTGGTGACCAAAATTACGTTATCAGAGTGATGAAATAAATGTCTGTTTGGTGCTAAATAAGGTACTTTGCAGTCAGTCCAGAATCCCTGCCAGCATTAACATTCCATGGTAAAAGATAAGTAGACAGATGAAGAGATCATTGCTGTTCTGTGTGTTATCCTACTGAGCCCAAAGAATGTAATTTTCCTTTTATCTCAGCCATATCTCGACGATCTTATCCAGTTTATGGTAGAAGGGTATGATAGAGCCATAATTAACCCCTTCAGTATGGAATGCCATACCTAAATTGAATATAATCATTTGAGGACAACAATGATATACTAAGAGAGACTCGAGTATGAAATGATGAGGTTAACATAACAAATTAAGACGCACAGTACTGCTACACCTGAAACCTAATCAAGTAAATCTGATATGCAAATGTGAATCACAGTCTGTCTAATGTGTTGTTGTTGTTGCTGCCGAATAAATCCGGTTTGTCTGGCAGAGCAGAACCATCAACGGCAGGCAAGCCACCACCCCTGCAGAGTCGTCCCGTGAAGTGAATCGATGTTCCCTTGCGGTAGACGACGCCCCTCCATAAGTGTTTGGAATTATGGGGAGGCTTGGTTCCTAGATGAATGTCACATTTGCATCTGGTTTAACAGGAACACCGTACAAGGCTCCACATCACAGCGTCATTTGGTTCTTTAATTACCACCCAGCTTTGTAAATGGCTTCATGGGTTACAGGAAGCCAGAAAGATTGTCATTCTGTGTAGAGCCACTCGAGCTGCAAAGAATTTATAAAAAGTGACGTGAAGAATGGGAAAAGTAGGAACAAAGTTGGGCGTAAAACAAGAGTGATAAAGGTGAAAGATGTAGATAACACTACATCAAGTGGATGGGTGATGGTCGTTACCACCTACCACCAGTGGTTTAACCCTTTCGCATGCGGATAAGTTAATAAATTTTGTGGGACATGACGTGCCAGCTTTTCTCCCCTCCCCCCCACCCATCGTGTGCTCCAAACACGTGTATTCTTGGCTTATTTTCACCACCCAAACATATTTATTTTGCCACAAAATCCATATGTTCCCATTCGTCGATGTTTGTCCTACCCAATAAGCAAAAAACAAGAAAACAAAGAAAACACACTGTACGTACAGTACGTTAGGGCCGTGTGAATAAACATTCAGGAGCATACATCTCACTCCCCAGCATCATAAGTCGAATGTTTACTAAACAATCTACATGTTATACAAACAATGTAAAGAAAATTTTATTAGCTTTCGAATGCCAGAGGTCCCAGTTTGATACAAGGTATGGTGTTTGAGTAATAAGCGAAAAAGTAAAGCCCATATCCGACAGACAACAGATTTCTTTATTCGGGGAGCTCTAGAGAAAAACTTTTCTGCCACTGTTATGTTTTTATTTTACCATCCTATGCAGAATTTCATTGGCTTTCATTTGAGCCCACAACAGTGATCCTATGCCTCATAGTTTTCAGGAAAAAAACTATGGTGTACCCACACCGTGTAGTGACTGTGGGGCAGTTTCCTGCCTTCCTCTAAGCTACTGCACATAATGCACCAATTCTTTTACACTAGATATGCACACTATATTCACATGATGCACTGTCACTATTTTTTATAGCTGAATACTCACATTTGGTGCAGGGTAGAGGCAGTGTAGTTGATTAGAAATATTAGCACCATCTTCATTGGGCCAAAGGCTGATAACAACCAAGAATACTTTACAAACATCAAATTTCCTATTGTAAACACCAAATCTAATCACAACAGTGCCCAAACTCTATACACAAGCACTACTGGTATAGTGAAATATGTTGCATGGCTGGGACATGGGTAAGAGTGGAAATTTAAAGGGACAGAACCGAGCAGTACCATCCACACTCACAGCTCATTCGGTACTGAATAACCTGTTCGCTCCCTTGCTGGTACTGGGATTCACAGTTGCCAACTCATTACTTTTGACGAGGAGCAGGGAAACTATGACACCTCCAAAAATGACGATGATTGGCCGAAAGCTTTTCCTCTGATGAAAGTTTTTATACTTTAATGACGCCAAAAGGGTCAATGTGTATTATCGCAGCCAGACCCTAATGACGACAAACACATCATTGTGTACGAAGGGGTTAACATGTGAGGCTGGTAAATAATGGTTTCAGCAGGTAGGTAAGACTGAGATATAACAGCAATATTCTCTGTTTACAGTGTGTGTTGAGTGGCGAAAGAATAATATCTGATAAAGTAGTTCCGAAGGATAACTGATGTACATTAGTCTCAAAGACAATGTATGGGAAATCTGCATGTGGCAGGTGAAGGGTGAAGTTAAAAAACAACAGCCTGAAGTGCAAAATAAGTAGATTATCAAGAAAGGAAGACTGAATTACAAATTATATTCTGAATGCCGAAATTACATGGTGTATGAACTGCAAGCATGTACGTGTACAGTATATATATATATATACTGTATATCTATCTATCAATTTATCTATATAGATAGATATACAGTATATATATATATATATATATATATATATATATATATATATATATATATATATATATATATATACGTACAGTAATCCCTGTACTTTCCAGACGCCCACTTTCCGGACACCCCAATTACCGGACATTGTGGGCCTGGACCATCGGAACCCGAAAATGGCCAAAAAAAGAAAAAAAATTCCCCAAAAAATCTGAATTTTTTCCCACCAGTAATTTGAATTTGCCGCACGGCACCGAACAGCTGGTTTACACCAAGTCCCCTTCACCCCCTCCTTCCTCCCCCCTCCCCCTTCCCCCATCAGGGTTGCCATTTGGTATTTTTCATTACCAAATGTGGGCCAAGTTGGTAATGAAAAATTCGTTCGGTAAAGAATCAGAATAATGCATTACCAAACGGATTTTTCACATGTATGAGGATACACAGAATGGAGATGGTGGATTGTTTGCTCTCTCTGAATAATCTGCTAGTCAACATAGCGTGAAAATAATCAACATGCTGTTAATTATGAGAAGAGTGATTACATGTATTTCCACTTGTATACATAATTAGTGAAGAATAAATGCTAGCTTTACAAATTTCGTAACGACAAGTTAAATTTGGTAACGAAAATTGAGGAGTTTGGTAATGTGGCCGTTGCGATCTGGCAACTCCGTTTCCCCATGACCACTCCAACAGTTACTGCCTAACTTTGATGGCGAGTAGATGCCTATTGCAATGGAAGCCACATGTGCTCATTTTTTGTGAATAAACAGTCACTAGACCACACGGGAATTTACAGTGTCGTGCAGGGTTAAAAAATTTGAATTTAGTGTGCAAATGATTAATTGTGGAATGCATATTGGCTGTTGAAACTGGCGTGGTGCAGTTAAGAACAATGTGCAGTGTTAAACAATTATAATTGGCAGTGCAAAGAACTAAGTGCAGCACAACACTGGATTACTGTATTTGCTTCAAGAGCATTTTCACCACTGCCAAAACCTTAGAAAAGCCGGCTGCAAACGTGCTGTAAGTAACTTGGCTGAGGTACAGTCACTTCTAATTCCTCATTCTTTAATTCTTTTTCATTCATTTCATGCTTTGTGTCCATTATTGGTGAATAGGGTCTTAAAAAGGTTTAAAAAGGTGCTTTGCATGACCAGTAGGGAGTTATTTAGGCGGGTTTCAAAGTTAGGCTGGGTTAGGGTCCTTAAGTACCAGTCCAGGAGCTAGGGACCCACTTTCCGGACGGGACCACTTTCAGGACATGCCTTTGGCTCTATGATCCCCCCTCAAATTTAATCAGTTGTTTCCTGGTCCATGGTCCACTTTTTCACAGAATTTCATTGAAATTCACTGAGAACTTTTGGAGACATCATGTGGGATACTCCAGATCCGAATCCTGATCCGCCCCCAAATTTAATCACTTATTCCTTGTCCCATGGCCCAACCTTTTACAAAATTTCATCAAAATCCGTTCGTAGCTTTTTGAGTTATTCTGCTAACGGACAGACAGACAGACAGACAGACAAACCAGCCAAAGGCGGTAAAGCATAACCTCCTTGGCGGAGGTAAAAGCAGAGCCAAATTCAAGGCGATATTAACCACTTTCTCTTTTTCTAAGCCTTCGCTATCTTCCTTTACCTTCATTATTCCTGCCTGTTCATCAAATTCCAGTAATTCTCTCGTCTATCTTATTCAGCCACTCTTCCCTTTGTGTTTCATATTCTGTTCTTTAGGTTTTTTAATGTACGTTTCTCTCTCAGTCTTCTCTCACTATCTGTCCTCTCTCCAGCATCCATTCATGATTAATTTAATCATTTCTTGTGTCCATATTATTCTCATCTCTCTCTCTCAGTCCTTTGTGTCTCTTTCCGGTTCGTCATCCATCTTTCCTCTCCTGCCTCGAAACCATTTGTTTTAAGTTCTTCCAATCTACATATCTATCATTCTTCACATTTAATCCATATCTTTCTTTTTCATTTGAATTCCCCCCCCCCTCTCTCTCTCTCTCTCTCTGTCTGACTGTCTGTCTTTCAGGTTTTGTATAGATGCCAAGCTCCTCTCACCACGAACATCACCAGTGTCAGGCCAGCCGACCGTGCACTCTATGTATGTTGGTCATTTCGCACTGCTCCCTTCCTACCCTTCCCTCTCCTTTACCTTCCTTATCATGCCTTACTCACCCCTTCCCATGGACGCATCCCCACATGCTATGCATCACTCCTCCCCCCTCCCGCCCGTTCTTCTACACCCCACCACCCTTCTGTCTGGCCCCTTCTTTACAAAATGAACGCCTATGTTACTCGTGCTTTCAGGAAGAACACTGAGATTGCATAATTTACCCAAACTTTTGAGTTACTGTACCATGTCCTTGTGTAAATGAAGAAAAAATATAAGCCATAGAAATGTGAGCTCAGAGCAGGGGTTATGACGTTAACCAGAGATACACAGTGTTATAGAGTCGTAGCGCAGTGGTATGATTACTGTCTATCTATTGCCAGACACCTTAATCCCGTAAAAGGTGGCCACAAACAAATCGCCTCCATGTCGCCCTGTCCCCCGCCATTTCACTTCCCTGCTCCCAGCTCACCCTCCCTCTCTCATGTACCTTTCCACTCCATCCCTCCATATCATCATTGACCTCTCCCTTCCTCTATCCCTTTCCACCTCACTCACATACACTCTCCCCATCAGTCTCTCGCTCCCCATTCTCTCCACATGGTCAAACCACCTCACAGTGTGTTTCTCCTAAAGCTTCCTATCACATCCACATCACAACGCCCCTTCACTTTCTTAATTGTCAGTCTGTCTCTCCATATGACTCCACATGCTCCTCTCAAATAACTCATTTCCACTACTCTCACTCTTGACTTCTGTCCCTTCAACAAGCTCAAAGCTCCACTTCCACATGTTAGAGTTGGTATCACAATACTGTCATGCAGTAACTTTTTCACTTCCATGATCACCTCCCTGTTTCTTATCACTGCTCTCAAAGAACGAGCAACCTTGCTTCTTTTGTACCCTTTCAAGCGCTCCACCCTATACACTTCCACCTTTACTCATCACACTACCCAAGTACTTAAATGCACTCACAATTCCCATTTCCTCCCCATCCAACCTCAGTACATTCAGTGGCTTACATTTCTCTCGTAGACCATAACTTTACTCTTCCCTACATTCACCTTTAGAGTCCGTTCTTTACACACTCTCCCAAGCTCATTCACCAAGCCTTTAAGATCCCCTGCATCTTCTCTTGACAACAGAATATCATCTGCAAACAGCAGTACAGGAGTTTACACACACTGCCCACTCTCATTAGGGCAACTCCAACATGCACTGCCCGACCTTGTATGTTTTTTATAACCCCATCCATATACAGTCTGAACAACCATGGAGTCATGACATATCCCTGTTTCAATCCAACCTTCAAACAGAAAAATTCACTCAGTTCACTATACACATGCACTGCAGCCTTATCACCCTCATACATACACTTCACGGCATTCAGCAGCTTCCCATTTACTTCATATATTATTAATACTTTCCACAATCCTTGTCTGCCTACCCTGTCATATGCTTTCAAATCAATGGAGGCTGCATACAACTTCTTCCCCTTCTCTACAAAACTTTCCACTGAAAACCTAAGAATGAATATCTGATCTACACAACCTATTCCCTTCCTAAACCTCTCTGTTCTTCGCCAATTAATTCCTCTGTTATTTCCCTAACTCTGACAATAAGTATCCTGCCATATACTTTTCCTATTACACTAAGAAGACAAATGCCCCTATCATTACCACACACTTCTTTTCCCCCTTTCTTTTGTACAGGGGAATAATTATACCTGACTTCCAATCCTCCAGGACTCTACCTTCCTCCCAGGGTAATCTGCACATCCTCCACATCCATTCTACTGCTTTCTTCCCCATGCTTCAGCATTTCTCCACGCAATCCATCAGTTCCTGGGGCTTTCCCCATTTTGATTTTCATTGCTTCCACAACTTCCATCCTACTGATTTCTACTTCTCTTCTCTAACCCTCCTTCTCGCAGCCATTCCCCAGCCACTCATGTTCGCATTACTTTCATTCTCTATGTTCAACAATTCCTTAAAGTCTTCTCTTCATTTGCTCACTTTATCTCCCATCTCCACTAGTAATCTACCATTTTTATTTTTCACATCCCGACTGATTACGAATATTACAAAAGAAGGTTGCCAACTAAGATTATTTTTTCATAACTGGTTAAAAAAAAAAAAAAAATGGATTGCAAATTGTGATCAGTTTATTAAGTAAATCTTCGATATAACCTTACGCACACACACACACACACACACACACACACACACACACACACACACACTTTAATCTGTGTGTGTGTGTGTGTGTGTGTGTGTGTTTCTGAAACAAAACGAATATTACTGCGTAGGAAGCATGCTGGTCAGTGTTCTCGTGAAAACTCATTAATGATATATTCATAGAGAGATACCAAAGCAGGTGGACAAAACAGTGACACAGGTAGCAGCACAACCAACTGTATGCTATATTTTTGCAAAACAACACCAGAGCAATAAAAGTGTTGTTATTGGACAAAAAGAAATTGGTGTCAGGAGGAAAAATGCAGATATGCGAGTTAAATATCAAGCTGGAATTTGTACTGTTTCTTACACACGCACCATTTATATATATATATATATATATATATATATATATATATATATATATATATATATATATATATATATATATATATATATATATATATATTGTTACATAGCCTATGATTTCATCATCCTTTGTGTAATTCTAACGTACAGTATGCTGCATGTTTGATCACGAGCGTGTTCTACCTCACTCCCCCCGTCCTCCCTTATAGTAGAGTAAGTCGTTCTTTCTGTTGTTCAGAGCAGGAGTGTCAACTCTTTGTCCCCTATGGCTTCATTTGCACGTCCTTCTTACAAGTTGTATCAAGCTCTGCCGACCCCCATATAATGAGCTCAGTCTCTGCATTATTGCCACTTAGATCTACTCCTCATTTTGCTCACATCTCTGTCCTCCCCTGTACAGTTGTTATTATTGTGAGTGCTCAGGAAGTCTCCAACCATCTAGTAGCTGTGTAATTTGAGTATAAGTGTTACTACATTTTTCCTTGTACTGTATCGCATGGGGTGTTAATTCTTAGGCCTAGTGAAGTTTTTGTGATTAATGTAAAGTTTGGATGTCAAGCCATTGTTAATAATATTTTGTATCTGTAATAATATATCTTGCATTCACTGAGTATTATCTGGCATTCTCATTTTATCAGGGCTGACTTAGATAAATTTACTCTTGCTAATTTCGTGTTAATAGAGGCTATTGCAGTTAACCATATATTTAACCTGTTTTTTGCCATTACGTTATCCCTATGAGTCCTGAATGTTTTGTTGTTAGTTTGAGCATTAAACTTTAACTTGTAATTTTACCTAACTCTTTTGTTTTGAACCTGGAACTTTACGGGACAGTAGTGATTTTTAGTATTCTCACTTGAAGTGTACATTATCTTTCTCTGTTTCGTAACATAAATTTGGCGACCTCTTATCAGGATATTCAGGATAGTATCATAAGGATATTGCTTGATATTTTGTGACTGTGATTTATTCATGATGTCTACTATTACTACGCTTGATGAAGCCAAAGATTTTTTGTCAAATGTGCAAACAGTGTGTGATGTAGAAAACAGAATAAAGAATGAACTTAAGCTTGTTGCTCAACAATTGGGAATTGCTGTTCACTCTCATCATTCTAAAGATCAAATTGTTGACATGATTAATGAAAGCTTGTTTAATGTAACTCCTCCAAATGAGCAAACGCAGATTGAATTAGCTAAGTTACAGCTAGCCCTGCAGGAGGCTCGTGCTAAGGAGGCTGAATTTCAGGCAAATGCTAAGGAGGCTGAGTTTCAGGCCCGTGCTAAGGAGGCTGAGTTTCAGGCACAAGTTGAACTTGCTAGGATTCAGGCAGACCATGAGTATCGCATGAAACAAGGTGGAACTGGATCATCTAGCTCTGATGATTTTGATGTGGCTAAAAATGTTAAACTTGTCCATCCTTTTAATGAATCTGATTTAACAAAGTATTTTCAGTTGTTTGAGAGGGTAGCTACAGGTTTTAATTGGCCCAAAGAGTATTGGCCAGTACTCCTTCAAACTGTTCTCACCGGTAAAGCTCAAGTAATTTATGCATCTTTGCCTCAGGATCAATCTGATAATTATGATGTCGTTAAGAGCTTGATTCTTAAGGCCTATGAGCTTGTTCCTGAAGCCAATAGAGTAAAATTTAGGACAACTTATAAGCAAGATAAGCAATCCCATGTTGAGTATGCAAAAATCAAAGAAGATCTGTTAGAGCAGTGGTTAAATTCTAAGAATGTGGATTCTGATTTTGACAATTTTAAGCAGATGATTTTGCTGGAGGACTTCAAAAGGTGTGTTAATAAAGATGTAAGCCTGTATCTTGATGAGAAAACAATAGATAATTTGTCTGATGCTGCAGTTTTAGCTGATGAATATGTTCTCACTCACAAGAGATATTCTAAAGAAAAAGGGAAAGCTGAGAGTAAGTACGTTGCCTCTACTCAGAGTATAGGTAACAGGAAAGAGAATAAAGATGATGTTTCTCAGGAAGTAAATACCAGCTCCAACTCTAGATTTCAGAAACGTAAATGTACTTATTGTAGTAAGCTTGGTCATACTACGGAGAAATGTTTCAGGAGACAGCGTGATGTGAACAAAAAGGAGTCTTTAAATATTCAGTCAATTGGTCTGGTGTCCACCCTTGAGAGTTCCCAGAATTCTTTAATTGAGTTAACTGAAACTGCTTTGAGGGGCAAATTAAATTCTCATGATGGAGCTCCTCTTTTCAGCAGTAACGTGGGTGACACTCTCAAGAGTTCATGTGCTAATTTCCTGTCTGATGGTTTTGTCAGTCCTCTGGACAGTAATGACAGGAAATCAGTTAAAATATATCGTGATACAGGTGCTTGCCAATCCCTTATGCTGACCAGTGTTCTAGGCTCTCATGTTAATTCCTCTGATGAAACTGTAATCTTACAAGGTGTAGGGAATAATTACTTCTCTGTCCCTCTGTGCAGAGTGAATTTAGAGTCTGGTTTTGTTAATGGTTCCGTTATGGTTGGGTTGGTTGAGACACTCCCAATGTCAGGTGTAACTTTCTTACTTGGAAATGATATTGGTGGAAGTCAAGTGTGTCCAGCTCCTCAGTTGTCTAGTGAGCCAGTGGCTGCGGCCCAGGATTGTGATGTCCCTGATGTGTTCCCTGCATGTGCTGTCACTAGGGCTAAGTCTAAAGTTACTGGTGACTTAGAGGATAATGATGATGATGATTTTATCCTAGCTGACACTTTTCTTGCTAATTTGGACCTCTCACCAGATGAGGCAGTTCCCCGTAGTGTTGATAATTTGTCTTGTCAAGAGTTGGTTGAGTTGCAGGTTGCTGACCCTGAGTTGAAAGGTCTAGTTAACTCTGCTTGCAGTGAGGAAGAGTCAGCTGGTGCTTCTACTTGTTATTATATAAAGTCAGGAGTACTTATGAGGAAGTGGAGACCCCCAACAGCATCAGCCGACTGTGAGTGGGAGGTTGTACATCAAGTTGTCATCCCTCGTGTTTGTAGGCACGATATCATTAGAGTGGCTCATGATTCCAGTTTGGCAGGACACCTTGGAGTGAGGAAGACTGTGGCACGCATTTTGAAACACTTCTACTGGCCAGGTATCTTCAGGGATGTTTCCTGGTATTGTAAGTCTTGTCATACCTGTCAAGTTGTGGGGAAGTGTAATCAGACCGAAAAGGCTGCACCTCTAGTTCCCATTCCTCCTTTTGAGGCGCCATTCACCCGTGTGTTGGTGGATATTGTGGGCCCTCTTCCTAAGATTTCTTCAGGATTTTCTTGTGTTGACCCTGATTGATATGGCTACTCGTTATCCTGAAGCCATTCCACTTAGAAATATCTCAGCAATGAACGTGGTTAAGGAAATGCTGGGGTTCTTCACAAAGTTTGGTCTGCCCAAGGAGGTACAGTCCGACCGGGGAAGTAATTTCATGTCAAATGTTTTCAACCAGTCTCTGAAAGAGTTTGGCATCACCCAGATCACGTCTTCAGCTTACCATCCCCAGACTCAAGAAGCATTGGAGAGATATCATCAAACACTCAAATCGATGCTCAAGAAGTACTGTTTGGAACATCAGAAAAACTGGGATAAAGGTCTTCCATTCGTTGTGTTTGCCGCAAGAGAATCTCCAAATGAATCACTGGGCTTCTCACCCTTTGAACTACTGTTTGGCCATGAAGTAAGACGACCCCTTAAGTTACTCAAGGAATGCTGGCTGTCGGATGAAGATGACATCAACCTGCTGGAGTATGTGATGAAGTTCAAAGAACGGCTGTCCACTGCTTTACAGCTGGCGAGAGAGAATTTAGGAGCTGCTCAGGAGAAGATGAAGACTTGGTATGATAAGAAGTCCAGGTTACGCCACTTTCAGCCAGGAGATCAGGTTTTGATTCTACTACCAGTGCATGGGCAACCTCTTCAAGCCAAGTTTAGTGGTCCTTATTTCGTGGAGAAGAAACTCAGTGATGTCAACTATGTCATCGCCACACGAGATCGTAGAAAGAACAAGCAACTTTGTCACATCAACATGCTAAAGTTATATCACAGGCGGGACGAAAATAATCCAGTCTGCACTGTAGCTGTTCCACCTGAGTCTGCAAGTGAAGTTCTTCCATGCAGCATGAGCCTGAGTGATAGTTTGGGGAAGAATCCTGATATCATGAATGATCTCCAGACTAAGCTTTCTCATCTAGCTCCCGAGGAAAGGCAGGAGTTTTCGGCATTACTGCAGGAGTACCCGCAAGTGTTCCGTGCCACTCCAGGAAGAACCACTGTGTTGATGCATGATGTCGATGTTGGAGACGCAAAGCCAATTAAACTGCCTCCTTACCGTGTGAACCCAGTGAAAGTTCCTCTCATCCAGAAGGAGCTTGGCTACCTGTTGGACCACAAGATGATTGAGCCCTGCCAGAGCGAGTGGAGTTCTCCTGTCACTCTAGTCCCTAAGCCAGGTGGGTCACAGCGGCTTTGCATTGACTACAGACGTGTTAATCAGATAACCAAAACAGACACTTACCCTCTCCCTCGCGTGGAAGATTGCATAGACAAGATTGGAAAGGCTAGGTACATAAGTAAGTTTGATTTGTTAAAGGGATAGGGATACTGGCAAGAACCTATGACTGAACGTGCTAGGGAGATCTCATGTTTTGTAACACTAGGAAAGACTTTTGCATGTTCTGTAATGCCATATGGTATGAAGAATGCACCAGCCACATTTCAGAAGCTCATGAATGTTGTAACAGAGGGTTTGGCAGGGTGTGTTGTTTATATTGATGATGTATTAATCTTCAGTGACAACTGGAAAGATCACCTATGCCATGTCAGTAAATTTCTTGAGCGTTTGGTTCAGGCTAATCTTGTAGCTAATTTATCAAAGTGTGAGTTTGGTCAAGCTAAAGTTCAGTACCTTGGGTATGTAATTGGTGATGGACATGTTGCACCACCAGGAGCTAAGGTTCAGGCTATAAGTGATCTTCCCAGACCTAAAAGTAGGAAATACAAAGATTTTTGGGAATGGTGGGTTATTACAGGAGATTTGTTCTTAACTTTTCAATTCTTGTATCACCACTTACAGACCTACTGAAAAAGGGAGTTAAATTTGTGTGGACCGATAACTGTGAATCCTCTTTCAGCAAACTTAAAGCTATCCTATTAAGTCAGCCAGTGCTCGCTACTCCAAATTTTGCTAAGCCTTTTAAGATGGCTGTTGATGCAAGTGATGCAGGAGCTGGGGCTGTTTTGCTGCAAGAGGATGATCAGGGTATTGAACACCCTGTATCTTATTACAGTAAGAAGTTCACTCCACCTCAAAAGAACTACTCAACTATTGAGAAAGAGCTTTTGGCCTTGATTTTGGGTTTACAGCATTTTTCATTTTATTTGTGTTCTAGTTTTGACCCCATAGTCATTTATACCGATCATAACCCACTGAAATTCCTTAGTAAGTTTAAAGATAAAAATCAGAGATTGACAAGATGGAGTCTACTTCTTCAGGAGTATTCATTAGACCTACAACATGTCAAGGGGAAAGAAAATGTTATTGCAGATTGCTTATCTAGACTTTAGACAGATTGTTTTAGAGTAATAAGAAATTTCCTTTGTAAATTTCTTTTTCTTTGTGGGGAGGTGTTACATAGCCTATGATTTCATCATCCTTTGTGTAATTCTAACGTACAGTATGCTGCATGTTTGATCACGAGCATGTTCTACCTCACTCCCCCCGTCCTCCCTTATAGTAGAGTAAGTCGTTCTTTCTGTTGTTCAGAGCAGGAGTGTCAACTCTTTGTCCCCTATGGCTTCATTTGCGCGTCCTTCTTACAAGTTGTATCAAGCTCTGCCGACCCCTATATAATGAGCTCAGTCTCTGCATTATTGCCACTTAGATCTACTCCTCATTTTGCTCACATCTCTGTCCTCCCCTGTACAGTTGTTATTATTGTGAGTGCTCAGGAAGTCTCCAACCATCTAGCAGCTGTGTACAGTAATTTGAGTATAAGTGTTACTACATTTTTCCTTGTACTGTATCGCATGAGGTTTTAATTCTTAGGCCTAGTGAGGTTTTTGTGATTAATGTAAAGTTTGGATGTCAAGCCATTGTTAAGAATATTTTGTATTTGTCATAATATATCTTGCATTCACTGAGTATTATCTGGCATTCTCATTTTATCAGGGCTGACTTAGATAAATTTACTCTTGCTAATTTCGTGTTAATAGAAGCTATTGCAGTTAACCATATATTTAACCTGTTTTTTGCCATTACGTTATCCCTATGAGTCCTGAATGTTTTGTTGTTAGTTTGAGCATTAAACTTTAACTTGTAATTTTACCTAACTCTTTTGTTTTGAACCTGGATCTTTACGGGACAGTAGTGATTTTTAGTATTCTCACTTAAAGTGTACATTGTCTTTCTCTGTTCCGTAACAATATATATATATATATATATATATATATATACATATATATATATATATATATATATATATATATATATATATATATATATATATTTATTAGGTATATGTTTATGTATATACCGTAAACCCGCTTTTTTTTTTTTTCCACCCTCAAAGGGAGTGACGTAGGATACATAAAGTTAGAAAAGAGTACGATAGCGTGAGAGTTTGCGGCCGGCGGTTGCAATGCTCCCACTGCAGTGAAGGAGGGATGCATGCAGACAGTTCAGAAGAGTATTGACCACTGAAACAGTGATAGAGATGAAGATGCAACAGTGCGATGAAGAGAGAGAGAGAGAGAGAGAGAGAGAGAGAGAGAGGCTGAAAGGAGTCAGTTAAAGGAGAGTTAATGAGATACTTAGTCTTTGACTCCATCATGTTGAGAAGAGCTTATTGTGGGGAGGCACCCCTCCCCCCACAAAAAAGAGTTGTACTCCACACAGGGACAAATAAAACTCATGTGTACAGTCAACAACACTGCAGGACTAATGAAGGCAGGAAGTCAGCATACAATTTATTATTGCATAGAAACAGATTTTGCAGGTGAGGTAATTAATCTTTCCTTGAACAATCGCGAGAGAATGAAACCCCAGGAGTGTTAAGAGAAAATACAGGATTGAGTTAGATATTGGTGAATATTAAAGGACTCTCTTGAGGAAATCTGTGGCGAGTCGACAGATATAGCAACTGAGCTGTTGATGCATTAAAAGTATTAAAGTTACTTAACCTAAATCAGAGCTATGAGCCAGATAATAAATTAGGTGTGCCACAGCTGCATCCTGTGTTTGTTGAAGTAATTGCAGTGATGGCTCCTGTGACAGTTAATGAAAAGGTTCAAGGTTGATTAATCAGTACACGATTGGATAGGGGTAGATGCATAAACCCACAACTGTTTCCAAGTTCTGTCTGAAGAAAAATTTACAAGATAAGTAAAATGAACACTATCTATAGCAGTGCTTAATGCAGATGGTTTGAGTGTTCTACTATGTGTCCGTCCTTTTAGGAACATACTCATGTCTTTGAATGTACAACTTAGAAGGCCCAATATTGACAGCAGGAAGAGAGTTGGTGACTGGACAAAACCCTGAGGAACACCACAATTGATAGATCTGTGAGAAAATATGAGGTCCTCTACAACAGCAGCTATAGAACGACCAGGATGCCAAAGGTTAAGGTACAGATTGAAGGATAGAAATCATTAGAGCATTTTGAAAAGAAAAAAAAAAAGAATTATGCCAGACTAGGTAGAAACTCTTTGCAATATCATGTGCGATGGCAACACTTTAGCCAAAGTTCCAAAGGAGGGCGCACCAGGATTCTGAAAGGAGGATAAGAAGATCGCCTGTGGTGCGTCTCTGGCAGAACCCAAACTGGCTATAGGAAAGAAGGTCATGAAAGATAATTTAATATTTTTTAAGATAACAGATTCAAAAACTTTTACAATACTGATTATTAAACCAACTGAGTGACAGAGGGCCATCCTCTTTTGGACAGGCTGAACGAGAACAAACTTCAGCCAAGAAGGAAAGGTAGCCTACAACTCGAAAGATAAAGACAAAAACGTTTACCTTGGCAGAGTGTAACCAAAGAAGCAAATTTCTTGAGAACAACAAGAGGAACTCCATCAGACCTGTAAGCCTTGTTAGTACTGAGGCCAGTGAGGGCAGAAAGTACATAAGTTGAAGAGATTCTAATGTCAGTCATGAGGAAGTCAGAGAGTGGAAGAGATAAAGGAACAGCACTGAATCATCCAAGGTGGCACTGAAGGCGAAAGTCTAGATATATAGTTACGTTTTTCCAGTAGAAGAAACAGATATTGATCCTTTATGATGGAAAAGATGAGGAAAGGATGTAGTGCCAGAAGAATAAGCAGAAATCATTTGAGTCACCAGAGCATTTAGTATGAATTAAATTATTATCAGTGTAACAAAGAAGAGACTTAGCACAATTGTTGACAGAAACACGGAAGAGACGATGTTCAGGGGTTGGTTGCCGTCAGTAATTTCTGCAGGCCTCTTCCGTGTTGTGGGCAACATTAGAAGATAAGTGATTAAACCATTTTTTTGCATTAATCAGAGGATACGAGAGAGGAATGCATAAGAATAATATCTGTCATGCATGAAGCACACTCAGGTGGCTCCCGGCCATGCAAACCATAAATGCTCCTGGGAAAATCAAGGATGTACTGCTTGAGGGCCTCCCAGTCACCAGCTCTAAAGTGCCACAGCTCCTGCTTCTTGGGAGGGCTCACAGGCCTTGCTGGAGTGATAAGAAAAGTTAAGGCTATAAAACTGTGACCAGAGGAGCCAGACAGAGAGAAAAGATGAACAGACTGGGCAGAAGGATTAATTGTAAGGAAAAAGCTAAGTATGTTGGAACTTTCTGCAAGGCGGTCACAAATACAGGTAAGGGCCGATTCACACGACCCGTTTTTGTTCCGACAGGCAGCCCAGCGGCTAGACGCCGTCAAGATTTCTTACATGCATTCTAATGTAACTGTTCACATGACCCATTAAGCTGACGGCGGCAGCCGTCAGTCAGCCGACCGACACGTCACTGATATTTTCTCGAGAAATCCTGGCCTGCTGGCTGGCGACTTGATGCCGGCCTGATGGGTTGGTGATGGCTCATGTGAACAAGGATATGCAGCGTACCCGTACATTCCATGACTCGCTGTTACCGCCTTGTCCATGTAGATAACACATACAGTTCATTGTTTGGCATCATGGACGAAAGTCTGACTGAACTTAGGCGTTCTTATGAAGAATTATTTGATATGACTAACAAGAAGTACAGTGATAATCTGCATAAAGATAAGATATGGAAAGTGACTGGTGAGGAAGTAAACAAACCAGATGAGTGTGTCATTAGTTTATTATACATGAAATTATAACTCATAATCTTTGCAGGTAATTTTCACTGTTTTTTCTAGCCTTAATACAGGATATGCTATATCTCTCAGCCTTAATACAGGACATGCTATATCACTCCCAAGGTAGTGCTTCAGCAGGACTACTGAAAAATTTTACCTCATCATCTGTCAATTCTTTATACAGGGTCCAGAATTCTCCCTCGAACTCTCTTTTTCAGTGACTGGTGTACCCATAACTTTTTCCTCTTTCCATGAACTTTTTCTTTCTCCTCTTCTTCTAATAGTAGAGCAATTGCCGTCAAATTCCTTAGAGACCGACCGGTCATGATCCTCACGCAACAATGAGCACACACTGAATGGCGATGTTGTATGGACCGGGAACGCGTCATGTGAATACACAACAGTCTGACAGCGTCAAGCCGGCGGCCTGCCTGTCGGAACCAAAACGGGTCGTGTGAATCAGGCCTAATGGGCTGTAGAAGCTGCTCTTGGTCATTAAGATTAGAAAAGTTGTAGACATGCTCACCAGGTGTAACAGTGAATGAAGAGGGGAGCAAAAGATGGTGGTGAACACTGAAATCACCAAGAATGGGATTTCAGAGAAAGAAGAAACTGACAGAATGTGTTCAACCTTTGAAGTAAGAAATATAAAGAAAATTTCATAGTCAGAAGTGTTAGTGGATAACTACACAACACATATTTATTCTGAGAACACCATGATAGCCACAGCCAGATTGTAGGGAAGTGACTTCATGTTCAAGAGCATGAGAGTAAAATATGCTGTTGTGTACATACAGACAACAGCCACCCTAGGTTTTGAAGTGGGTGTGGAGAATGCAGGAGGATACAGAGAATGGTTTGCAGGCAGTTGCCTCAGACACCTGAGTCCCAGTGATGAAGAAAAGGTGAGGTTTGGAGGAAGGGAGGTGCTCTGAAAAGAGAGAAAATCAGAGGAAAGGCCACGAATGTTGCAAAAATGAATATAGACACTTCAGTTGGTCGTCATCGAGAGAGGGGCGGATGGTGGGGGCATTTAAAGTCTGCATCCCCTTCCCACCCTCCCTTCCCCCACAGGACTCCGAGACAGGGAAAGAATATAGTAAGTGGAATGTGTTGTGGAAAGAATTTTATTGAATGGGGTGAAATTGAGGCAAATAAAGCAATAGGAAACACTTGAAGAAAAAACAAAGGATTATCCAGTTACAGAAATGTACTGTACGGCAAAGAGAAACAATGTATGAAACAAGAAGAAGAACGAGGGCAAGATGAGAGATAACGAGGAAGCATAATATGGTTATATGGCGCAGTAGGAGTTGAGGGACAATTAATGCCGGAAGAAATACGGAAATAATAATAAGACAAGTAGGACAGAGAAGCAGAAGAGGACAGTAAGAAGAGAACGATGTAAGACACAAAAGGCCTCTTCTACCCGCCTCTTACAACAAGCAGGGGTGCTTGGGAAGTATACTTTCCCCCTTACCCAGGCGGGTTTAATCATTATAACAAAAAGGTATAAATAGGAAGAACGCGAATAAAATTGGTCAGAAAAATATATAAGTGCAAAGAGAGAGTGCAACGATATGCAATAAGGAAAGGAATGATACGAAACGAACGATAATCATTAAGCTGAAATACAAAGAAGAGAGAGCTATATGCTATAAGAAAAATACGCGTTAGTCAATCGCATGACGTTTCATGCCATTAAACCGCCATAGTAGGTATAAAGAAACCTGCCTGGTGAGAAGGGAATGGTCATGAGGTAGTGGAAAATAGGTCGAGGGTAGGGGTGGGGAAGGAAAGTATACCCTGTGAAAAATGATTGCCGTGGGATGAGTGGTTTGAGTGCAGTGAGGAAGAATGTCAATAATATCCTCCAAAATGAATGTCTCATGAAGAACAGAAGAACTGGAAATGAGGAATAAAGAAATGTGTGATGACCTGGAACTGTGGTGGGGTGGAGAAGGGCTATGAGAATATATCCCGTGGAAATGGATGTTGTAGGAGTAATTGTTTTAGTGCAATGAAACGTTATTCCTAACATGTTGCACAAAACAAAGAGAGCGTGTTACTTTCATTTACCTAGTCCGCAACGAAGGTAAGAATGAGAATATGTGCAAGCAGAGAGACAGAAGAAACAACAAAAGAGAACGAGGAGTATGTGGAGGGAGACGGACATGAAACGATAAAGAGAGGTAAAGCAGTAGAAAAAAAAAGACCAAAGAAAGGGAAGAGATAAAAAATGGAAGAACAAAATACAGAAATGGTGGAGAGAGAGAGAGAGAGAGAGAGAGAGAGAGAGAGAGAGAGAGAGAGAGAGAAGAGAAGAAGAAGAAGAACGAGAAGGAGAAGAAGTAAGAATGAAAGAAGGAAGTAACAGCAGTGGTAAAGGAGAGAGTAAGGGGGTGAAGGGAGAATGAGCTGAGGGCAGTTCATTAATAACTCTGTATAATTAATGGTCGAAACTGGGGCCTCAAAGTTGCACGACTTTATGATGTGACTCACTGAACTTCATCCTCTTAGTGTGTGTGTGTGTGTGTGTGTGTGTGTGTGTGTGTGTGTGTGTGTGAGAGAGAGAGAGAGAGAGAGAGAGAGAGAGAGAAGGGGGGAGGAGATCAAACGTAACTGTTCTTACCTAACAATTTTCACATAACAAAGTAGATGGTACGTGGTGGTGACCATCATCCATTCACTTAGCGTGATGCCGCCTACTTCAGTCCTTCACATTTATCTTTTTCTGTGTCTGTCAGCCTTTCTACCTACTCTCTTTTCTTCCTGTTACTTATACAGTAATATTCTTCTTTCTACATCAGGTGGCTGTATACTGAGTGTGAAGCCTAATGGTTTACAGACCCAAGAAACGAGTCACAACGCTGGGTGTTAACCACATAGCCAGACAAGGGGGTAATGTGGAACGTACTACAGAATATTGCCCCTGTTAACTGGAAGGAGAGACGCAAGTGTGGCGCCCATCTAATAACCATGCCTTCACGCTCTTCCCTGCGCCTTGCTGTGGCGAGTCACCGTTAACCGCATGGGAACATCGATTCACTGGACAGTATGGCCCTGTAGGGGCGGGTGGTTGCCTGCGGCTGATACGATTTCTCAGCCAGACATACCATGATTGATAAACAACAGCAACAACAGAACAAAACAAGTGATGCCAGGCACAACAAACCTCGTCCGACAGCAGCTATTTTATTTTCAACCGTTTCCAAGTTATAGCCCTCTGAAAATCAATCATCTTGCGTTTGACCTCTCAAGGTCACTCAGGGTCAAAGGTCCTAGTGCCAAATGAAAGCCCATATGAGACTTCCTATACCTTGATAGTAGTATTTGTCATCAACCAGTTTCGAGATATAGCCTCCTGAGCATGCTTGATCTTGAGTTTGATCTTTCAAGGACACTTAAGGTCAAAGATCATGGTACCAGTTAAAGGCCACGCGGTACTTCCTATAAGTTGATAATAGTAAATATCTCTCTGCAACCAGTTTCGAGTTATAGCTCCCTGAATATCCGTGACCTTGAGTTTGACCATTCACCGTCACTCCAAGCCAAAGGTCTTGGTGGCAAATGAAACCCCATATTGGAGTTCCTGTTTGGGGATAATAGTAAGTATATCTTCAACCGATTTCAATTTATATCCCTCTGAAAATCCATGACCTTGATTTTTGACCTTTCAGGGTCACTCAGTTTCCTCCAAAATGTAATGACTTCCTTTTGGGACCAGTGCCCACATATCCTGAAAGTTTCACATACTTTCATTCAGCCGTCTCTCCGTAATGTTGGTAACAAACAAACAAAGAAACAAACAGACCAACAAAGAAACTCGGCCAAAAACAATACATCTCCGAACGCCGTCTGGGCAAGGTAATCAGGTTCGTAGTATCTTGTCTCCTGTAAATCTTTTATCAAACTGTTGTTGTCTGACTACTTATTACACCACGCTCGTGTGTGTGTGTGTGTGTGTGTGTGTGTGTGTGTGTGTGTGTGTGTGTGTGTGTGTGTGTGTGTGTGTGTGTGTGAACAAAATATCTCTGTTCATATCCGACTTTTAACTAACTTGGTGGAAGAATTGAGGGTCAGCTATAAAGTAAACCTACCATTTATGGGAACAGTAAGTCAAAGGATAGGTTCAAAGGACAAGGTCATAATTTGCCCTAGTAAAATATTCCATTTTTAACTTAGGCTAAACTTGGGGGAATGGCCGGTGGCTACTGCAAGAATGAAGTGATTAAATATTGAACATAATCAGTTATTAAAGGACAAGTTCACAGGAAAAGGTCAAACTTCGACATGTATGTCTGTGTGAACAAAATAATAAAATAACTCAACAGACCAGTGGTTGAAAGATAATTATATGAGAATTCGATTTATGCACAATCAGCCAAAGATAAAGGTCACAAGGAAAGGCCAAAGACTAAAGTAGCAGGATAAAGTCAGATCAAACAATTGTGAACTGATTTAAACCATACTTGGTGGAAGGGTTTAGGGCCAGGGAAGAACGAAGTTATTTGGTTTTGAGAACGATCAGTCAAAGGTCAAGTGCGAGGGAGTATGAGATCCGGAAATCATTAAAAACCTATAGAGCTGGTAATGAATAAATATAGGGAGGTAACTCGTAGAGAAACTTAGGATATCAATACGGAATGGAGAAGGTGTGAAACGGGATGGAAAATTAATGTGAATGGAAAAAGGAATGAGAGAGATGTAGGCTACTGAAGACTGATGAAGCACGTGAGGGCAGAGAAAGAACGTCAATAATTCTTTGAAAGGCAAGGAGCTGGGGTGAAAAATAAATTGTAAATCTTGCACATAACTGTATCTCGAAAATATATGGCACGGGTAGAAAAAATATAGAGTGGGTGTAAGGGTGACACTGCCTGACGCCGATCTGTGGTCCTAGTGAAGAATGAGGTGTTACTGTGGCCTGACACAGGAGGGAAATGGACCGTGTATGTAGCTTGAGAGAGAGAGAGAGAGAGAGAGAGAGAGAGAGAGAAAACTGAAACGGTTGGAGCAAGGATAGGAGTTCGAGGGGAAGGGAGCAAAGGATGGGAGAAGTTGGTGAAAGGTGACATTTTCCTAACTAAGATTATCATAGCAACTTATTATAGTATTACTCTCATTATCAAGATAATTGTTTTGCGCCAAAGGTAAAAGATAATGGGAAGGTGGATTAAACAGGTTGGGTGACGGAAGAGTGAAACTGTGTAGGAATATTTTCCTCCTGTATATTACCTGAGACTTCTTTTTTTTTTTTCACCGAGGACAATAAAGTACAGTAAAAATTTTGCCATCTCTATTTTTCCTTCACTCGTAAACAAATTTTGATTACAGTAAAGGACTTACAGCTGTATGATTAAACCTAATGTACACTGGGTCACAAAAGTATCGGTGCACAACCTGCGTGAAACATTTGGGACCACAGAACGAAGGTCACTGAAATATTAGTATCCGACCTACCACACGTTGGTAGCCCTGATGTCGGGAGGTGTTATATATCGCCAACTAGCAATATCCTCTTGCAAACATATAGCAAATGTAATGTTTGTATTGACAGACACTGATGATACACAATGTCAGCAATTGTTCAAACCTTTTCGGTAGGCATCGCACCCCCTGTGCAACGATACTTTTGTGATCCAGTGTACAGCATTTCCTTGGGTTCCTATATCAAAACGGTATGCTAAAGTTTAAGTAGAGAAAGATTTCCCTCAATTTGTAGGGGGTTGTTCCCAAACTTTCAAGGGGAAGCATAGGATAGCAATTCACAAGACCTATTTTTAACTAGACGGGCACTCACTGGAGCGCATCTCTCTGACAACATAATTTCCAAATCAAATGGGTTAGATTTTCTCATCACTGATTAGGGTTTTGCAAAAACTGTTTTCCGGATCCAGAATCTGTAATACTATCCTGATCTGTCCCCAAAGTTAATCGATTGTTCCCTGGGACATGGTCTATCTGCCCACCATATTTGGTCTAAATCTCTCTTTCAGTTTTTGTGTAATCCTGCGAACAGACAAACAAACAAACATGGGTGAAAACATGCTCTTCTTGTCGGAGAGAATTATTCATAACAAAGGAGTCCTGTACCTGCAGACAACATAGAAGAATGTAAACTTATTATGTAAAAAATATTCTAGCATGCTAAAAATACAGTGCAATATTTCTGGGCAACTGATTTGTTTGTTATCAAAACCAGCGGGGTGTATCCTACCTTATGGAGATATAAGTCATGGGCTAATGGCGACATCTGGTAACAAGCAATATCATTTTTTAAAAGAGCAGTTAATAGTAGAGTGAGATCCACAAATTTACATGTTTTATCCTTCTCCACCGGGCTGTTTAGCCTATACCGCTGTTGCCCTCTCAGTATGGGCAATTTTCCCAAAGTTGCTTGTTTTCAAACTTATTTTCCCCAAAAGCGTGGCAGTTAGGTAAACAAATTAAAAACCTTATTACTCACCAACCCTTTTTACAAATAAAACCATCCACAGGTCTGTAACTGGACGCTTTGATAAGTAAGGATATGAAGAATATATGTAATTTTTGATCACGAGGCAGGCTGTGTTCGTGCATGTGCGCATGGCACTGACTTTCGCTTTGCTCTCAGTGTGATTATTTCTCCATTACTAGATAAAGTAGACATAGTTGCCTCCAAGATACACCCTATGGCTCTAACACTTAGCCGTTTCTTAGTATCCTTCGATAGAGGCTTGGCAGGGGTGGATGAGGCATGGGTCCACGTAAGGCAGGAACAGAATCGAATGAAAGACGCAAGAATACGTTGTCCTACACCTTTCAAAATCACAGAGATAACTGAGGTATGCTTGCTTCGGATGCCGGGAGGCTATCCCCACCCTATGGTAACAAGATCAAGTGGCAGCCACTTCAAACTGTGGCACGAAAACACTTGCAGTTATAGCCGTACCCTGGCAGCCCCGATCCACCGATTTCGCGTTGGATGTAACTGTCACCCGGCACTTGGGGGGTAAATCACTTTTATACGTTATCCATGTGATTTAACTGAATATTGGATGTTCAGTCAATGCTAAAGGCAATAACATACATGTTAATATCCTGTATACAACAAGATAGTTACTGTTCTTAGCACATAGACCAAACACTGAAGCACTGTGTCAGCATGAAATCTCTAAGTGTTTTAATCTCAGGCACTGAAAACTGTAATTTTCTTCTATCTTCTAAAACCTTTTTTAAATATATACCAGTAGCATCGAATTCATGATTCTTGGTAGTCCTGGACGAGAGATAGAATCACCTTATCTTTGCAGTTTTCTTCTGTTTTTTTCCTTACCTTAGCCCTTCATGGGATTTTTAAAAGTAATTTCAGATTGTGTTTTCAAGTTTCAATGCTTTTTTTATTTATTCTGTAAGTACTGAAAAGTGTTTTAAAAGAAAGTGGTGTTTGTTTACAGAAGGACACTATCTTGTGGTGCTTGAAGACAGATGGAAGCCATCTTAGAACGCCATTTTAAAATGAAATTACCATTATCACTGTCTATTAACCCAAATCTAAACTAATTTCCACAACTTAATCCAACTTTACTTTTCCAAACATTACCTAACCAATTTTATGCTAGCCTAACCAATTTTATGCTAGCCTAACCAATTTTAATGCTAACCAAACAAACATTATCCTAACCTAACCTAACCAATCCCTCATATAATCATATTTTCCTTGTCTATTGATGGACCTTCTTCGTACTTGAAAGCGCACTTCTGTACACCATTATAACCACAGAATCACCGCAAAGGATGGATTTTTTTTTTTTTTTTTTTTAAGTTGGTCCTCTGTCTCCTTCAGGATTATCTTATTCTTACAACTCCAACAACATAAGAATTGAAACAGATGTTTATTACTGTAAAAGTATATAAAGAATATAAACAAATGCGTGCGAATATATATATATATATATAAATATATATATATATATAAATATATATATATATATATATATATATATATAAACGGGAAATCGTCTACTTTTATAGTTGATGGACACCAATTTGACAAAGAACAGTCACGGCAACTCCCATGGGATTCTGCCTAATGTGCTCCCAACATATCAACTGTTCCTCAAGCAGGTAGGAATGGCCACACAGGGTCACCAATCCCCCCTCCCCTTTCCCTTAATGCCCTCCTAGCATACCACGTAAAAATTGAGGGCTTGCCTGTGCTTTCCTTTGTGTATAAAGTAGGGATCAATGTAGGGCCTCTCAATTTGTGTGCATACGGCCATTGCTGATTGTGTGTGTGTGTGTGTGTGTGTGTGTGTGTGTGTGTGTGTGTGTGTGTGTGTGTGTGTTTAATCTGTTTTCTAACAAAAAGTGACAAGGCAGTGTAAGTGTGGAAGAAGGAAGGGCAGGAAGGTGGGATATAGATGTTTCAGAGATGGTGGAGGATAGGGAGGGTAGAGAGCTGAATTAGAAAGTCAGTGAGTTAATGAAAGGACTTGAGCTGAATATATAAGATCGGAGGGGACGGAGCTGATTAATTTGAGAAGGAAATTGCTTAGTATTTCAGTAAAATCATTTTCTCCTTTTTCCTTTTATGAGTGAGGAGAGGATATTCTCAGAAAAAGAAAAGCAATATTTTACTGTAACCATACTGATGATTGTTCTCGTGAAAACACATAAGGAACCGACACACAGAGCTAACAGAATTGGTGGACAAGGGAGACGGACACAGGCAGCAGCACAACCAACCGTATGCAAATTTTATATACGGTAAAACTACATCAAGCCAGGAATAGTGCTGAGGTGTCAGACAGAAAGAAATTGGTGTGAGGACGAAAAAGCGTTCATATGCTATATTAAACTTGTAGCTGACATTGAAATAATTTACTACACAAAAACTTACATCACTCCTATATGTAAATATATGTGTTTGATTTTTCATTCTAAACACATATGGTGACACAAATTTCAGCCATCTGGATTTTGCTTAGCTCTACACAATTCGAAATGTGACATAGCTGTTTTAATCTATCACAGCCAGTACAAGCATCATCCTATAGGTTTAAGAAACACACTACACATGAGTACATATGTGGAAGGTTCTAGGCTCAATTCCCCACTGGAGCGTTAAAAACTTTCCTCCTATGTTCATATGTGGAATACAGCAACAGACACTTTCCGGGGCATTGGCGAAACTCTTAGCCTTTGCATTTGACATCTCAAAACAGTTCGACCAAATCAGGTACAAATCATTAGGTTCGATTCCCCGCTAGAACACTGAAAACTTTCCACATAATAGTGTACATGTGGAATACAGCAACAGACACTTTCTGGGGCATTGGCGAAACTCTTACCCTTTGCACTTGACATCTCAGAAGAGTTCGACCAAACCAGGTACAAGCCCTTAATTTCCAAAAACCTTTTTTCTTTTTTCTGACCTTGTATCTGTGCATTCATCTCTGTCCTCCCCTCTGGCCGTTCTGTAGATTCTTTAGTAGGAAGCCATGGATTCTCTTCGAAAGGAACAAACAGTGATGTTATTCAGAGTTCTGTCCTGCCACCCACAGTCTTCCTTCATACTACCTCTCTTGCACACTTTCCATCCAAGAGGTTTGGTATGGTGAGTCGACTCGGTGTGTTCTTTACCCCTGCACAACTGTTGGCTTCGCACAATACAAAGGCGTTATTTGTCCTTGTGAGGAGTACATCTTTCATGGTGTGAATGGGGGGGGGGCTCCCCACATACAACAGTCCTGATCAGGATGGAGTCAAGGGGTTTTTGTTTCATTAACCTCCCTCTCCACACCGACTCCCGAAAATAGCACCCTCATTGCTGCAGTGCTGCATCTATATCTCATTACTATAGCTCTTCTGGTGGACACTGGTCGTCTGTGCCCTCGTTGCACCCCTCTTCCACTTTTGAGGACGCGTAGCACCATTCTGGCGCCGCACTAATGCCCTTCTCCTGTCCAGTTCTTTCATGGAAGACTTAACAGATACTCTATGTGATTCATATACATTAACAGGACAACTATGGACCTGTCCTCTTTAGTCTTTACTTCGTTCACTTTATGATCCCCACTCCAGAAATCTCGAAAGACTGAATCTTGAATTTGGGTTCTAATTTTCTTGGAAAGAACCATTTTGCAAGTTTTCGACCATCGCTTCATTCTTCTTTGAAAAAAGAAAAAAAAACAACAAGAATTAAAGACATGGTTCCAAGACATGTAGTAAGAAAACACCACCAAAAGGAAAGTACTATTTGATTTATTTTTTTAAGTAGCATTGGAACTATGAAAACATAGTAGCTAAAGTTGCATCAAAGGTTGCAAAAATTGTTTCAAAAGTATAATATCTGCACGAATCCTGGGAATGACTTAAAGAACTAAGAACTAAATGGAAACTTCAGCGACGGAAATAAGGAAAGAACGGGACGACAGTGAAATGAAGTAGACAAGGAAGAAAATGCACTGAGAAAAGAAGGTACCATTAGACAAGTGGGTAAAACAAGTAACACGATAAGTGATTTTAAAATTATATCTCTGGAGAAATAAGACCCAGAGTAGGAACATAGCTAAGAGAAAACTACCAATGCAGAAGCAAAGACCAAAAGTACCAACAAAACTAAGAAGAGAGAGAGAGAGAGAGAGAGAGAGAGAGACGAAAAAAAAAAACTGACCATGTAATCAGCAAAGAAACGTAACACTGGTGAAGTGGAGAAGAATTTGAAAAAAAATTAAACAAAAAAAATTTAAGGAGAAGCAAGGGGAAAAAATGAGCAGTGGGATGAGAGAGGGAGAGAGAGAGAGAGAGAGAGAAGAAGAAGAAGAAGAAGAAGAAGAAGAAGAGTAATGGTAAAGGCGAGGGTAAGAAGCTGGAGGAAGAAAGGGTTAAGGGTCGGGAGGAAGAAAGGGTTAAGGGTCGTTCATATGACCCAGTATATTAATGGTGGAAACCGGAGCCTCAGAGTTACACGACATATGGTATGACTTAGTGCTAACCCCTTCTCTCTCTCTCTCTCTCTCTCTCTCTCTCTCTCTCTCTCTCTCTCTCTCTCTCTCTCTCTCTCTCTCATCTTATTGATCTGACCTAACTGTATCTTTCAGGACACACACACACACACACACACACACACACACACACACACACACACACACACACACACACACACACACACACACACACACACACACACACACACACACACACACACACACACAGATCTTGTCTAATTGTTTTTACCTAAACATTTTTACACGATAAAGTAAGGTTCATAATATCGGGCCTTCTGTTAACAAAACTTGCTGGAAGGATTGAAAGTCACTTACCAAGTAAGCCTACTGTTTTGATGAGCAATAGGTCAAAGGTTAGACTCAAAGGCCTCTGTGAGAATATGTCAAGCAAAATTATGTAAGAGGAAAGAAAGAGAGGAACATGGATCGGAGGAGAGGAAGATGGAAGAAAAGCTTGGGATATAAGTAAATGAGGAAGAGGGAGCCGAATGGAAGGAAAGCTGGTGATTTAAAAGAGGAAGATGGGTGAGGGAAGAGGAAGGGTGACTAACAGGGAGGTGTGAGAGGAGGAGTGAGTGTGGGGGAAACTGAGAGAGGGTGAGGGGAAATTGTGGGGAAGAGATGGAGGAGGGGAAAGTGTAATGAAGTGAAGGTGAGGGTGAGGGAAATTTGAGGGTGGATGATGAGGAAGGGGAGATGAGAGGAAACAGGACGAACGGTGAGTGAGGGGAAGGTTTGAGGAGAGAAGGGTGGTTGAGAGGAAGGGGTGTTGCAGGGGGAGGGGGAGGAGAAAGGGTAAGGGGTAAAAAAAGTACAGGTGAGAGGAAACAGAGGGAAGGGTGGTTGAGAGGGGTAAAGTGCCGACTAATGGTAGGTGACTGACGAAAGAGTGGGTGATCGGGCTGCTGAGGAGGCATTCCTTGGATTACTTGTTTTGTCATTGACCTCATATTCTAAAGACACGTTGCAGAGGGTTTGATCCTCACTAACTGCCATTGAGATTTTGGGATAAACACACAAAAAGTAGAATTATTCCGCAACGACCATATAACCAAATACCATACCACTCTCTATACTAACTTCAGAACTGGGGGGACGGAGAGCAACATGAGAGACTTAAGTTACTTAAGTTTTTTTTGTCTACTGAACGTCCAGCTTACATAGAGCCCATCCTAACACAGACATCTCTCTGATTATTGACAAAAGTGTATTTTGAAACGTTAGACAATTATATATATATATATATATATATATATATATATATATATATATATATATATATATATATATATATATATATATATATATATATATATGAGCTTTTTGCTGTACTTCTTGCACTTGTCACTGAATCATTCACTACTACCACTATCATCTTGTGTCTCATCATCTCTACTCTGTATGTCAGACTCACTTGCCAACGTCACTTGAACTTTCATGGCATGATGAAGGAAAATTTAATTTTAGAATTAATATTCGTACTGGTAGTGTAACAGCAGTGAGATGTGCAGTAGGAATGACTGAGGGTTTCAAGGTGGAGGTGGGATTGCATCAAAGATCGACTTTGAGTCCTTTCTTGCCTGCAGTGGTGATGGACAGATTGACAGATGAGATTAGACAGGAGCCTCCGTGGACAATGATGTTTGCGGACGACATTGTGATATGTTTTTTTTTTTTTTTTTTTTTTTTCATGTGTCCGACTTTGGGCATAGGCTTCACAGCCTGCTTTCAAGGCCCAGTAGTGAGAGCCGGGAGGAAGCTGAGGCAGATCTTGAGAGATGGAGATATGCACTGGAGAGAAGGGGAATGAAAGTAAGCAGAAGCAAGACTCAGTACATGTGTGTAAATGAGACAGACGACAGGGGAACCGTGAGGCTGCAAGGTGTAGAGGTGGCAAAGGTAGATGAATTCAAATACTTGGGGTCAACTGTACAAAGTAATGGAAAGTGCGGTAGAGAGGTAAAAAAGAGAGTGCAGGCAGGATGGAGTGGGTGGAGAAAGGTGACAGGAGTGATCTGTGACAGAAGGGTCTCTGCAGAAATGAAAGGGAAAGTTTATAAGACTGTAGTAAGGCCAGCCATGTTGTACGGAATGGAGACAATACCACAGATAAAAAGACAGGAGGCACAGTTGGAGGTAGCAGAATTGAAGATGTTGCGTTTTTCACTAGGAGTGGCGAGGTTGGACAAAATTAGAAATAAACATATTAGAGGGACAACGCAAGTAAGTCAGTTTGGGGACAAAGCTAGAGAGGCGAGACTGAGATGGTTTGGACATGTGCGGAGGAGGGATGAGGAGTATGTCGGGAGGAGGATGCTGGAAATGGGGTTACCAGGCAGGAGAAAGAGAGGAAGGCCAAAGAGAAGGTTTATGGATGTAGTGAAGGAGGACATGTGGGTGGTAGGTGTAAGAGAAGATGCAAAAGACAGAGGAAGATGGAGACGGGTGATCCGCTGTGGCGACCCCTAAGGGGAGAACCGAAAGGAGAAGATTCGTACTGGTAGCGCAACGGATTGACGGCAAGCCTATTTCTATTTTTATGAAAATTATATTTGATTCTGGAAAATGTCTCAGTGGTAGGATTAGCGAATTATGTTAAAAGGATGAAGGATGAGAACGCTGCAGCTGTTAATGAAATAAGAGTATGTGCAGAAATATATATATATATATATATAACAATTATATATATATATATATATAAAACAATTATATATATATATATATATATATATATATATATATATATATTTATATATAAATATATATATGTATATTTTTCTATTGCCAGACGCCTCAATCCCGTTTGGGGTGGCCACAAACAAATCGCCTCCAAGTCGCCCTGTCCCCCGCCATTTCACTGCCCTGCTCCCAACTTACACCCCCCTCTCTCGGATACCTCTCCACCTCATCCCTCCATCTCATCCTCGGCCTCCCCCTCCCTCTTCCCCCCTCCACCTCACTCACATACACTCTCTTCGTCAGTCTTTCACCCTCCATCCTCTCCACATTGCCAAACCACCTCAGTGTGTTCCTCATAACGCTTCCTATCACATCCACATCAACACCACAAAGCTCCTTTATATCCTCATTCGTCAACCTGTCTCTCCATGTGACTCCACAGGCTCCTTTTAGGTAACTCATTTCCACTGCTCTCACTCTTGACTTGTGTCCTTCCAACAACGTCCAAGCTTCACTTCCGTACGTTAGAATTAGTATCACAATACTGACATATATATATATATATATATATATATATATATATATATATATATATATATATATATATGTGTGTGTGTGTGTGTGTGTGTGTGTGTGTGTGTGTGTGTGTGTGTATAGTGCACATACAGTATACGTAGGATATCTATATGAATGGATACATGCACGTACATGTGAGCAGTTACACATGTTTGAATCACGACTTTCAGTATGAGATGTGATCATCCATGACCAGCTCGCTGTATAACTCCTGCATACCGATGTGTGTTGGACGTAAATACTATGGTTAGGGAATATATAGGGTGGGTGTAGGGGTGACACTGCCGGGAGCAGATTTATGGACCTGGAGAACAATGAGGTGATGTTGGGGCCTGATACATGGGTAAGGTAAATGGGCCGTATCGATAGCTTCAGAGAGAGAGAGAGAGAGAGAGAGAGAACCACTGATGACGGGGTAGTTGTTTGAGGGACTGAGGGAATAGGAAACTAGGAAAGAGGAGACAGAGGGACGTCGTCCTGAATTATTCGAAACAACGTACAGTAAGTTTCCCGTCTTTACCAAAATATTTATTTTGCATTAAGAATGAGGGATATGTGAAGGTGGTCTTGCTAAGGGGAGTAACGGATGAGACATGAGAAAGCAAAGTCTTTGGGTTGAAATTTACACAAAAATAATATAGAACTTTGACTTTCATTGCCTGATACTTTTTTTTTTTCCAGGGACATGAGAAAACTCTAATGCTTTTCTTCATTACAAAATCTTAATTGCAGTATGAAATCTAATGAAGTTTTATCATATTAATGTGTGTGTGTGTGTGTGTGTATGTTCGTGTGTGTGTGTGTGTGTGTGTGTGTGTGTGTGTGTATACCATCACTATGTGCGTGTTGTGTATGGATGTGTGTGTATACCATCATTATGTGTGTTGTGTATGAATGTGTGAGTATACCATCATTCTGTGTGCATATGTGTGTACCATTTTATATATATATATATATAAATATATATATATATATATATGTATATATATATACATATATATATGTATCTATCTATCTATCTATCTATCTATATAGATAGATAGATAGATAGATAGATAGATAGTTAACTTCAGGATCGAGCTGCCTTTTTAATTGTATTCTGGCTATCAGTAAAAGTTTTTCTTCATCTTAGGAAGTACGTACCTGTAGGTAGGAGTCTTATGAGTTCATTTAGATCAGTGATTCCCAAAGTGGGAAGTGGAAAGATCCAGAGGAGAGGGGAGGTATCATGGGACCGTGAGGAAAAAGGGGACTGTAGAAGGGGGGGGAGCAAGGTGGCATCAGAACGAAGTATTTTTTTTTTTTTTAACTATATGACAAATTCTAAGTCACAAACACTTAAGTGACATGTATGTTTTACAAAAAAAAAAAAAAAAAAAAGAGAGAGAGAATAGAATTATGTACGGAAGCATGGTTTTATTTTATTTTGTGGTTCGACGTTGGAATTAAAAGTTCGAATGTTTTCTTTATATCTTGGTAACGTGGTCAGGACACGAGAGGCACCACAAGCCAGTGGCCAGCCAGTCAGACAGCAGACACCGTGGGGAGTTCATTCTGTAAGGGCTAATAAAGTACGTATGAACACAGTTCTATCTACCTATCTATTGCCAGACGCCTTAATCCCGCAAGGAATGGTCACAATCAAATCGCCTCCATGTCGCCCTGTCCCCCTCCGTTTCACTGCCCTGCTCCCAGCTCACACCCCCCTCTCTCATATACCTCTCCACTCCATCCCTCCATCTCATCCTTGGCCTCCCCTTCCCTCTCCCCCCCTCCACCTCACCCACTCTCCTCGTCAGTGTCTCACTCTCCATCTTCTCCACATAGCCAAACCACCTCAGTGTGTTTCTCCTAACGCTTCCTATCACATCCACATCCACACCACAACGCTCCTTCGCTTCCTCATTTGTCAGTCTGTCTCTCCATGTGACTCCACATGCTCCACTCAAATAACTCATTTCCACTGCTCTCACTCTTGACTTCTGTCCCTACAGCAAGGTCCATGCTTCACTTCCATACGTTAGAGCTGGTATCACAATACTGTCATGTAGTAACTTTTTCACTTCCATGCTCACCTTCCTATTTCTTATCACTGCTTTCAAGGTACAGCAACCTTTCTTCCTGGTACCCTTTTCAAGCACTTCACCCACCAAACTTCTATCCTTACTTATTATATTACCCAAGTACTTAAACGCACTCACATTTTCCATTTCCTCCTCATAGAACCTCACTGCACATTCATTGACTTCACTTCTCTCGAAGACCATAACTTTACTCTTCCCTACATTTATCTTTAGATTCCGTTTCTTACACACTCTCCCAAACTCATCCACCAAGCCTTGCAGATCCCCTTCGTTTTCAATTAACAACACAGTTTCATCTGCAAACAACAATACAGGGAGTTTCCAAACACTGCCCTCTCTCATTATGGCCGCTCCAACATTCACTGCCCTATCTTGTATCTCATTTTTTACCCTTCCCATATACAGATTGAACAACTATGGAGACATGACTCATCCCTGTTTCAATCCAGCCTTCAAATAGAAAGATTTACTCAGTTCACTATCCACATGCACTGCACCCTCAGGTGCACCCTCATATATACTGAACTCTTCACGGCATTTAACAACTTCCCATCTACTCCTTACATTCTTATTACATTCCACAATCCATGTCTATCCACCCTGTCATATGCTTTCTCCAAATCCATGAAGGCCGCATACAACTTCGTTCCCTTCTCTAGAATCTTTTCCACTAAAGACCTAAGAATGAATATCTGATCTACACAACCTCTTCCCTTCCTAAAACCTCCCTGTTGTTCTCCAACTATTTCCTCTGTTATTTCCCTAACTCTGTCAGTATGTATCCTATCATACACATTTCCTGTTACACTAAGAAGACATATACCCCTATGATTACCACATACTTCTTTCCCCTTTTTCGTTTGTACAGGGGAATAATTATATCTGACTTCCAATCCTCCAGGACTCTACCTTCCTCCCAGGCCAATCTGCACATCTTCCACATCCATTCTACTACTATCTTTTCTCTGTGCTTCAGCATTTCACCACACACTTCATCAGTTCCTGGGGCTTTCCCCATTTTGACTTTCTCATTGCTTCCACAACTTCCATCCTACTGATTTCTTCCCCTTTTCTCTCTCATCCCTCCTTCTCCCAGCCATTCCCCAGCCACTTACACTCGCATTTCTTTCATTCTCTATGTCCAACAATACCCTAAAGTGTTCCCTGCATCTGCTCACTTTTTCTCCCTTTTCCACTAGTAATCTACCATTTTTATCTTTCACTCCCTAACTAACTCCTTTGACACCCTGTCTAACTCTCTTTACCTCTTTCCAGAACATTTTCTTATGTTCCCTCCAATTTACACTCAAATTCCTTCCATATTCCTCATCAACTCTCCTACTGTCTCTTACCAATCTTTTCACCTCTCTCTTCCTCTCTGTACTTAACTCTCTCTTCCGTCTCTCAACTTCTTCCACATACCTGTTTCTCATCCACTCGCTTTATGCTTTCTTCTTTTGTGCCACAGCCTCTCTCACCTCTTCATTCCACCATGCTGTTCCTTGCATCCCCTTTCGTCTTCTCTTCTCCCCACACACCACCTCACATGTCAAATTAATGTATGATATCTTGCCATGTAACTATAGTAATCTCTTGGAATTGGTACAGAATAAAGCTGCTTTAGGTAGAATATACGGCATTATTCACCATGGCACGTAGGCCACAAAGGGCACTACAGATAACTTTGCAAAGCTGAGATCACGGAGATATCCACTGTTGCAGTAGTTTATTCATTATTCAGTGCAATAAATATTCGTAGTTTAGTTTTCAATTTCCTCTAATGAATTCTGAAATTAATATACTATTCTTACCTGACCGTCTTCCAGATTTAAAAAAACTAATCATTTTATTTCTCCCACCTCTTAGTGTAGAGCTTACTTTTTCACATTACTTTATATGGTTCATTGTATTTTGGGGGCTAGTAAGCTGAAAGCTTTCCATTTTTAATTCAATTACAACTTTGCCATTTTTCATTCTCAGTTTCATATTCATTATCTTTTCACCAGGCTATAAGAATGAAGTCAGTTTAAGGTTTCACCAATACAAATATTGTAATTGCTCTTTGGTCTGTTATCCAAGTTCATCAGCATATAATGCAATGATATGTACTTTACCGTGCACTTTAAATTACATATTCAACTTCACACAGAAATACTACCAATGCAAGAATATCCATTAGTATGTGTGTCAGGAAGGCATTGGTTTAATAAATAACTATATACAGTATACATATTTGTTTACTGATTTAATTCTCTAACTATGGCTTTGCATGTGGCTTTAAAATGCTTGCTGGTCACCCCCTCATGTGGGGAGGTGGGAGCAAGGGGGCCTCCTAAGTAGCCTATTCCCCCCCCCCCCAAGGAAAATTGAAATGACGCCCCTGACAGCAACACAGCAGCACAGGCACTGAAAATAAACATTGGCTTCTAAAGTTCACTGCCATTAATTTCCAGATAATTACACTTAATGCTTGCCATCTACACTTCACTGTTTTCACAAGCACCAAAGAAATACAAACTTCACTAACTGCACTGACACTTACTGCTTGCCGGCAACACTTCACTATTTTCACAAGTACCGAAGATATACAGAGTTCACTAACTGCACTGCACTGACACTGAACCACATCAACCTGAACTGAAAACTGACTAAAACTGCTCTAGTGTCTTTCCCACCCTTTTATAAGCTCCCTGTTTACTAGAATCATTTACTACTTCTCCACAGTTCTCGTGCATTCTCAAGGGAGCAACTGTTACAACCATTACCAAATTGGAGACATCCAAAACATGCCAGAGTTTACATACACTGCATAACACTCAGCTGCATAATTTAAGTCACATAAATAAAACATTACAGAGAAAAGGAGCACAAAAATTATTGTATACCGCACAAAATACTTCCACTCACAAATACAGGCTATCTGGCACTGCGATGCATAGCGGAACCACGGGAAACATCGGGAATTCTCCAGCACTACCTAACTAGAGGACCCTGCTTCTTAACAATATATTCTGAAGTATTTCATTCATTACCAAGGGACTCTCCTAAGCTAAAGAAATCGTCTGGAAGCAGTAGCAATGAACTCAAAACAACGTCCTCTATATGAAGTGGTTGATGTTTTAGTCATCATGGAAGAGTTCTCAGTATCACTTGGCCCTGTAAGATGCCATGGCCAGGAGGAAACAGAGGGGTTCGGCCACCATTGTACATTACTGTCCATTACTTCACATTATTGCACTAGCTTTATGTCGTGGTTCTGTACAGTATTCGCAGGCATTTACAACAGACGCCAACATTACTCTCTCTCTCTCTCTCTCTCTCTCTCTCTCTCTCTCTCTCTCTCTCTCTCTCTCTCTCTCTCATATACAGATTACAGTGCTAAATCATTCCACTAATCCAAAGTTCACGCTGCCCCTTCCTCCCTCCCTAGTGCACACACACACACACACACACAGACTGGCCTTGTGTCTGTCATGCAGGGTTGCCTGGTTTTCCTTTTAAGGACAGCGTCCCTTTGGAAACCTACCTGTCTTTTTATTTTCCTAAGAAAATGGACAGTGTAAACCTGTCCTTTTTATTCGCTTTCTGCTGTTTACAAATCGACAGTAGATAGTTTAGTATATATTTATGCAGCCAGTGTTGACATGCTGAACTAGCTACTCGTACCAGACGCATCAGAGTGTAGCCATGAATGGCATGTGCAATTAACAGATTGACGGAGTTGACAAAGTCAGAGAGGCGGGAGTGGAAGGTTGTTGAAGGCATGTTAGGAGGGCATGTTTTCCGCACAACCTGTTAAGCCAGACGATCTGGGGACAAAGGTGTATGATGTCCTCTGTCCCATGCTGGGGAAGTGCAGCTCAACTTATACTTTTAAAACAGG
Source organism: Coenobita brevimanus (assembly GCF_032717465.1). Classification (NCBI taxonomy): domain Eukaryota; kingdom Metazoa; phylum Arthropoda; class Malacostraca; order Decapoda; family Coenobitidae; genus Coenobita; species Coenobita brevimanus. The sequence goes on from NC_136980.1 coordinate 34,471,219, forward strand.
TTATTGCCACTTTTATCTACTATCTAATTATAATACCTTATACATTCTTCCTTATTTTACAACTTATGAAAATATATTTGCTGAAAGTGTGTGGCAACACCTACCACCCCCTATTCTTGTATACTGTACCTACTTTGCATAATTTTACAGCTAAACCTACCAACCAGCCAGTAAACCAACCAGTCATCAACATTCCCTCTCTCTCTCTCTCTCTCTCTCTCTCTCATACTGTACATACCGTATCTATATTTATCTGTCTATATCTATATCTCTATCTATATATCTACCTATCTATCTATCCATCTATCTGTATATATATATTTATATATATACTCAAGTATATTTATATATTATGTGTATAAGCATAAATATAAATACATATGTAAGTCCCTATTTCCCTGAACGTGTCATTTTTTCACCGAGTCCGTCATATTTTGTGCTGCAACGTCTGGCAACCCTGTACTGCCAATATAAGGCTCTCAATGCGGTAGCGTGGCGCTCTCTTGGTCGAAGCCTTTTTACCATTAGTGTAGGTCTAGTTATTTGTCTCTTAGGATTTAGTATAGGTTAGTGATTTGTCTGTTAGGTGGTTAGTTTTAGGGTCTTTAGATTAGGTATTTTTGATTATAAGTCATATAAGGTTAAAAATATTAAAAAATAAATAAAAATAATAAAAATAAAACTACAAAAAAAATAATAAAAAATTATTATATATATATGTACGTGTGCATGAAAGTGTGTATGTTCATATGCATGGATGTGTGTATGTATGTAAGTATGTATATATATATGTTCGTATATTTATGTGTATATATGTCAATATATATACATATATATATTTTGCCTTAATGACCAGGGGCTCAGGCCCCAATGGTCGATAGGCAAAAAAAAAAAAAAAAAAAAAAAAAAGCGTGGCGCAAGTGTGAGCCAGTCGTTATGGAAGCATCAGCAGACACAACCACCATCACTACTTCGCCATGCACACTCACAGGCAGAATAGCTCTCGTCACAGGTAACATTGTATGCACTTCATGTACAGCAGCTTGTCTTCATCTGTTGAATGAAGTGATGTTAATTCGTTTTTGATACTTCTTCAAGGCACTGGAGAGGGATGCCTTCATGTGGTGGCACTGATATAACCGTTCGGCTGAATAGCCTGGATATACAAACGTCCCTCAGCTGTATCCTTATCCCTCCGAAGTAGAATGGTGGTCTGTCTGAGAAGGACAAATTCAGCCTTCAGTCCATCAGATTCCTGTTACAGATAAACATGGGGCTACAAGATTTACTACCACTGCTGCTGCTGCCTCAAGATGATTATTTTTAATATGGGAGAGCCAATATATAGTGATGGGTGATGAAAGTTACATCATACTTCACCATGTCGAAAAATATTCTAAACTTAATGTCTGTAAGTAGCGAGAATATACGGGAAAGATACGTTATCGGCGTGTACGAAGAAATTCTTCTGGCTTAACCAGCATCATATTTGGGTAAGAGAATTTAACAAATGCCTTGTCCTGGAACTGGTGTAAAATTTATGGTAAGTTCTTCAGTACGAAAAGTCTTCCCTTAAGTGAATAAAATCGTCCGTCAGCAGCAAGAATAGTGTCCAAAAACGCCAGCGGATATAAAGGGTTAATGACTGATTTTTTCATTTACATACTTATTTTTGCAAGCAGTGTCAATATTTTATATTTTAATATTAATCCTTCACTATTATGGCGTATCAATAAATTTATTCTTGCCAACTCTAGATAGTTTAATGCATTTAGGAGAGGCCTTTTGACATGAATGAAGGCTTTATTTCAGACTTATAGTGCGAAAGACCTCGACTAAGAAATTCTTTTAGAAATACAAATAAATTTTAAAATGAGTAAAAAGTATGTTAGTGTAACACGTAAAATAAACTGGTAAGGAAGATGAAGAGTGAGTGGTGTTGCCAGATCCAGAGCTACAACTACCACTAAACATGCATTCACAAACAGCTAGATTCCAAGGAGGCCATGGCAGGCTTTTAGGGTGGCTATAGCGGACTAGCGTAAGTATAAGTCAGTGTGTCTGTGAAATCACACTTGAGTCCTTGCCATTTTCCATAACATATTTACGTGATTCTGCTTTCTCCACCCTTCTACACATAAAAACTAAAAGCCGAAAGATGCTGGAGGTGGACCCAGATATTAGATGTGCGATGCCAGTGACTTAACCACGAACCAGTCGACTGACTGAAAGCAGTGCCATCCATCCCATTGGTATGTAACAAAATATGCATTCCGATTGATCGCTGTAAGATTTAAAATAATGGAGAACACCATAAGTTTTTTTCTTTTTTTTATAAGGGGCTTGCGAGAAAACTGAAGTGGGGCCACGAGGATGTTACGATCCCCACAAGTGGGTAATGAATTGAAAAAGTTTGAAAAACACTGAACAAGAATGACTGTAAATAATAAATAAATCCAGGAAATCGTTAAAGTGCCTACAATCACTGGAATATCGCTGATATTTTGTAGAAATGTCCTGTAGCTAGATTTCGTTAATATCTGGATCTAGAATAAAAACGCATAATTGGCAACACCATTGGAGATCTCCGCAGCTGATGATAATACAGGCACTTCTCATTCCTGTATTTGCAAGCAGTATTGCCAGATATACTCAGTCATGTTTCCCTAGATCCACCCTCAATATTTCCCTTTTTGCCATTAAATTTCCCTAGGTTGCTTTAATTTGGAAAATTGTGATGATATACTGGTGCATGAATTTACAGAGTAGCAAAATAGTCACAGCAGAGTACAGTACTTACAATTTAGTGTTTAGGGCCTTCGGTTTTGTAGCCTTTTTGCATCCTCTTAAGATGGCTAGGAAAAATCTTGAAACTGTTACATGAAGCAGGTTCGAAGGTTACTTTTGCATGAAGCAGCCCATTGAGGGTTGATGAGTGTAACTAGTTCATTGTTTTTGTTTTCATTAAGTTAATCTGAGAAAAAAATACTCTCCACCACAGCACTTGCGTGAAGCAAACACATCGGTTTCATCATGAAACTTCCAAGCGGGGGAAACAATGGTGAATTATCTCTTTCCTTCATGTTGTTTACTTTCATTCAAAACTTGCACATATTCATATCACTTTCCACACCCAAGTCCGTGTTGCGCAGCAAACGCCATTCAGTGTCAAGTCCATTTATACACCCCATAGGAACCAGGTTAGGAAAGTGAGATGCTAGGGGAACGACAGACATAACAGTTTTCTTCAGGACACTTTGAAGGTCCATGGCCTCGAGATTTTGCAGAACTGGGTCAGTTTAAATCTCTTCATTATTTGAGACTCTCCTTCATCATAGAAATCAAGGCATGTTATTCTGAAGTTGTGGACTAGCTGCCTGTGGTCAGGGTTGCTGTAAAGTGACACTGTTACTCGACCACCAAGGTACATTTCCTCCAGTGGGAGAAAGTTGGCTGGATCTCTGAAGCATACATTACATACTGTAAGTGCCTCTTAGGTAGTCTGGCTTGATGTAACATTCTAAGATGGTTGACAAATGTGACTCATTTGTAAATCATATGACTCATTTGTAAATCATATGACTGTGTATATATATATATATATATATATATATATATATATATATATATATATATATATATATATATATATATATATGTGTGTGTGTGTGTGTATATATAAAGATAGATAGATATATAGAGAGAGAAAACTTCATGTCGATTTCCCTAGATTTTGACTAGTTTTTACTTTTCTTCCCTTTTCCCTCTGGGGGTCAGTTTTTCCCTAGAAAAGGGAAATTTCCCTAGACCTGGCAACACTGCTTGCAAGTTGCCATGATGATTTATCGCCGGTTGCCTGAGTGGCTTACCCTATGGCAGACGATTCAAGGGCTCGTATTCTCGTCGGTTGAGGAAGCTCCTTAACATTTTCTCCAAAGCGATTTATTTTGTTTATTACACCTCACTGTCCTCTCCTGTTTTATATAAATCCTTCCAATATCGCCATACTACCCATAAATAACGCACAAATCGTTATTAATCATCCATATTCAGAAATAAATCGTGAAAGGAGGTGGTGTTAGGAATCTTCCTTAGGCGACGAGAATACGGGCCAAGGTCAGTCGGCGTACAGATAATATACAAGTCTCTTACCAGGTTGACGAATGAAGAAGTGAAGGAACGTTGTGGGGTGGATGTGGATGTGGTTGAGAAGATTAGGAGAAAATAATACACTGAGGTGATTTGGAGATGTGGAGAGAATGGAGAATGAAAGACTGACTAAGAGGGTGTATGTAGGTGAGGTGGAGGGAGGGAGAGGGAGGGGTAGACCGAGGATGAGGAGGAGGGATGGAGTTGAGAGGTATATGAGGGAGGGGGGAGTGAGTTGGGGGGAAGGTAGTCAAATGGTGGGTGACAGAGCGACTTGGAGGCGTTTTCTCTGCGGCCACCCTTTGCGGGATTAGGGCGTCGGGCTATAGATAGATAGATAGACTCTTACCAGCCACTGCATGACAAGTTGTTTGAGTCTATTCTTGGTGCTGCCACACGATTGCATTCCACCTGGGAAAGCGCCTTAACACTGAAGGAGTTAATGAATGATATAGCAGACCCTCCGAATCGAAAACTCTTTCGTCAGCTGTGTATAATAATGAGACACCCATAATATAACAAATTCCTTACTCGGACTGAAGGTGCTAATGATAAAGTCCGTTTGATATTTAGTATAGCTACCGCCAGACTATTTAATATTGCTTCGGGTGATTGAATGTGATGGATATTCAAACAATGTGCTGATAGGCCCTAGTCTTCTGTTTCCTTGTAGCTGACATTATTTATTGTACAACCTGTCAGATAATTGTATGATGAAAATACCAACACAAGAAGTAAATAATCAGGTCAGAAAGTAGCTTACCAACTAGTGTCTTCAGTTATATGCACTGTTCTGTAGAGTATGAGAAATTGTTCAACAAAATTATATATCTTGAGAGTAACATTGAAAGCTAAACAATTATATACCAAAGAAAACTAATAATTAGTTAACGTCTTCATGTAAATATAATGTTCGTATATTACTGTATATGTGACTCATGTATATATATATATATATATATATATATATATATATATATATATATATATATATATATATATTATGATGGAAAATATTTCGTATTGAAAATAGCTGAAAATTTTCAATGTTTTAATCCCAGACCCAGAATAAGTTAAAAAAAAACAAGAGGAAAAAATAATAGCAACACTCAAACACGTTTATCATGCTTCCAAAAAGCACTTTTTTGCCTGCCTCTTGTACATGACGTGAGGTGCATCTCTGCTTGTGGTTCAACAAAGATCTGCAAAAAGTGGTGAGATTCCGCTTACCTTGATATATATATATATATATATATATATATATATATATATATATATATATATATATATATATATATATATAATTCTAGACATGTTCTGGTGGAATCTTTCCCCGTGCTCGTCACTTACTGGAACACAATTTTCTGGGTAAAAGTTGAGGTGCGAATGTCAGTGTATTTTTAAGGAGCTGCTGCAATCCAATTACCTGTATGCCTGCAACGTGTTTTCGATGAGATGCTGATAGTTTTCATCTCTCTTTGTTTCCCAAGAAGCCTTCAAGAACCAATCGGAAGTCTCCCCATGCTTGTTTTTGCACATCACTCAATATTTCATCAAATCTTTCATCTCTGAGAAGTCCTCATATTTTTGGTCATACAAACACTCCTGCCTTTATTTTTCCCGCTCTGGGTGTTGTGAATTTCGTTTTTAAATGCCAGCGATCAGCACTAGTTTTATCCAAGGCTTTGACGAAAATCTTTGTTAATCCCAGCTTAATAAGCAAAGAGGGTAGAAGTATCTTATTAGGATCCAGTTGAGGAAGATTCAGTTCGTTTTCCTTTCCAGAATTCAAAGTATTGCAGGATGGGCAATCCTTCTTGTTCCAGTGAAACCCCCTGGCCCAACTATCCCATTCACAGAGGAAGCAGCAGTATTTAGTGTTGCCAGGTTGCAATACAAGTAAAAGTTAGACAACCTACAAAGCACAGTACTGCAGTTAATTATGCTGTCCATATTAATAAAATGCAACAGTTTAAAATTTTCATATGTTTCATTCATGGTGACTGCATGTCCTACTGGATTTAACGGTAACTTATTTCCATTGTGCAGTGGAGCGGCTTTCAAGCTGTATTTTAAAGAATCAGCAAAAAATCTTCAGTCTTCGGCTTTGTGATCATAGTTTCTGTCAGCCCATTTACGTCGTTACATGAAAGAAAAGTCCCAACTATTGTGTAGAATGGAGTAAATTCTTTGTGTCGATTTGTAAATATGGACAAAAAAGTGTAAGAAACAGGTTTTAGCCTTGTAGTCATGATCGAAGAAGCTCTGCTTTGCATATAGGAAGCTGTAGATCTCGAACCAGATCATTTAGTTTACACAATGTGATCATGTGGGGTTCAGTTGTACAGACAGAAGGCTCAATTATCACGTTGATCTTGCTCATCTTCAGATTCAAACTGTAGGTATCCGGTGGCTGTGGAGCAGGAAAATGATCTTCATGGGAAGCTGGGTCTATTGCAGACGGAATATTCTGGTAGTCAAACTGTTTAGTCATTTTTTTTCTCTCACATTTGGACACTGACGCACTCGAGACACGAAACAAAAGTAACAATTGCATGAGTGGTCAGTTGGCTCCCTCCAGACTACTGCAATAGCGAAAGGCATCGACTTCCTTTTTTGTTTAGCCATTGTTGGAGATTTGAAGCACATGCATTGCAACAAACATGCGGTGTCCAGTTCTTGTACTGGTTTCTTACTGCACAGCCGAAATACTGCATGTTCACCTTCTTGATCATAGGCGTGATTGTCTGCTTCTGTGATTTCAGTGTGACATTCCTACATATGTTTTTTTTTTTTTTCTTTTATGTGAGGAAGAAGGAATCAAAGGCAACGAGCCCGCAAAACTGTTCCTTGCAAGAGATAAACAAAATACAAGAGAGAGCCAAATTCAAGATCCGATCATTTCAAAATGCCTGGACACACTGCGTTTGTAAGACTGGAGATCATAGGAAACAGTAAATACAGACAGAGGGAGACAGTTCCAGAGTTGACCTGTTGCATAAATGAAGGACTGGGAGTAACGATTAACTCTTGCATTAGAGAGTGCGACAGGAAAGGGATGAGAGTTTGCTGCTAGACGGGTGCCTAGCACCCGTCGTAGAGGTGGAGGAATGCATGAAGACAGTTCAGACGAGCACCTCTGTACCCCCGTACCTCCCCTCTAGGCCTCTCCCCCTCCACCCCAACCCACCACCCCCTGTAGTATGTCGTCCACTTACCTCCCTCCCCTCCCTCGCCCACCCACAGTATTATAAGTCATTATTACTATTCATGTCCCGTGTCATCGTTCAATACCAGATTATTGGTTGTGTAACTGCATACACCGATGCACGAAACAATGTGTGGTTTTCATGTTTTTTTTAATGTTTTATTTTCTTTGGGGGGGGGGAAGCACGTTACTGGCAATATTATGTACCTGCAGAAGGTTTTTTTGCATATGCTTATCCTTATAATACTCTTTGTATAGTTTTGAATGGTGAGTTGCTTGAGGAGGTGGAGTGTTTTAAATATTTAGGGTCGCATGTCCCTATGGATGGAAGAATAGATGCAGAAGTGAAGTTTAGAATAAATGAAGTAGGAAAGGTGCTGGGAGGAATGAAAAAAGTGTTTTGATGTCGTTCGCTTAGAATGGATGTAAAGAGAAGGCTGTATGAGGGTGTTGTGGTACCGACTGCGTTATATGGGGCTGCAACATGGAATATGGGTGTAGCAGAGAGGAAAAGTTTGAATGTAATGGAGATGAGGTGTCTGAGGAGTATGTGTGGAGTGACGCGTATGGATCGAGTGCGAAATGATGAAGAGCGAAGGAGAACTGGAGTTGTTCGGGAGATGGCTGGTAGAGTTGAGCAGAGGGTGTTGCGATGGTTTGGGCATATGGAGAGAATGGATAATGAGCGATTGGTGAAAAAGATAACTAGATCTGATGTGAGAAGTGTTAGGCTGAGAGGGAGACCACGAATAGGATGGATGGACAGTGTGAAGAGAGCGCTGGATGCGAGAGGGATATCTGTTGAGCAAGGAAGAGTGGCTGTGCGTGACAGAAATAAATGGAGAGAAATTGTGAATGAATAAATGATGACGCAGCCCTGAGGGGATATTCTCCCGCATTTGGTCTGATTAGCTAGTCAGGTCAAGTGCGAGTAAGGGGATGGGTCTATTATGATGTGGCAGGGGTAAACCAGCTCTACTGTCGGGCCCAGCTGCGGATGTCACTGATTGCACTGCGCAGTTGACCCATGTGTGGTGTGGTGCGGTGAGGATCTGTCCCTTCTCCCCTTTGGGGCTAAGATGCGATTGACTTTGTTTGAATGGATGAGTAAATGGGGAGTGTGTCGTCCTGTCTCGGCTACCTCCCTTTCCATAGGGGAAGCAGCCAAGGTATATAGATAGAATAGATAGTTTGTTTATCAAAGCATAAGTCACTGTCTCTGTGGTGTAGAGTTTCAGCTGAGTCTCGGGCAATCTCAGCTGTGAGTAGCACCAAGGTAATTATCTCCCTTGACCCCGTGACCCCTCCACCGCGTGTGTCAAAAGTTTTACAGCTTTTCCCAGGCTTTTCCTGTTAGGTTTGTCATAATTTGCTGTATTTTTTATGTTGAAGTCTATTGGAATACTTGTACCGGTATTGCCTTGCTAGTTCAAGACAATTTTATTTATTTCCAGCCTCCGAATTGCCCCGTTATCGCTTGTGTGGGAGTGGGCTGTCTTTTGCCGTTACTGTGGCTCACCTCAGGGCTAATTCTCCCATGAGCCGACAATTTGTCCTATGCATTATCCATATATATATATATATATATATATATATATATATATATATATATATATATATATATATATATTATTTAGTTTGAAATATCATTGCATTTGCTATATTATATATATGCCATGCGGCCATAGCATATGACCTGTGTCAATATTGCCGGCTAGTTTTAGCCTGACCCTGGTGTCCCAGTATTTCGCAATAATGGCTTGTACAGGAATGCTAAACTGCTGTTTTTTCATGTCCTTTACAGTGATTGAGGAACACCGACATAATTGTTGTGCATACTATTGTTTGAAGAACACAATGGAGTGGTAAAATTATGAAGGGGGGGGTAGGGGGTGATGGGGAGGGGAGGAAGAGGAGAGATGATGGGAGCGGGCGAGGAAGGTCGTGGGAGGGGCGGGAAGGAATGATGAAGGGAGGGGTGGGCGTGCATAGAAAACTGAAGTTGCCCCGCCTGGAAGGGTAACTTTTTTCAATTTTGATGGGCTATAGCTCATGAACCAGTTGGTCTAAAATGCTCTGGTTTGCGGCATAAGGTGTGTAAATTCAAGCTCTAAACCTTGGGCATGAATTTTTTTACTTCTGTAAGAGTTGAAAAATCGGCTCCATATACTGTACTGGTTTTCAGGGAAGTTCGATCAATCGAATTGCGTATCCTAGCGGTTAAGCTGTTGCTGTTTTTCCTTCATTTCCCCCATGAAAGCATCTACCTGTCCTTGCATCCTCAGTTGTAATTCTCTCTGTTGCTTCTGTAATGCCTCTTGAAGCTCTTCATTTTATTCTTTTTGTTCTTCACTTTGTGTCTCTAATTGTTCACTCTGTGCCTGCAGTGTTTTGATTTCTTTCTGTCCTTCATTTTGGGCCTTTAACTGCACACTTTGTGCATGGAACAGTTTCATGATTGCAGCCAATGACACCTCGTCCTGCCCAGCCTGGCTTCTCGTCTGTACACCTTCTGCCTCCATGTCAAAGTTTTGACTCACTGCAGCACTTTATGATCCACACTCCTGACACCACTGTTACACTGCCACATGTTCCAACAGCAGTAGATTAGTATAAGAAGCTCCAACAGCAGTATATCAGTATAGGAAGGACATTGCCCAGTGAGTTGTTCTTCTTATAGGCAGCCTTTCAGTGTACAGCAACACAGCAGCACAGGCACTGAAAATAAACATTGGCTTCTAAAGTTCACTATCTTTAATTTCCAGATAATTACACTTAATGCTTGCCATCTACACTTCACTGCTTTCACAAGCACCAAAGAAATACAAACTTCACTAACTGCACTGACACTTAATGCTTCCCAGCAATACTTCACTATTTTCACAAGTACCGAAGATTTACAAACTTCACTAACTGCACTGCATTGACACTGAACCACATCAGCCTGAACTGAAAACTGACTAAAACTGCTCTAGTGTCTTTCCCACCCTTTTATAAGCTCTCTGTTTACTAGAATCATTTACTACTTCTCCACAGTTCTCGTGCATTCTCAAAGGAGCAACTGTTACAACCATTACCAAATTGGAGACATCCAATACATGCCAGAGTTTACATACAGTGCATAACACTCAGCTGCATAATTTAAGTCACATAAATAAAACATTACAGAGAAAAGGAGCACAAAAATTATTGTATACCGCACAAAATACCTCCACTCACAAATACAGGCTATCTGGCACTGCGATGCATAGCGGAACCACGGGAAACATCGGAAATTCTCCAGCACTACCAAACTAGAGGACCCTGCTTCTTAACAATATATTCTGAAGTATTTCATTCATTACCAAGGGACTCTCCTAAGCTAAAGAAATCGTCTTGAAGCAATAGCAATGAACTTAAAACAACGTCCTCTATATGAAATGGTTGATGTTTTAGTCATCATGGCAGAGTTCTCAGTATCACTTGGCCCTGTAAGATGCCATGGCCAGGAGGAAACAGAGGGGTTCGGCCACCATTGTACATTACTGTCCATTACTTCACATTATTGCACTAGCTTTATGTCGTGGTTCTGTACAGTATTCGCAGGCATTTACAACAGACGCCAACATTACTCTCTCTCTCTCTCTCTCTCTCTCTCTCTCTCTCTCTCTCATATACAGATTACAGTGCTAAATCATTCCACTAATCCAAAGTTCACGCTGCCCCTTCCTCCCTCCCTAGTGCACACACACACACACACACACACACACACACACAGACTGGCCTTGTGGCAGTCATGCAGGGTTGCCTGGTTTTCCTTTTAAGGACAGCGTCCCTTTGGAAACCTGCCTGTCATTTTATTTTCCTAAGGAAATGGACAGTGTAAACCTGTCCTTTTTATTCGCTTTCTGCTGTTTACAAATCGACAGTAGATAGTTTAGTATATATTTATGTAGCCAGTGTTGACATGCTGAACTAGCTACTCGTACTAGACGTATCAGAGTGTAGTCATGAATGGTATGTGCAGTTAACAGAGTGACGGAGTTGACAAAGTGAGAGAGGCGGGAGTGGAAGGTTGTTGAAGGCATGTTAGGAGGGCATGTTTTCCGCACGACCTGTTAAGCCATACGATCTGGGGACAAAGGTGTATGATGTCCTCTGTCCCATGCTGGGGAAGTGCAGCTCAACTTATACTTTTAAAACAGGTTATTGCCACTTTTATCTACTGTCTAATTATAATACCTTATACATTCTTCCTCATTTTACAACTTATGTAAATATATTTGCTGAAAGTGTGTGGCAAGACCTACCACCCCCTTTTGTTGTATACTGTACCTGCTTTGCATAATTTTACAGCTAAACCTACCAACCAGCCAATAAACCAACTAGTCATCAACATTCTCTCTCTCTCTCTCTCTCTCTCTCTCTCTCTCTCTCTCTCTCTCTCTCATACTGTACATACAGTATCTATATTTATCTGTATGTCTATCCATGTCTATATCTATGTCTATCTATATTTATCTGTCTATCTATCTATCTATCCATCTATCTGTATATATATATTTATATATATACACAAGTATATATACATGTTATGTGTATAAGCATAAATATAAATACATATGTAAGTCCTTATTTCCCTGAACTTGTCATTTTTTCACCGAGTCCGTCATATTTTGTGGTGCAACGTATGGCAACCCTGTACTGCCAATATAAGGCTCTCAATGCGGTAGCGTGGCGCAAGTGTGAGCCAGTCGTTATGGAAGCATCAGCAGACACAACCACCATCACTACTTCGCCATGCACACTCGCAGGCAGAATAGCTTTCGTCACAGGTAACATTGTATGCACTTCATGTACAGCAGCTTGTTTTCATCCGTTGAATGAAGTGTTGTTAATTCGTTTTTGCTACTTCTTCAAGGCACTGGAGAGGGATGCCTTCATGTGGTGGCACTGATATAACCGTTCGGCTGAATAGCCTGGATATATAAACGTCCCTCAGCTGTATCCTTATCCCTCCGAAGTAGAATGGTGGTCTGTCTGAGGACAAATTCAGCCTTCAGTCCATCAGATTCCCGTTACAGATAAACATGGGGCTACAAGATTTACTACTACTGCTGCTGCTGCCTCAAGATGATTATTTTTAATATGGGAGAGCCAATATATAGTGATGGGTAATGAAAGTTACATCATACTTCACCATGTCGAAAAATATTCTAAACTTAATGTCTGTAAGTAGCGAGAATATAAGGGAAAGATACGTTATCGGTGTGTACGAAGAAATTCTTCTGGCTTAACCAGCATCATATTTGGGTAAGAGAATTTAACAAATGCCTTATGCTGGAACTGGTGTAAAATTTATGGTAAGTTCTTCAGTATGAAAAGTCTTCCCTTAAGTGAATAAAATCGTCCATCAGCAGCAAGAATAGTGTCCAAAAACGCCAGCGGATATAAAGGGTTAATGACTGATTTTTTCATTTACATACTTATTTTTGCAAGCAGTGTCAATATTTTATATTTTAATATTAATCCTTCACTATTATGGCGTATCAATAAATTTATTCTCGCCAACTCTAGATAGTTTAATGCATTTAGGAGAGGCCTTTTGACATGAATGAAGGCTTTATTTCAGACTTATAGTGCGAAAGACCTCGACTAAGAAATTCTTTTAGAAATACAAATAAATTTTAAAATGAGTAAAAAGTATGTTAGTGTAACACGTAAAATAAACTGGTAAGGAAGATGAGGCAGTGAGTGGTGTTGCCAGATCCAGAGCTACAACTACCACTAAACATGCATTCACAAACAGCTAGATTCCAAGGAGGCCATGGCAGGCTTTTAGGGTGGCTATAGCGGACTAGCGTAAGTATAAGTCAGTGTGTCTGTGAAATCACACTTGAGTCCTTGCCATTTTCCATAACATATTTACGTGATTCTGCTTTCTCCACCCTTCTACACATAAAAAGTAAAAGCCGAAAGTTGCTGGAGGTGGACCCAGATATTAGATGTGCGATGCCAGTGACTTAACCACGAACCAGTCGACTGACTGAAAGCAGTGCCATCCATCCCATTGGTATGTAACAAAATATGCATTCCGATTGATCGCTGTAAGATTTAAAATAATGGAGAACACCATAAGTTTTTTTTCTTTTTTTTATAAGGGGCTTGCGAGAAAACTGAAGTGGGGCCACGAGGATGTTAAGATCCCCACAAGTGGGGAATGAAGTGAAAAAGTTTGAGAAACACTGAACAAGAATGACTGTAAATAATAAATAAATCCAGGAAATCGTTAAAGTGCCTACAATCACTGGAATATCGCTGACATTTTGTAGAAATGTCCTGTAGCTAGATTTCGTTAATATCTGGATCTAGAATAAAAACGCATAATTTGGAACACCATTGGAGATCTCCGCAGCTGATGATAATACAGGCACTTCTCATTGCCGTATTTGCAAGCAGTGTTGCCAGATATACTCAGTCATATTTCCCTAGATCCACCCTCAATATTTCCCTTTTTGCCGTTAAATTTCTCTAGGTTGCTTTAATTTGCAAAAATTGTGATGATATACTGGTGCATGAATTTACAGAGTAGCAAAATAGTCACAGCAGAGTACAGTACTTACAATTTAGTGTTTAGGGCCTTCGGTTTTGTAGCCTTTTTGCATCCTCGTAAGATGGCTAGGAAAAATGTTGAAACTGTTACATGAAGCAGGTTTGAAGGTTACTTTTGCATGAAGCAGCCCATTGAGGGTTAATGAGTTGAACTGGTTCCTTGTTTTTGTTTTCATTAAGTTAATCTAAAAAAAAAATACTCTCCACCACAGCACTTGCGTGAAGCAAACACATCAGTTTCATCATGAAACTTCCAAGCGGGGGAAACAATGGTGAATTATCTCTTTCCTTCATGTTGTTTACTTTCATTCAAAACTTGCACATATTCATATCACTTTCCACACCCAAGTCCGTGTTGCGCAGCAAACGCCATTCAGTGTCAGGTTCATTTATACACCCCACAGGAATCAGGTTAGGAAAGTGAGATGCTAGGGGAACGACAGACATAACAGTTTTCTTCAGGTCACTTTGAGGGTCCATGGCCTCGAGATTTTGCAGAACTGGGTCAGTTTAAATCTCTTCATTATTTGAGACTCTCCTTCATCATAGAAATCAAGGCATGTTATTCTGAAGTTGTGCACTAGCTGCCTGTGGTCAGGGTTCCTGTAAAGTGACACTGTTACTCGACCACCAAGGTACATTTCCTCCAGTGGGAGAAAGTTGGCTGGATCTCTGAACCATACATTACATACTGTTAGTGCCTCATAGGTAGTCTGGCTTGATGTAACATTCTAAGATGGTTGACAAATGTGACTCATTTGTAAATCATATGACTATATATATATAGATAGATAGATAGATAGATAGATATATAGAGAGAGAAAACTTCATGTCGATTTCCCTAGATTTTGACTAGTTTTTACTTTTCTTCCCTTTTCCCTCTGGGGGTCAGTTTTTCCCTAGAAAAGGGAAATTTCCCTAGACCTGGCAACACTGCTTGCAAGTTACCATGATGATTTATCGCCGGTTGCCTGAGTGGCTTACCCTAGGGCAGACGATTCAAGGGCTCGTATTCTCGTCGGTTGAGGAAGCTCCTTAACATTTTCTCCAAAGCGATTTATTTTGTTTATTACACCTCACTGTCTTCTCCTGTTTTATATAAATCCTTCCAATATCGCCATACTACCCATCAGTAACGCACAAATAGATATTAATCATCCATATTCAGAAATGAATCGTGAAAGGAGGTGGTGTTAGGAATCTTTCTTAGGCGACGAGAATACGGGCCAAGGTCAGTCGGCGTACAGATAATATACAAGTCTCTTACCAGGTTGACGAATGAAGAAGTGAAGGAACGTTGTGGGGTGGATGTGGATGTGGTTGAGAAGATAAGGAGAAAATAATACACTGAGGTGGTTTGGAGATGTGGAGAGAATGGAGAATGAAAGACTGACTAAGAGGGTGTATGTAGGTGAGGTAGAGGGAGGGGTAGACCGAGGATGAGGAGGAGGGATGGAGTTGAGAGGTATATGAGGGAGGGGGGAGTGAGTTGGGGGGAAGGTAGTCAAATGGTGGGTGACAGACCGACTTGGAGGCGTTTTTTCTGCAGCCACACTTTGCGGGATTAGGGCATCGGGCTATAGATAGATAGATAGACTCTTACCAGCCACTGCATGACAAGTTGTTTGAGTCTATTCTTGGTGCTGCCACACGATTGCATTCCACCTGGGAAAGCGCCTTAACACTGAAGGAGTTAATGAATGATATAGCAGACCCTCCGAATCGAAAACTCTTTCGTCAGCTGTGTATAATAATGAGACCCATAATATAACAAATTCCTTACTCGGACTGAAGGTGCTAATGATAAAGTCCGTTTGATATTTAGTATCGCTACCGCCAGACGATTTAATATTGCTTCGGGCGATTGAAGGTGATGGATATTCAAACAATGTGCTGATAGGCCCTAGTCTTCTGTTTCCTTGTAGCTGACATTATTTATTGTACAAACTGTCAGATAATTGTATGATGAAAATACCAACACAAGAAGTAAATAATCAGGTGAGAAAGTAGCTTACCAATTACTGTCTTTAGTTACATGCATTGTTCTGTAGAGTATGAGAAATTGTTCATCAAAATTATATATCTTGAGAGTAACACTGAAAACTAAACAATAATATACCAAAGAAAACTAATAATTAGTTAACGTCTTCATATAAATATAATGTTCGTATATTACATGTGACTCATGTATATATATATTATATGATGGAAAATATTTCGTATTGAAAATAGCTGAAATTTTTCAATGTTTTAATCCCAAACTCAAAATTAGTTAAAAAAAAAAAAAAACTATAGCAATAAAAATAGCAACATTCAAACACGTTTCCCATGCTTCCAAAAAGCATTTTTTAGCCTGCCTCTTGAATATGGCGTCAGGTGCATCTCTGCTTGTGGTCCAACAAAGATCTACAAAAAGTGGTGAATTCGAATTTCCTTTATATATATATATATATATATATATATATATATATATATATATATATATATATATATATATATATATATATATATATATATATATATATATTCCACCAGAACATGTCTAGAATTATATATATATATATATATATATATATATATATATATATATATATATATATATATATATTATTCCACCAGAACATATCTAGAATTATATATATATATATATATATATATATATATATATATATATATATATATATATATATATAATTCTAGACATGTTCTGGTGGAATCTTTCCCCGTGCTCGTCACTTACTGGAACACAATTTTCTGGGAAAAAGTTGAGGTGCGAATGTCAGTGTATTTTTAAGGAGCTGCTGCAATCCAATTACCTGTATGCCTGCAACGTGTTTTCGATGAGATGCTGATAGTTTTCATCTCTCTTTGTTTCCCAAGAAGCCTTCAAGAACCAATCGGAAGTCTCCCCATGCTTGTTTTTGCACATCACTCAATATTTCATCAAATCTTTCATCTCTGAGAAGTCCTCATATTTATGGTCATACAAACACTCCTGCCTTTATTTTTCCCGCTCTGGGTGTTGTGAATTTCGTTTTTAGATGCCAGCGATCAGCACTAGTTTTATCCAAGGCTTTGACGAAAATCTTCGTTAATCCCAGCTTAATAAGCAAAGAGGGTAGAAGTATCTTATTAGGATCCAGTTGAGGAAGATTCAGTTCGTTTTCCTTTCCAGAATTCAAAGTATTGCAGGGTGGGCAATCCTTCTTGTTCCAATGAAACCCCCTGGCCCAACTATCCCATTCACAGAGGAAGCAGCAGTATTTAGTGTTGCCAGGTTGCAATACAAGTAAAAGTTAGACAACCTACAAAGCACAGTACTGCAGTTAATTATGCTGTCCATATTAATAAAATGCAACAGTTTAAAGTTTTCATATGTTCCATTCATGCTGACTGCATGTCCTGGTAGATTTAACAGTAACTTATTTCCATTGTGCAGTAGAACGGCTTTCAAGCTGTATTTTAAAGAATCAATAAAAAATCTTCAGTCTTCGGTTTTGTGATCATAGCTTCTGTCAGCCCATTTACGTCGTTACATGCAACAAAAGTCCCAACTTTTGTGTAGAATGGAGTAAATTCTTTGGGTCGATTTGTAAATATGGACAAAAGAGTGTAATAAATAGGTTTCAGCCTTGTAGTCATGATCCAAGAAGCTCTGCTTTGCATATAGGAAGCTGTAGATCTCGAACCAGATCATTCAGTTTACACTATGTGATCATGTGGGGTTCAGTTGTACAGTCAGAAGCATAAGTGGAATCCCCAAATCTAGAAGGCTCAATTATCACGTTGATCTTACTCATGTTCAGATTCAAACTGTAGGAATCCGGTGGCTGTGGAGCAGGAAATTGATCTTCATGGGAAGCTGGGTCTATTGCAGACGGAATATTCTGGTAGTCAAACTGTTTAGTCATTTTTTTTTCTCACATTTGGACACTGACGCACTCGAGACACGAAACAAAAGTAACAATTGCATGAGTGGTCAGTTGGCTCCCTCCAGACTACTGCAATAGCGAAAGGCATCGACTTCCTTTTTTGTTTAGCCATTGTTGGAGATTTGAAGCACATGCATTGCAACAAACATGCGGTGTCCAGTTCTTGTACTGGTTTCTTACTGCACAGCCAAAATACTACATTTACACTTTCTTGATGATAGGCGTGATTGTCTGCTTCTGTGATTTCAGTGTGACATTGCTACATGTTTTTTTTTTCTTTTATGTAAGGAAGAAGGAACCAAAGGCAACGAACCCGCAAAACTGTTCCTTGCAAGAGATAAACAAAATACAAGAGAGAGCCAAATTCAAGATCCAATCATTTCGAAATGCCTGGACATACTGCGTTTGTAAGACTGAAGATCATAGGAAACAGTAAATACAGACAGAGGGAGACAGTTCCAGAGTTGACCTGTTGCATAAATGAAGAACTGGGATTAACGGTTAACTCTTGCATTAGAGAGTGCGACAGGAAAGGGATGAGAGTTTGTTGCTAGACGGGTGCGTAGCACCCGTCGTAGAGGTGGAGGAATGCATGAAGACAGTTCAGACGAGCACCTCTGTACCCCCGTACCTCCCCTCTAGGCCTCTCCCCCTCCACCCCAACCCACCACCCACTGTAGTATGTCGTCCACTTACCTCCCTCCCCTCCCTCGCCCACCCACAGTATTATAAGTCATTATTACTATTCATGTCCCGTGTTATCGTTCAATACCAGATTATTAGTTAACTGCATACACCGATGCACGAAACAATGTGTGGTTTTCATGTTTTTTTTAATGTTATTTTTTCTTTGGTGGGGGAAGCACGTTACTGGCACAATTATGTACCTGCAGAAGGTTTTTTGCATATGCTTATCCTTTTAATACTCTTTGTTTATCAAAGCATAAGTCACTCTCTGTGGTGTAGAGTTTCAGCTGAGTCTCGGGCAATCTCAGCTGTGATTAGCACCGAGGTAATTATCTCTCTTGACCTCGTGACCCCTCCACCGCGTGTGTCAAAAGTTTTACAGCTTTTCCCAGGCTTTTCCTGTTAGGTTTGTCATAATTTGCTGTATTTTTTATGTTGAAGTCTATTGGAATACTTTTCCCGGTATTGCCTTGCTAGTTCAAGACAGTTTTATTTATTTCCAGCCTCCTACTTGCCCCGTTATCGCTTGTGTGGGAGTGGGCTGTCTTTTGCCGTTACTGTGGCTCACCTCAGGGCTAATTCTCCCATGAGCCGACAATTTGTCCTATGCATTATCCATATATATATATATATATATATATATATATATATATATATATATATATATATATATATATATATATATATATATATATATATATATATATATGCTTTCCTTTGCAATATCATTGCATTTGCTATATTATATATATGCCATGCGACCATAGCATATGGCCTGTGTCAATATTGCCGGCTATTTTTAGCCTGACCCTGGTGTCCCAGTATTTCGCAATAATGGCTTGTACAGATATGCTAAACTGCTGTTTTTTCATGTCCTTTACAGTGGTTGAGGAACACCGACATAATTATTGTGCATGCTATTGTTTGAAAAACACAATGGAGTGGTAAAATTATGAAGGGTGGGGTAGGGGGTAGGGGGTAATGGGGAGGGGAGGAAGAGGGGGGGTGATGGGAGCGGGCGAGGAAGGTCATGGGAGGGGCGGGAAGGAATGAGGGAGGGAAGGGTGGGGGTGCATAGAAAACTGAAGTCGCTCCGCCTGGAAGGGTAACTTTTTTCAGTTTTGATGGGCTATAGCTCATGAACCAGTTGGTCTAAAATGCTCTGGTTTGCGGAATAACGTGTGTAAATTCAAGCTCTAAACCTTGGGCATGAATTTTTTTACTTCTGTAAGAGTTGAAAAATCGGGTCCATATACTGTACTGGTTTTCAGGGAAGTTCGATCAATCGAATTGCGTATCCTAGCGGTTAAGCTGTTGCTGTTTTTCCTTCATTTCCCCCATGAAAGCATCTACCTGTCTTTGCATCCTCAGTTGTAATTCTCTCTGTTGCTTCTGTAATGCCTCTTGAAGCTGTTCATTTTATTCTTTTTGTTCTTCACTTTGTGTCTCTAATTGTTCACTCTGTGCCTGCAGTGTTTTGATTTCTTTCTGTCTTTCATTTTGGGCCTTTAACTGCACACTTTGTGCATGGAACAGTTTCATGATTGAAGCCAATGACACCTCGTCCTGCCTAGCCTGGCTTCTCGTCTGTACACCTGCCTCCATGTCAAAGGTTTGACTCACTGCAGCACTTTATGATCCACACTCCTGACACCACTGTTACACTGCCACATGTTCCAACAGCAGTAGATTAGTATAAGAAGCTCCAACAGCAGTATATCAGTATAGGAAGGACATTGCCCAGTGAGTTGTTCTTCCTATAGGCAGCCTTTCAGTGTACAACAACACAGCAGCACAGGCACTGAAAATAAACATTGGCTTCTAAAGTTCACTGTCTTTAATTTCCAGATAATTACACTTAATGCTTGCCATCTACACTGTTTTCACAAGCACCAAAGAAATACAAACTTCACTAACTGCACTGACACTTAATGCTTCCCAGCAATGCTTCACTATTTTCACAAGAACCGAAGATATAAAGAGTTCACAAACTGCACTTCACTGAACCACAACAAAATGAACTAAAAACTAACTAAAACTGATCTAGTGTCTTTCCCACCCTTATATAAGCTCCCTGTTTACTAGAATCATTTACTACTTCTCCACAGTTCTCGTGCATTCTCAAGGGAGCAACTGTTACAACCATTACCAAATTGGAGACATCCAAAACATACCAGAATTTACATACACTGCATAACACTCAACTGCATAATTTAAGTCACATAAATAAAACATTACAGAGAAAAGGAGCACAAAAATTATTGTATACCGCACAAAATACTTCCACTCACAAATACAGGCTATCTGGGACTGTGATGCATAGCGGAACCATGGGAAACATCGGAAATTCTCCAGCACTACCTAACTAGAGGACCCTACTTCTTAACAATATATTCTGAAGTATTTCATTCATTACCAAGGGACTCTCCTAAGCTAAAGAAATCGTCTGGAAGCAGTAGCAATGAACTTAAAACAACGTCCTCTATATGAATTGGTTGATGTTTTAGTCATCATGGCAGAGTTCTCAGTATCACTTGGCCCTGTAAGATGCCATGGCCAGGAGGAAACAGAGGGGTTCGACCACCATTGTACATTACTGTTCATTACTTCACATTATTGCACTAGCTTTATGTCGTGGTTCTGTACAGTATTCGCAGGCATTTACAACAGACGCCAACATTACTCTCTCTCTCTCTCTCTCTCTCTCTCTCTCTCTCATATACAGATTACAGTGCTAAATCATTCCACTAGTCCAAAGTTCACGCTGCCCTTTCCTCCCTCCCTAGTGCACACACACACACACACACACAGACTGGCCTTGTGCCAGTCATGCAGGGTTGCCTGGTTTTCCTTTTAAGGACAGCGTCCCTTTGGAAACCTGCCTGTCATTTCATTTTCCTAAGGAAATGGACAGTGTAAACCTGTCCTTTTTATTCGCTTTCTGCTGTTTACAAATCGACAGTAGATAGTTTAGTATATATTTATGCAGCCAGTGTTGACATGCTGAACTAGCTACTCGTACTAGACGCATCAGAGTGTAGCCATGAATGGCATGTGCAATTAACAGAGTGACGGAGTTGACAAAGTGAGAGAGGCGGGAGTGGAAGGTTGTTGAAGGCATGTTAGGAGGGCATGTTTTCCGCAGGACCTGTTAAGCCATACGATCTGGGGACAAAGGTGTATGATGTCCTCTGTCCCATGCTGGGGAAGTGCAGCTCAACTTATACTTTTAAAACAGGTTATTGCCACTTTTATCTACTGTCTAATTATAATACCTTATACATTCTTCCTCATTTTACAACTTATGAAAATATATTTGCTGAAAGTGTGTGGCAACACCTACCACCCCCTATTCTTGTATACTGTACCTACTTTGCATAATTTTACAGCTAAACCTACCAACCAGCCAATAAACCAACCAGTCATCAACATTCCCTCTCTCTCTCTCTCTCTCTCTCTCTCTCTCTCTCTCTCTCTCTCTCTCTCTCTCATACTGTACATACCGTATCTATATTTATCTGTCTATATCTATATCTCTATCTATATATCTACCTATCTATCTATCCATTTATCTGTATATATATATTTATATATATACACAAGAATATATACATATTATGTGTATAAACATAAATATAAATACATATGTAAGTCCCTATTTCCCTGAACTTGTCATTTTTTCACCGAGTCCGTCATATTTTGTGCTGCAACGTCTGGCAACCCTGTACTGCCAATATAAGGCTCTCAATGCGGTAGCGTTGCGCTCTCTTGGTCGAGGCTTTTTTACCATTAGTGTAGGTCTAGTTATTTGTCTCTTAGGATTTAGTATAGGTTAGTGATTTGTCTGTTAGGTGGTTAGTTTTAGGGTCTTTAGATTAGGTATTTTTGATTATAAGTCATATAAGGTTAAAAATATTAAAAAATAAATAAAAATAAAACTACAAAAAAAATAATAAAAAAATTATTATATATATATGTACGTGTGCATGAAAGTGTGTATGTTCATATGCATGGATGTGTGTATGTATGTAAGTATGTATATATATATGTTCGTATATATATGTGTATATATGTCAATATATATACATATATATATTTTGCCTTAATGACCAGGGGCTCAGGCCCCAATGGTCGATAGGCAAAAAAAAAAAAAAAAAAAAAAAAAAAAAAAAAAAAGCGTGGCGCAAGTGTGAGCCAGTCGTTATGGAAGCATCAGCAGACACAACCACCATCACTACTTCGCCATGCACACTCACAGGCAGAATAGCTCTCGTCACAGGTAACATTGTATGCACTTCATGTACAGCAGCTTGTCTTCATCTGTTGAATGAAGTGATGTTAATTCGTTTTTGATACTTCTTCAAGGCACTGGAGAGGGATGCCTTCATGTGGTGGCACTGATATAACCGTTCGGCTGAATAGCCTGGATATACAAACGTCCCTCAGCTGTATCCTTATCCCTCCGAAGTAGAATGGTGGTCTGTCTGAGAAGGACAAATTCAGCCTTCAGTCCATCAGATTCCCGTTACAGATAAACATGGGGCTACAAGATTTACTACTACTGCTGCTGCTGCCTCAAGATGATTATTTTTAATATGGGAGAGCCAATATATAGTGATGGGTGATGAAAGTTACATCATACTTCACCATGTCAAAAAATATTCTAAACTTAATGTCTGTAAGTAGCGAGAATATAAGGGAAAGATACGTTATCGGTGTGTACGAAGAAATTCTTCTGGCTTAACCAGCATCATATTTGGGTAAGAGAATATAACAAATACTGGTGTAAAATTTATGGTAAGTTCTTCAGTACGAAAAGTCTTCCCTTAAGTGAATAAAATCGTCCGTCAGCAGCAAGAATAGTGTTCAAAAACGCCAGCGGATATAAAGGGTTAATGACTGATTTTTTCATTTACATACTTATTTTTGCAAGCAGTGTCAATATTTTATATTTTAATATTAATCCTTCACTATTATGGCGTATCAATAAATTTATTCTCGCCAACTCTAGATAGTTTAATGCATTTAGGAGAGGCCTTTTGACATGAATGAAGGCTTTATTTCAGACTTATAGTGCGAAAGACCTCGACTAAGAAATTCTTTTAGAAATACAAATAAATTTTAAAATGAGTAAAAAGTATGTTAGTGTAACACGTAAAATAAACTGGTAAGGAAGATGAGGCAGTGAGTGGTGTTGCCAGATCCAGAGCTACAACTACCACTAAACATGCATTCACAAACAGCTAGATTCCAAGGAGGCCATGGCAGGCTTTTAGGGTGGCTATAGCGGACTAGCGTAAGTATAAGTCAGTGTGTCTGTGAAATCACACTTGAGTCCTTGCCATTTTCCATAACATATTTACGTGATTCTGCTTTCTCCACCCTTCTACACATAAAAAGTAAAAGCCGAAAGTTGCTGGAGGTGGACCCAGATATTAGATGTGCGATGCCAGTGACTTAACCACGAACCAGTCGACTGACTGAAAGCAGTGCCATCCATCCCATTGGTATGTAACAAAATATGCATTCCGATTGATCGCTGTAAGATTTAAAATAATGGAGAACACCATAAGTTTTTTTCTTTTTTTTATAAGGGGCTTGCGAGAAAACTGAAGTGGGGCCACGAGGATGTTACGATCCCCAGAAGTGGGGAATGAAGTGAAAAAGTTTGAAAAACACTGAACAAGAATGACTGTAAATAATAAATAAATCCAGGAAATCGTTAAAGTGCCTACAATCACTGGAATATCGCTGATATTTTGTAGAAATGTCCTGTAGCTAGATTTCGTTAATATCTGGATCTAGAATAAAAACGCATAATTGGCAACACCATTGGAGATCTCCGCAGCTGATGATAATACAGGCACTTCTCATTGCCGTATTTGCAAGCAGTGTTGCCAGATATACTCAGTCATATTTCCCTAGATCCACCCTCAATATTTCCCTTTTTGCCGTTAAATTTCTCTAGGTTGCTTTAATTTGCAAAAATTGTGATGATATACTGGTGCATGAATTTACAGAGTAGCAAAATAGTCACAGCAGAGTACAGTACTTACAATTTAGTGTTTAGGGCCTTCGGTTTTGTAGCCTTTTTGCATCCTCTTAAGATGGCTAGGAAAAATCTTGGAACTGTTACATGAAGCAGGTTCGAAGGTTACTTTTGCATGAAGCAGCCCATTGAGAGTTGATGAGTGTAACTGGTTCCTTGTTTTTGTTTTCATTAAATTAATCTGAGAAAAAAATACTCTCCACCACAGCACTTGCGTGAAGCAAACACATCAGTTTCATCATGAAACTTCCAAGCGGGGGAAACAATGGTGAATTATCTCTTTCCTTCATGTTGTTTACTTTCATTCAAAACTTGCACATATTCATATCACTTTCCACACCCAAGTCCGTGTTGCGCAGGAAACCCCATTCAGTGTCAAGTCCATTTATACACCCCACAGGAATCAGGTTAGGAAAGTGAGATGCTAGGGGAACGACAGACATAACAGTTTTCTTCAGGAAACTTTGAAGGTCCATGGCCTCGAGATTTTGCAGAACTGGGTCAGTTTAAATCTCTTCATTATTTGAGACTCTCCTTCATCATAGAAATCAAGGCATGTTATTCTGAAGTTGTGGACTTGCTGCCTGTGGTCAGGGTTGCTGTAAAGTGACACTGTTACTCGACCACCAAGGTACATTTCCTCCAGTGGGAGAAAGTTGGCTGGATCTCTGAAGCATACATTACTTACTGTTAGTGCCTCTTAGGTAGTCTGGCTTGAGGTAACATTCTAAGATGGTTGACAAATGTGACTCATTTGTAAATCATATGACTGTATATATATATATATATATATATATATATATATAGATATATAGATAGATAGATATAGATATATAGATAGATATAGATATATAGAGATAGATATAGATATATAGAGATAGATAGATAGATATAGAGAGAAAACTTCATGTCGATTTTCCCTAGATTTTGACTAGTTGTTACTGTTCTTACCTTTTTCCCTCTGGGGGTCAGTTTTTCCCTAGAAAAGGGAAATTTCCCTAGACCTGGCAACACTGCTTGCAAGTTACCATGATGATTTATCGCCGGTTGCCTGAGTGGCTTACCCTAGGGCAGACGATTCAAGGGCTCGTATTCTCGTCGGTTGAGGAAGCTCCTTAACATTATCTCCAAAGAGATTTATTTTGTTTATTACACCTCACTGTCCGCTTCTGTTTTATATAAATCCTTCCAATATCGCCATACTACCCATCAATAACGCACAAATAGATATTAATCATCCATATTCAGAAATAAATCGTGAAAGGAGGTGGTGTTAGGAATCTTCCTTAGGCGACGAGAATACGGGCCAAGGTCAGTCGGCGTACAGATAATATACAAGTCTCTTACCAGGTTGACGAATGAAGAAGTGAAGGAACGTTGTGGGGTGGATGTGGATGTGGTTGAGAAGATTAGGAGAAAATAATACACTGAGGTGGTTTGGACATGTGGAGAGAATGGAGAATGAAAGACTGACTAAGAGGGTGTATGTAGGTGAGGTGGAGGGAGGGAGAGGGAGGGGTAGACCGAGGATGAGGAGGAGGGATGGAGTTGAGAGGTATATGAGGGAGGGGGGAGTGAGTTGGGGGGAGGGTAGTCAAATGGTGGGTGACAGAGCGACTTGGAGGCGTTTTCTCTGCGGCCACCCTTTGCAGGATTAGGGCGTCGGGCTATGGATAGATAGATAGACTCTTACCAGCCACTGCATGACAAGTTGTTTGAGTCTATTCTTGGTGCTGCCACGCGATTGCATTCCACCTGGGAAAGCGCCTTAACACTGAAGGAGTTAATGAATGATATAGCAGACCCTCCGAATCGAAAACTCTTTCGTCAGCTGTGTATAATAATGAGACACCCATAATATAACAAATTCCTTACTCGGACTGAAGGTGCTAATGATAAAGTCCGTTTGATATTTAGTATCGCTACCGCCAGACAATTTAATATTGCTTCGGGTGATTGAAGGTGATGGATATTCAAACAATGTGCTGATAGGCCCTAGTCTTCTGTTTCCTTGTAGCTGACATTATTTATTGTACAACCTGTCAGATAATTGTATGATGAAAATACCAACACAAGAAGTAAATAATCAGGTGAGAAAGTAGCTTACCAATTAGTGTCTTCAGTAATATGCACTGTTCTGTAGAGTATGAGAAATTGTTCAACAAAATTATATATCTTGAGAGTAACATTGAAAGCTAAACAATTATTTACCAAAGAAAACTAATAATTAGTTAACGTCTTCATGTAAATATAATGTTCGTATATTACTGTATATATATATATATAAATATATATATATGTATATATATATATATATATATATATTTTATATATATATATATATATATATATTTTATATATATATATATATATATATATATATATATATATATATTTTGGATAATATTTCGTAATGAAAATAGTTGAAAATTTTCAATGATTTTAATCCCAGACCCAAAATCAGTAAGAAAAAAACAATAGGAAAAAATAATAGCAACACTCAAACACGTTTATCATGCTTCTAAAAAGCACTTTTTAGCCTGCCTCTTGTACATGGCGTCAGGTGCATCTCTGCTTGTGGTCCAACAAAGATCCGCAAAAAGTGGTGTATTCCGCTTTCCTTGATATATATATATATATATATATATATATATATATATATTTATATATAATTCTAGACATGTTCTGGTGGAATCTTTCCCCGTGCTCGTCACTTACTGGAACATAATTTTCTGGGTAAAAGTTGAGGTGCGAATGTCAGTGTATTTTTAAGGAGCTGCTGCAATGCAATTACCTGTATGCCTGCAACGTGTTTTCGATGAGATGCTGATAGTTTTCATCTCTCTTTGTTTCCCAAGAAGCCTTCAAGAACCAATCGGAAGTCTCCCCATGCTTGTTTTTGCACATCACTCAATATTTCATCAAATCTTTCATCTCTGAGAAGTCCTCATATTTATGGTCATACAAACACTCCTGCCTTTATTTTTCCCTCTCTGAGTGTTGTGAATTTCGTTTTTAGATGCCAGTGATCAGCACTAGTTTTATCCAAGGCTTTGATGAAAATCTTCGATAATCCCAGCTTGATAAACAAAGAGGGTAGAAGTATCTTATTAGGATCCACTTGAGGAAGATTCAGCACGTGTTTCCTTCCAGAATTCAAAGTATTGCAGGGTGGGCAATCCTTCTTGTTCCAATGAAACCCCCTGGCCCAACTATCCCATTCACAGAGGAAGCAGCAGTATTTAGTGTTGCCAGATTGCAATACAAGTAAAAGTTAGACAACCTTCAAAGCACAGTACTGCAGTTAATTATGCTGTCCATATTAATAAAATGGAACAGTTGAAAGTTTTCATATGTTTCATTCATGCTGACTGCATGTCCTACTGGATTTAACAGTAACTTATTTCCATTGTGCAGTGGAGCGGCTTTCAAGCTGTATTTTAAAGAATCAATAAAAAATCTTCAGTCTTCGGCTTTGTGATCATAGCTTCTGTCAGCCCATTTACGTCGTTACATGTAACAAAAGTCCCAACTTTTATGTAGAATGGAGTAAATTCTTTGTGTCGATTTGTAAATATAGAAAAAAGAGTGTAATAATCAGGTTTCAGCCTTGTAGTCATGATCCAAGAAGCTCTGCTTTGCATATAGGAAGCTGTAGATCTCGAACCAGATCATTCAGTTTACACTATGTGATCATGTGGGGTTCAGTTGTACAGTCAGAAGCATAAGTGGAATCCCCAAATGTAGAAGGCTCAATTATCACGTTGATCTTGCTCATCTTCAGATTCAAACTGTAGGTATCCGGTGGCTGTGGAGCAGGAAATTGATCTTCATGGGAAGCTGGGTCTATTGCAGACGGAATATTCTGGTAGTCAAACTGTTTAGTCTTTTTTTTTTTCTCACATTTGGACACTGACGCACTCGAGACACGAAACAAAAGTAACAATTGCATGAGTGGTCAGTTGGCTCCCTCCAGACTACTGCAGTAGCAAAAGGCATCGACTTCCTTTTTTGTTTAGCCATTGTTGGAGATTTGAAGCACATGCATTGCAACAAACATGCGATGTCCAGTTCTTGTACTGGTTTCTTACTGCACAGCCAAAATACTGCATTTACACTTTCTTGATGATAGGCGTGATTGTCTGCTTCTGTGATTTCAGTGTGACATTGCTACATATGTAGCAAAAGTTATCTAGAGAATTGAAGCAGTTCCACATATCTAGGCCAGTTTAATCGTACACAGATGAGTCTTCTGAAGTCAAAAACGAAATTAATATCTAATATGAAAAAGTAAGCGTAGTGATTGCATATACAGTCATTATAGGTGTACTGTAAATAATTAATAGAGCCAATATAAGCCCAAACTCGTTGATATAGAAAAAGAAATATGTATGAATTGTATGGAAACTGATGTTGGTGTATTACTTGTTGGAGTACCTGCCTTACTATGTAGCAACATACCATATCAAAAACTGCAATTAACTGAGCATTTTAATTATCATTTTCGTAATCAGCAGACCAGTAATACTTGGAATTGAATGCTTTCACCTCAGAAACAGTTTCACTGTGGAACAGTGTTATTAAGAAGTCTGGGCAGGTATTTATTAAAGCTCTTAAATCCTTAGGATGACTTGTAAATCCGGAGAGAGTGCCTCAAAACACTGAAATCCTAAGAGCTCATTATGAATACATGTAAGCACTATGACTTCTCACATCTCGGAGCCCAGTTAGGAATAGTGGGCAGCTGTCACGAGGACTTAAAGTTTCTCACAAGCGCTAAAGGAGGCAAGATGGCCGACTAATAAAAACTCCTAATTCGTAGCCCACGCCACTTTCGCCCTCGCAGAGACATTTGTGATTTGTAGACTGATGGGACACACACACACACACACACACACACACACACACACACACACACACACACACACACACACACACACACACACACACTTTCCATATGGAGTACAGTTATCTCTCAACTAACACGAGTTAAAAAAACGCGTTTTCGTTTTAACACGAGCAAATATTTTAGGAGATATGTTTAACTAACAGGGGTTTCTTGATATAACGCGACTTTACACGTACGTGATGGTTTCAAATTAGCCTCGCGCGCCTTGGACAGTCCCGAGCTGATAGACCGTGTGTGGCAGTTTATGCATAAATACAATTTTTTATTTGTCTTGCTTAAACTGGTTTTATTCGAACTATAATATTCGAAAATGAAGATTGGCCCCATTCCGAGCAATTTGGCTCATTTTCGGACAAAATTTGGCCAGGAAAGTGATGACAGATCTAAACTGTTACAACTTGATGCTGCACAACAGAAAGAAGAAAACCACTCAGACCAAGATAGAGCAGTTCTTTATGAAGAAGACAGAAAACTTAAGGGAGTTATCTTCATCACCAGTATCACGGGAGTTAGAGGAAGAGGAAGAGGAAAGACAACAGAGCGAGGAAGGACAACAAATTTAGGGTGGGGAGCGGCGGGAGGTGGGGTAGCGGGGTAAGGAGGGACAGCAGCAGACGACGAGTGATGCATAGATGAAGTGAGGCTGTGTGTGTTATTGTTTGTGACCTACGTACTGTAATGATAATGTTGCTTATACTTTAGTGTTTTTATGACCTACTAATGCATTAATAATGTTGAAGAACTTTCACAATGCCGTAAATGAAGCAGAATTGAAAGAGAATCCACGTAAAAAACGAAAACAGTATATATTTGGGGAGAAGTAAAGAACGCTTCGGTCCAACTAGGGCTCAAATGTTGTTTATTTCTCCCCAGATATACTGTTTTGTTTTTTACGTGGATTTTCCTTCAAATTAATATTGTTGCTTTTAAGTTTAGAGTAGCATAACTCCCCAAATGGGTAGACTTTTCCAGAGTCCAGGAACGTAACCCCCAATATTACCATTGTTTCTTATGGGAAAATTATGTTTAAAAAACGCGTTTTTAACTAACGCGACCTCTCCAGGAACCTAACCCTCGCGTTATTTGAGAGGTTACTTATCTTGAGGCAGTGGTGTTACATTCCTTGAGTGTATCGTGTATTTACAGTAGTTTCCAATACTCCTCATGCAAAAGCAGCAGCTGGTTGGTGTTCATACACCCGATGAAGTCAGCAGAGCTAATGGAGGACATACCTTATCAACTCACTTATCGCAGGTAAACTTAAATGTTTTCTGAACAACATAACTATTACTGAACACCCCAGGCTTTTCCGCCATAACTGACTAGCTACTGTATGCCACCTATGGATAGTATATATTTCTTTACTATCTGGTAACCATTTTTATTACTGGTTAGATTTTTCTTATGAAAATTTTGATGAGACCAATGTAATGCAGTGATGGATACTGGGCGCTGAACAAATACTTGAGATACAACAGGCAGGCCGTCACAGTGATGACGACGGCAAGCCATCTACTCCAAGGTAACACTTATTGTGTGGTGATAACACTCCGTCACCACCTACATGACTGGCATATGAAGGTCATAGGCAATGTGGCTGGGGAGAATTCACAAGACGTCTTCCTTCGTAATTTTTTTTTTTCAAATAACAACGGAGGAAGGAAAAACAAATGGAGAAAAAAAATAATCCATACACCAGATTACTGGTGTCCTCTGTTCATAAAATATCTGTAACAGTTAGACTTGAACAGTTGTAGGTTGAAATTTGGAGGAAAACAACTCTGGGGAAGCGAGTTCCAGAGAGATGCAGTTCGGGGAATGAAAGAATTCTGATAGGCAGAAGTTCTGCAATATGGTTGAGTGACATTCCAGTCATGAGCGCTACTAGATGCCCGTGTAGCACGAGGGAAGGCATGGAGAGGTGGCACCATGGACGCAACTTCGTCTGAGCATTTGCCAAAAAAATATCTGTAAAATAATGCAAGGGAGGCAACATTCCTTCTTACTTGCAGGGGAGGTAGTTTATATGCAATGGCAGGGTTGTTAATGATTCTAACAGCTTTATTCTGAATTTTGTCTAGTTGTCTTAATGCAACCTCTCCACAACCATTCCCCAAGGGTGAGCAATATTCAAGCTGAGAGCGCACATGACTCTTATAAATTATAGCTAACTGCTCATCGGCGAAGAAGTTACGGACTCTGTACAATAATCCAAGTTTCTTTGAGGCGGTTTTAGCAAGTGATCTGACATGAGAGGTCCAGCTGAGGGCACTGTTAAGTGAGACACCAAGAATTTCAATACTTTTGGAGATGGGAATATTAGTAGCACTGAAGGTAATGTACGAATCAGGCAATATCTGTCTATTAGTAAACTGAATATATTTAGTTTTACTAGCATTAAAAGAGACAAGGTTGTTTTGTCCCCATTCACTGATTGCAGATAGATCTTGATTTATGGAGATGGCTGTACTGAGTTGAGAGGTAGAGATATTAGACTTTGTAAATGGATGTCTGAGTGTGAATGAACTATGTAGTGTTGAGTCATCTGCTTATGAGTGAATGGGATTGTGAGTAACAGATAAGAGATCATTAATATGAACCAGAAATAGGGTTGGCGCCAGAACTGATCCCTGCGGCACGTCGGCGTTAATTGAGTGGAAATTCGAATATACATCATCTACTTTTACTCTTATTTTCCTGTCACTAAGATAAGAAGAAATCAAAGGAACAAAAGACATTAGTCCATAGCAAGGGAGTTTGGACAGCAGGGAACGGTGCCATACTCTGTCGAAAGCTTTAGAGATATCAAGAGCTACTGCATGAGTTTCTCCAAAAAGATCAATTGATTGATGGATGGTATGAGTTAAGAGATTGAGTATGTCAATGGTGGATCTTTCGTGGCGAAAACCGTATTGTCTATCATTAATTAAGTTGTTGGATTCAAAATGTTTAACAATATGCTTATTAATTAAAGTTTCAAATACCTTACCAAGAGAAGATGTGATAGCTATTGGTCTGTAATTGGAGGGGTCAGACGAACTTCCTTTCTTCGGAACTGGGTGGATATTGGCTTCTTTCCATGAATTTGGGAATAAAGAAGTACATATGCATAGTCTGAATAATTTAGCTAGGACAGAGGCAAGTTCAGGGGAACAATTTTTCAAAACAATTGGCGGAATTCCATCTGGACCTGGAGCTTTGTTGGTAGGTAAATTGTCTAGGATGGATTTTACAAATCTTGTCTGTATTTTAAGTGGAGCAATTTCGGGAGAATCAAGTTCCAGTACTGAGACATTCTGGCTGGTATCATGTACGGTAGAGTTTCTTGCAAAGGTACTAGCAAAGATATCCGCTTTCCCACGTGGGTCATTTGTAATATTGCCATCTGAAGATTTTAGTGGGGGAATGGAAGATGACTTGTTAAAGTTATTATTGAAAGAATTAAGAGTTGACCAGAATATTCTATTGTCATTAGGGTTGTTAAGTAGTTTTGATGCTTGCTTTTGAAGAAAGTTTGATTTAGATAGATTTAATACAGCTTTTGCATGATTTCTAGCAATTTAAAATTGGGAGAGTGATTCAGGTGTTTTTGATTTTAAGTAAGAGTTATATGCTAATGACTTTTGGGCTGTTCTTCCCATCGTATCTCGGTATCCTCTTGCTTGTTACTGATATATGTCGATATTAAAACGTTATAATTAACACACAAGAGAAAGTCAATGGCCATCACTCCAAATAAATCGCTATGGAAGATGTGCTACGAAACATGCCATGTTAGAATATGATGTTAAATCTCAGGGTACATAAACAGTTTGGCGACACGGCACGCCATTGTAGACTGTACGTCAGCCCAAATCCATGGTAACCAAGCAGTGTGTAGTAGGTTAATGTAAAATTATGCTGGTTAGTAAGATTTCTCAAGACCACATTGTCATACTGTTAGTCTCCTCGTTATCATCAGATTGCAGGAGTGCTCACCGGTTTCTTATCATTAATCCCTTCAGTCCGATGAATTATTGATAAGTTTATATTTGCTACCTTCAGGCGACATCATTCAGCTTACACGAACTGGAAAGGTTTGATACAGCACTGATGAATTCCTTGAAACAAAAGGTCTCTCCCGTTTTAAACAAATTTGTATTAAGGCATCAAGAAAAATAATGAATACTCACACTGAATAGACCGAACTGTGTTCCTTTAGTGTCTGGTCCTGCTGTATCAGGTGGTGTCATAAGCTTGTATGCACAACAGTGATATGTGGATGCTTGTACAATTGCTGAAGTAAAAAACGATTTACTTCATTATGATTAATTCTGTGACTGTGAGCAATGACTTTCAAAGAACAGTGATGCCATCGTTGGAACCCAATATTCTTTTGAGAGAATTGTGTGAGAATTTGATAATTGTTCAATAAAAACAGTGACATTACTCTCCACCACTGTACAGTACATAGTATCGAAAGAAAAACTATAATACTGAAGAAGGAGCACTGAGTACTGACTGGCAGTACAGTGAAGCAAGGGAGGGCACTGAGCTCTGACTGAGAATATTATAAAGAGTTAGAGAAGAAAGCACTGGGTACTGAGAGAGAAAAATGTTCAGTGAGATAGCAAAGCACTCACTATAGTTAAGGGTTTATATTTAAAGACTAAAGTTTACTTGAACTTATTACTGCCTGTCACTTCAGGCGGCGGGAGCGGCATTGGGCGTGCATGCTGTCAGGTGCTGGCCAGGGAGGGCGCCCGATTGGTGGTCACTGATATCAACCTTCAGGCGGCCAAACACACCCTCACTCTCTTGCCTGGTGAGTCACTCTCATATCCAATGCATCACAGAGTAGCCAGAGGTAACTTTATGTTTGTGTGATGCACCATTGTGTTCAGTGTAATAGCCTACCAAGGAGAAAATGTTCTCTCTCTCTCTCTCTCTCTCTCTCTCTCTCTCTCTCTCTCTCCATCAAAATGGCAACATGTGTCCGGTCATTCTCTTAGTGGCATGGATTTAAAAACAATACGAACACTTTTGCTCGAATTTCGTGTTTGCTTTGTTTATTATCATTAGTTTTTGGGTTTATGGAAGTGACATTGCCGAAAAAAATTTATGATTTGACGAAACAAGGGGGGTGAAATTGTACTGAGTTTCCAACCAGTAATGGGTTAAATGTAATATGGTGAGGAGGTCTTCCCTGGAGGAGTTCTCAGTCCAGAACCTGCAGGTATACAACAATGTGGTATTTTTGGTAAGGGGAGGTGCAAGGGATTCTGGTGCTTTAGAAGAATGCAATCGTTATTGATTACAGATGAGTACACAGGAAAATGCCTGAACAGGGAGCTGCATGTGACTGCGATGTGCTGGGGGAAGAACTGTCATTCCTGAGTAGGGTGAAGTATGCCTGGAGAACATATAGTTGAGGTCGTCCTTTACAGGGTGTCTCATTAGGCGATTGGTTTAATGTTGTTTAGCCCATTTCTGGTTGACACATAAACTTATATCCTCCCCAATTTGTCACCTGTTTGTCTAGATGTAAATTTACGGTCTCCCCTGTCTGTCGCCTGTTGGTGAGGATGAAAATTTACGTTCCCCTTATTTTGTCTAAGGTTGGTCAAGATGTAAGTTTACACTCCCCTTATTTTGTTGAAAGTTGGATAAGGTGTAAATTTATATTCTCTACTCCGTCCCCTCTTGAACAATACGTAAATTTACCTCATAAAGAGTTTGGAAATTGGTTTATAACACGTAGATGAAGGTATCATGTTTGAGATTCTCAGGCATCAGGCCACGTTGTTTGGACGTCAGTGCACCCTCCTTATGTCTTTCTACTTCCCTGCTCCTCCCTGCCTGTGACTCTCTCTCTCTCTCTCTCTCTCTCTCTCTCTCTCTCTCTCTCTCTCTCTCTCTCTCTCCATCAAATCCTGTCTGAATTATGCTAACCTAACAAACTTTAATAAATATAAGGTCCTTACAACACCACTTCACGTTCTTTAAGGGCTCTCTGACAATAACATGATAATAAATATTGGTTTCCTTACCTTACTGCCTGCATAAGATGGCAGTTATTCAGCACCAGTAAAGTAGTCTGTTACTTTTATGAGCGATCTTTAAATATCCTCCATAGTTGCTTCACCTTAGCTTGGTCCAGATTTTCGACCTTTTGCAAGTTATTTTTTGTAGCTCAGTGGCAGAAAAAGACAGTCCTGCGTCTCCATCTCCTTTCCACAGCAATTCCACGTGGCGAGCAACAGTTTCTACTGTTAATCTACAGTATTGTTACAGATCTGCATTCAAGAGGGACAGCGACAATTTTAGGCCAAATTAGAGCAAAAAGAGTTTCGTTTCTCCAGCAATATCTCTTTCCCTAACTTGTGGCTAGAGATGCAAATTACTAATTTAAAAGAAAGTTCATTAAATAATCACATTCTTACATGTAGTTATGTTATTGTTTTTATTGGCATAAGTTTGATAAATAAAATAACGCTGTTACATACTATATTGTATAGTGTTAGCCCCACATCCCATGTTTAGAACTGCTTCATATTATTTCATGATGCGGGTTGCCAATCACCAAGTTCTTAAAATTAATGCATTCCAGCATCACAGAATGAGGAATATAACACTATCAATTAATCATTCATAATCGTATGAAATAATTCACAAAATATTTACAGTCTTATAACCAACAGTAGGCCTACAGTGTTAGGTGCAGTAGTATTTAAGTCTATGGGTTCATTAGACAGCCAGTCATTTGTCACAAATCAACAACTGTTTCACAGATTTTACAAAGCACCTGAAATTGAAATCTTTGAATTGTGGCACATCTCTACATTTACAATAGTAATAATATAATCGTCTAAAAAAAAAAAATCACTAAACATCACCGGCCTGTTCATTGCACCAGACAATACATGCAGTATTCACATATGGAGAATAAAACAAACTGCATTGCATTATGATTTATACTGTATATTTATACCTAGTATTCCCACCCATGGCTTCTAGTACAACTATGGAATTATTGTGCATGGCACCAGATAGCATTTTCCTTTTTTTCCCAACATACGCAAAGTGAGCATTGGTGGTGTTCTTGTTTAACGATAGTTTGTCAGCTAACAACTTCTCTTGCATTTGCACAGTTTTTGAGACATTGACAGACGAGGTTAACATACCAATCTTTTCTTCCATCTGGAGCCCAGGAAGATCCTAGTATGACAAATGGGGTGGGGGACGGAGATGAAACCTGGAAGATTTTTTCTTTTTTAACTGAAGATGAACTAAAGAAGGAAATAGAAATAAAAAAAAAATAGTTCATGCACCAAGTTATAGGTGACCTTAATTAAAAATATGTAACAGTTGGATTTGAACTGCTGTAGGTTGAAGTTTGGGAGGAAACTATTCTGGGGAAGCGAGTTCCAAAGAGATGCAGTTTGGGGAAAAAATAGAATTCTGATCGGCAGAAGTTCTGCAATATGGCACAGTGTCACAGTCCAGTCATGAGTGCTACCAGATGCCCGTGTAGCACAGGGGAATGCGTGGAGATGTGGCACAACTGATGCAACTTCGTCTGGACATTTGCCTTAAAAGTATCTGTAAGACAATGCAAGTGAGGCAGCATTCCTTCTTACTTGCAGGGAAGGTAGCTCAATTGTAATTGCAGGGTTATTAGTAATTCCTATAGTTTTGTTCTGAATTTTGTCCAGTTGTTTTAGGGCAACCTCTCCTCGTCCACACCACAAGGATGAGCATTATTCCAACTGAGAGTGCATATGACTTGTGTAAATTATGGCTGACCGCTTATCAGTGATGAATGGGTTCTGTACAATAATTCAAGTTTCTTTGAAGCAGATTTTATTAGGTGACTGTGTTTCTTAGTAAACTATATTTTTAGTTTTCCTAGCATTAAATGAGATCGTATTGTTTTGTCCCTACTCAGTGATCTTAGATAAGTGTTGATTTATGGAGATTGTTGTACTGAGTTGCGAGTTAGAGATATTAAACACTGTGAATGGGTGTTAAAGTGTGAAGGAACTGTGAAGTGTTGAGTCATTTGCATATGAGTGACTGGGATTATGGTGATAGATAAGAGATCATTAACATGAATTAGGAACAGGGTTGGAACCAGGACTGATCCTTGTGACACGCCAGCATTAATCGAATAGAAATTGGAATATACATCATCTAATTTTACTATTACCTTTCTGTCGCTGAGATATGGGGAATTCAGTGGAACAAAAGATGATAGGCCTTAGCAGGGGAGTTTGGACAGTAGGGATTGGTGCCACATTCTGTCAAAGCTTTAAGAATATCAAGGGCTTCTGCGTGGTTTTCTCCATGTTGGTCAATAGACTGATGGATGGTATGAGTCAGCATATTGAGAAGATGAACAGTGGATCATTCGTAGAAAAAAAAAAAAAAAAAAAAAAAAAAAAAAAAAAAACACGCACTGTCTGCCGCTAATTGAATTGTTAGATTCAAGATGTTTAACTATACGCTTAATACAATCTCAAATACATTACCAAGAGAAGATGTGATAGCTATTGACTTGTAATCAGAGGAGTCAGAGGAGCATCCTTTCTTCGGAAATGGCTGGGTATTGGCTTTTTTCCACGTAGTAGAGAATGAAAAAGTACTTATGCATAGTCTGAATAATTTAGCTAAAACAGGAGCAAGTTCAGGGGAATACTTTTTCAAAATGATTGGAAGAGTTCCATCTGGACCTGGAGCTTTGTTAAATAGTAAATTGTTTGAGATGGATTTTACGTACAGTATCTAGTCAGTATCTTAAGTGGAGCACTATCAGAAGAGTCAGTTCAAGTACAGGGACGTTGTGACTGACTTACTCTAAGGTAGTATTTCTGATAAACGTAGTAGCGAGCATGTTCTCTTTTCAACGTGGGTCAGTTATGGTTTAATCTGATGATTTTAGTGGGGGAATGGGTGATGACTTGTTAAACTTATTATTGAAAGAACTAAGAGTTGACCAGAATATTCTGTTGTCATTATGATTATTTAATAGTTCTGATGCTTGGTTGTAAAGAAAGTTTGATTTAGCGAGATTTATTATTTCTCTTTCATGGTTTCTAGCAATTTTAAATTGAGGGATTCAGACTTATTTTATATTAAGTAAAAGATTTATGCTAAGGACTTTATGACTGTTGTTCTGGCACAATTGCTGTCAAACCATTTTGGGGAATGCGATCCACGAACAATTCCATACCAGCATGATTTAGTCATTAATAGGGACTGGGTAGAATTGATGTCAGTGGAAAAGAAAGACTGCTATGGAATATCAGGAAGATCATTTCTAAATCCACCTCAGTCTTCCCTATCAAAGTGCCCTCTGGTCACGCTGACTGGTTCAGAACGGGAAGGTTTGGGCCAACTGCCTAGTGAGGCTTCGATGAGACTAAGATTGAAGGATCTAACCAGTGACAGTACTTCTGTCCTGTACTTATCGGGGCTATATGTCGGGAATAGGTCCAAGAGACAGACGCCATGGGCAGGATTATCTGGTATTCTCGCTGGTTGTTGTACCAATTGTATGAAAGTAAACGATTCTGCAAACAGCTCGCATTCTAGACCATTATCGTCAGTCCTGGCAGAATGCAAAAACCATTCTATATTATGAACGTTAAAATCACCCCAAACGATAATTTCAGTGGTAGGAGTGAGATTAAGGTATGTCAACTGTGTGGATATGGAGTCCAATACGCTGAGTTCTGAAGAAGCATTGGGGAAGCAATAAACAATAATATATATATATATATATATATATATATATATATATATATAAGAAAAAGTTGCTGTATTACCCTGGAATGTGCAACCTTCCCCTGCGACCACCCTGCATTAATCGTCCCTTCTTGGGAATTAGATCATTGGTTCATGGAACAAGAGTGTTGACAGATGCACCAAACATTAGTACTAATTTTTACATGCAGTGTAGCTAGGAAAATATATATATATATATATATATATATATATATATATATATATATATATATATATATATATATATATATATATATATATATATAAAATATGGTGGACGGTTTATTTTTCTCAGCTTTTATCTCCTCCCGTCCTTATCGTAGTTTGGATATACTAGGCGACAAATGGAAGAAGAACGATGTAATTACCTTCGTCCGTGAGTGATTCAGTAAATATGAAAATGAAAGAAAAATTTTTGAAGATCACAAACGGCCGTTAGATGAGTAAAAATCCATCACCGCATATTTTGCACACACACACACACACACACACACACACACACACACGATAGATATATAGATAGATAGGCTAGATAGACAGATACACCAGTATGATCTCTGGTAGCAGGCCAAACCGCTGAATAGTTGTACTGAAGGCTATGGATGGGACGACCAAGTACTAATGGACAAACACAGTGGTAATTTGAAATGCTTTTGTTTCATTCTCCTTCTACAGATTATATATTGCACGCGTTGCTTGGGGCAATGAACAGGCTGACAGTGTTTACTTTGCTGTCTCGACGATTTTTTTTTTTTTCAGTGAGTATGTAAACCCCACGAACGCTGTTCCTATCTCAGGAGTGCTCAGAACAAGTGGATAATTCTCTCTCTCTCTCTCTCTCTCTCTCTCTCTCTCTCTCTCTCTCTCTCTCTCTCATAATTCCCCTAGGGCTGTGGCTTAGGCTGCTTAATCTGTAGCTCTTTCAAAATATGAAAACAGCATCTCAGAAGTGGTGGAACACGCTCATTTCTGCTTTCTTTGGTGTTGGCGTGTCCACACTTCCACTTGAAAGACAGGGTGGCACAGTTACTTACTCCCTGAAGGTGAAGAGTGCCGTTCTCTCTGATGTATTTGACAGTATGCAATATAATGAATTTCTTATTGTGCCCCATTCCCGCAGTCCTGAGGTAAAACTTTCTTATTTTGCATTTAGGTCTGTTCGGGTGACATCCATTTAACTTCCTAATTGGATTTAAATATCATTAAGTACCTGACAACACAAACATATTTTCTGGCTTGACGCTGCGCAAAACATTTCTTTTTACTGCTATTTGCACATGAGAATTTTCTGGTTGGCGGATTTTTGGTGCTATTATTTACAAAAAAATTTGTAATATATCCTAATAAAGAACATATGTATTATTTCCCTGTCTCTGGCAGGTGGGCAGCAGCACGTGGCTGTGGCCATGGACGTGAGTGACAGAAGGAGTGTGGAGGACACCATGAAGTCAGCCCAGGACCAATGTGGCGCCCCGCCCTCACTGCTCGTCAACTGTGCCGGCGTGTCCACCTTCGCTTCCATCTTAGATGATGACTCCTGGCAGAAAATTATTGCTGTCAACCTGACGGTCAGTTCCAAGTTTTGACGATCATTTCACTGAATAATAGTACATGACACAAAGTAGCAAACTAAGGTCAAGCTATAATGAAATTAGTATTGATACTCAGGCAACAAGGAATCTGATATTATTATCTTCTTGTACTCTGCAGGGAGTTTTCTTGGTAACCCAGGCTTTTGCAAGGTCACTGCTGGAAAATGGGAGAGATTCCAAGGGTGCGGTAGTGAATATTGCAAGCATTTTGGGGAAAACTGGCTTTGCCGAAATGAGTGGCTATACTGCCAGCAAAGGAGGAGTTATTTCACTCACCAAAACGTGTGCTGCGGAACTGGCGAGGTAACTAAACCATTTATGTTCCCAGACAATGGCCTGATCTTGGCTTCCATGTATCGTACTGTATTTGCTTTAATGCTGGTAATTATTTTCCCCATATATAAAGAACGATATTTTGTAATATGATTCATCCACACTGAAGTGCAAGTTGCTGAAACTTCTTACCATTGCAGCAAAGCCATACGTGTAAACTGTGTGCTGCCTGGATTGATTGACACACCAATGACAGCAGCCGTAGGCGAGGAGAATATTAAGAAAGTCATGCCCCTTATAACTTTGGGTAGAAGTGGTCGCCCTGAAGGTTAGTGGAGGCAGTGAGTTGGTTGGTAGGGGGATGTGGTGAGATGAATGGTGGCTGGATTTGTGAGGTGATAATGCTTCATTAGCCGGGTGTAGACATCTGACACCATGAGGAAGAGTGGTTGGCAGGGCGAGGTGTCATTTTTGCCTCAGGTTTCACCAGGCTTTAAGCACTGATTCTTTTCTCCATAGTTCTGCTGTTACACATACTAAATAATTTCACATTATAGAAATAGACACAGATAGTTTGGGAATAGAAGTGCATTATCAAATATTATATCTAATCATAAGTAAATGATATGAAGAGAATGATGACGAATGACTTGAAGTTCCTATGCAACTATTTTTTTCTTCTACTCTTGTTATGAGTATTAAATCAGACTATTAAAAGGTAGGAAAGTATTGTAAAGAATTCACGTGACTCCAACAGTTTTATTAGATTTAAGGTAAACTAGGATATACAAGAAATCTGGTACTTCTATTTTTTTTCTCTCTACCAAGATGAAGGGGTCTGATGGCACCAAGTCAGTTGTGAGGAATCCAATAATTGTTTCGTGTGTGTGACCGAAATTTCCTCTGCAATTTATTTTTATTTTTTTGCATTGTATACTAATAAAAACAGTGATTACCATGCATAGCACTGTCAAAACACAGCATCTGTAAAAAAGAAACTACAGTACTATTATGAGAATAATTAACAATGACTATTTTCATTTTCTATGCTGTGTTATAAGTTGTACATATATTACACTCAGTATGACATCTCTCATTGCTCAACAATCTGTTTACTAGACAGTGATGTCCTATGCCTCCCCGGCATGGGACCCCATCCTGTTAATCACACACTACAGCACCTTGCAGGCCAAATATAAGAAAGTCTCGCACATCATTAATGGCTGCACTAAAATCACTCCCACAGCTCACTTACTCTTTGAAATGGAAGTCCTCGCTGTTAGAGAATATCTTCATATGAGAAGCATACAGTTCTACACAGCAGCCTACGCTAACACACAGTACCTCTGTCATTATATAACAGGACCACACAAAACAACTAGGCATATAAAACTATCACGCACAAACATTACCAGACCCTCCTCAACAATATCCCACCTTCAAACATCCCAACACTAGCAATGAAGGAACACCTACATACTCCTTTCCCGTGCAGGACAATACACCTCAATAACAGCACTGTATTAAAAATCCGTCCTCTCAAAATTCACCACAAATAGAGGCATCCTAAAATAGAACTGA
The DNA here is from genome assembly GCF_032717465.1 of Coenobita brevimanus. NCBI lineage: Eukaryota > Metazoa > Arthropoda > Malacostraca > Decapoda > Coenobitidae > Coenobita > Coenobita brevimanus. The sequence goes on from NC_136980.1 coordinate 34,513,955, forward strand.
TCTAGTACAACTAGCTAGATTTAGATCAGAACTTCGCCTAATACTCAAAGTTACCAGCTTTGATTCAGGTTGGGTGGAACTAAAGACTAAAACGATCCGCATCTAGAACTGACCCACCCAATATAGCACACATAATGGAGTACTGCACAGCATATAACACACTAAGGCGCAGACACAGCATAAATGGGATAGAGAATCCGTGGGACGAACCCAATGGGACAGTTGCTTGCCTGTGATTGACGGTTCTGCTTGGTCAGGCAGACTGGGGTTGTGCAAAACAACAACAACAAAAAATGATATCTTATGCGGTAAGTCCTTATGCAGACAATCATGTTATGAAACTTAGTATAAAATAAGCAAAATGGAGTAACAAGTAAAATAGCAAGGTCTGTGTCCTGGTAAGGCTTACTCCTGAGTTACTGAAAAGACTGCGGCAGGCCAGAGGGAAGGTTAACAAAACACAGTTAGACCTTCCATATTCTGTGGTGACAGCGTTAACATGAATGAGCACCAAGAGAGGATGCAATACCTGTGTCTTACAAATGGTGTACGGGAGAAATATTTGCCTTGGTCTAATGACGTGAACCTTCGACTGATTGATCTCAACATCGAATCACATCATTCATGCCTAACTCTACCCTTTCACGAAGTTTAGTCCTAGATGAATCAAAATTGATTTGTTCTTATCTGTTTCCCAGACTTTTTATTTTTACTTTTCTCAAAATCAAATCTCTTCATCCGTGGTTTACATCTCAATTCATCCACAAACTTTGGTCCAAACTGTAATCTAAACTGTCGGAGTCCTTGGGTGGAACATTTTACCTTGCCCTCTGGCCTTGACCTTTGACTGAAAGTTCTTAAAACCTAATATTTTCGTCCTTGTCTTACCTTCAACCTTTCCGCCAAATTTGCTCTAAATTGGATTTAAACAGTTTAGGCTGACCTTGCCGTGTGACCTTGACCTTTGGTGTTTCTCTGTGGCCTTTGCCTTTGGATGATTGTTCTCAAAATCAAATTCCTCATCCTTGCCTTTCCCTGAACCATTGTAGAAAGTTTGGTGTAAACTGGACAAAAACCTCGTAAGTACATCTTTCTATGAGACACGGACCTTTATCTTACTGTTATAAAGCAAGATGAACCAACTGGCTGATCCTCAACCGTTGTACTAAGGATGCTCTAAATCAGATGAAATTTGTTTTGTTATTTTTTTTTCTCACACAGACACACACGGGTAGAACCTTGACAGTCCTGTGAGACTTTGACCTTTGAATTATCCCTCTAAAAAAAAGGTATTCCTTCAATCTGGTCTTACCCTCATCCCTTCCACCAAGTTTGTTCTAAAAACAAAATCTGTTGAGGTTAACCTTGCCATGTGACCTTAATTTTTGTCTTGTTGGACTACAAATGAATTGGCCTACCGTTTGACTGATCCTCAACCCTTCCATAGAGTTGTTTAAAATCAAAGAAGAGTTACTGTGGTATCATTACACAGACAAACACACAGACTGAGGCACACACACACACATGCACATACGTGCAAGGAAAAGCATTAGATCTGCTGTAGTGTTGCCCTTGCAGGTGTAAAAATCTCTAATGCCATGATCTTATAAAATATATTTTTGTCATCCAACCCTTCTGTGTTTCACAGGATCATAAGAGGTTCGGGCCCAGAATGATCATTCCCGTCATGTAAGGCAAGGGTCGTCATGTAAGCAATGTACCCCAACCATCCCTCAGATGGAACTCTTTATGAGACCCATCACACTGGAATGCCTTAACCTACTAGACCACCACGCGTCCATTTCGCTGTATGGTTATCACCCAGTGTGTTAAGTGGTTTCCTGGGTGTTATACATACAACACGTACTTGCGGTGCACAGAATGCCATATCTGAATTCTGGTGCATTGCTTACCGTGATGTTGAGACGCTGGATCTCTAGCATAATTTCTCAAAACCCGATATTTTTTCCCGACACTTCATGTCCATAACTTTTGGCCTTGTAAAGCAGCTTTGGCACCAGTTGACATCATGTCTCCCATCAGCTAATCGTAGGCGCCGTCAGAACCGACTCTTGAGGATCAGCAGTACTGTCACAAGATGGTGACAGTACAAACATAAAACAGTGTGTTTGGCTGCCGTAGCTGAGTTAAAACATATTTGCCTGCAACAGACGTGTCTTTCTTCGGATTTTCATAAAGAAATACGTGAATAATAAACGTATTGCAACCAAATAAGGTGCACCAAACTAGTACTGTATCATAGGACCATCACACATAAGTACCAGAACTGCGGATGCCCTAAGAACAGAATGTGTATTGCTCGTCTTTTCTCGCCCTGTGTGTCATGCATTATGTGGTGCCAGCACCACACAGAGGGGAAGATTGTCATGGCATAGAAATAAATAGCATGGTAAGAGGTATTCATTACTGACTTCCAGAGGATGTAGTAGATCTCTGTATCTCATTTCATGTCTTCTACACAGTAGGCTAGGGAGATAAACTGTCACTAGCTCAGATATTTGCACTGAAACATGACTTGGGGTATAGTAAGTTTTACTTTCAACTCCACCTGAACTGTTGACAATTTGGTGGTGGCGTTCATTTCATCATGCTGTGGCAGATTTTTTCTGTAACAAGGGTTGGCACCAAATTGGTTAACCCGGTTTTACCCACCCGGGATTTTTCAGTAAAACCCACTTGAAAAAAAAAAAAAAATTTTACCCACTTTACTGTTTTTTTTTTTGTTTTTTGTTTTTTCAACCACAACCAGCTGTGTGAGGCATATTTCTGATCTCTGAAGTAAACAAGAAATTTTGCACTCAATTTCTTAATTCTTACTAATACCTTGATCACACTTTTCTCCAAAATGAGTGTAAACATGACACCTGTGCTTAAGATTGGGTTAAAAAATCCTAAAAGTAACTAGCTTCAATTCAAGGTAAGTTTCCTTGGTCTTCATCTGGTGAATACAAACTTTACAGCCAGCACTGCCTGTCTCTAATTTTGAAAGTTATAAATTAAGAGTAAAATTGTTTTTCATAGATATGGTTTTTCGTTTGATTAAGGAGGGGGGTAAATTTGTTATATAGCAGTAATAATTACTGGAGTTAACTTATACTATATGTTGTCTTATATCATTACCAAATATCAATAATTCTATAGAAATATAAACATTCCTTTCTGTTTAAAATAGTTGTATTTTGTAGGCTTAGATATTTGGTTACCAAAAGCTATTATTACTGTTAAGATAATGTGTGAAATCACTTATGCAACAGAACTTTCAATAATAACTATTTGGAAGACTGAGAAATGCAAGTATATAATTACCAAAAAGAAAAGGAGAATAGCAAGGCAAATGACTCCTCCTACTATTGTATAATGTGGACTGATCTTTGCCAGCTCATGAGTTGTGCAGTGCGCTCAAGCCTCTCATGTTTGAAGAATGTTTTGGTGTGTTGCAGGCAGGCCAAGGATGACAGCCAAACAGGTCAAAACATGACTGTGTTCATTTCCCACATTCAAATAACTGTGTGAAAAAATAAGATTTTATTGGACTATTCATAATTATGTATAGCAGAAACATTATTTTATTTAAATTTAAGGTAAACTTTGAAAAAAAAAAAAAAAAAAAAAAACACTTTTGCCTGGGTATTGGGGGTATGTTGTGGAAAAACCAGAAATAAAACAGGTGGGTTGGGCTTAAAAAAAAAAAAGGTGGATTTTTTTGCCAACACTGTCTGTAACACTTATCAGTTTCACCCCAAACAGCAGTTAAGCGTTGTGCTACACCAAAACCTTTAATTTTAACTAATTTATATAGTTAAAGGGAAGACATCAAACCAAGAGAAATAGCCTTACCATTCTGGAATGACACAAACGTTGAACCTAACCATTCTTGAGTGACACAAACGTAGGAACTGTGCATAAAATATTTCTAAGTATCTTCTTCCACATAAATACAACAATCCCCCTAAGACAGAATACAGAAGCGGCTATGATATTGGCTGGTATCACCAGTTTATTATACGGCCATAGCGCACTGAGATATTAATATGCGTGTCGTGGGACAGGAGACTTCAACCCTCTCATTCCTTTGCATTTTTGCGCATACTATTTCATAAGTATAATGCTGTACAAGGACTGTAACTGTATATCTTCCTTGCTTGAAGTAAGTGTGGTGAACACATGTAGTTATCATTTTTACTAGTAAAACGGGACCAGCCTTTGCACTTCTTTATTAGTTATAGTATCATGCCAACTGGATAACATAGCTTCTTAATACATAATAGAAACCTTTAAGAAGCTATGCTAAAAAAGGAAGGCTATTGATGTAATTAAAAAGAAAAGAGAAAATGCCAGTGCTCAAACAAATGATGATAATACAAGACATGCATCTGTCCCCAACTCAGCCAAACCTTTGGACATCAGTGAGTACTTACAGAAAGCAGGCCTTCGGATCGCAGCATCCTTAGAACGTAAAATAGGAGAAATAGTCAAAACAAAAGTGCAAGGAAGTAGAAATGACAGCAGTGTAGTTTACAGAAAACCTTTCCGTGGGTGCTCAAAAACGTACATAGGAAAAACAGGACGAGGAATGGGTACAAGGATTGCAGAACACAAAGCATATGTCCAGTGTAACAGAGTATTAACTCCCTAGTGCTGCACATAGATCAGCACAACCATTTGGCCAAGTGGGAAGAAGCTACTTACATTGAGAATTATCTGAATAAACAAATTATAGAAATGCTGGCAGCAGCACACACTTGTGTGAAAAATATAACTATCCATAGTGGAGGATTTTCAGCCTTTGTAGATGTACAACAAGGACAGCACTCGTGTCCTAACCAGGCATTTGAGTAGGACGGCGGAATTTTCCTACGAGTATAGGTAGCCAATCAGGCTGCGACACGAAAAATGAGAGGGAATTTCCAGGGGTATAAATGCCACGGCTGTATGACCTTTTGTTTAGAGGGACTTTGAAGCGTGGTTGTGGAGGGTACGGACGTGCGTGTTTTGCTCTCCTTTAGCTGCAGTTCAGACCCACAGGCATTAGCATTTTGTTCACCATGGACTTGTTAAGTTAGCTAGTACTTATTCTCCTCCCTTTCTTGTCTAGAGAGTCATTAGGTGTTTGTATCTGTTTCTTGAGATTGCCTTTCCTTACTCCTCTGGAGTGACCCCTTCACTGATCAGTCTTAGTTGTCTTATTATGGGTATTTTGTCCCTTGCTCTTTTTTTTTTCTTTTTCTTCCTACTTCCCCCTATGGGGGAGAGGTGGCTACTATGGTGAACATCTCTGCTGCCACTCCCACCTTCAGGGGGGAAGATTGTCCATACGGACTCCTGAATGTGCCACATACTGACAGGCCCCAGACTAGTTTCTGTAAATACATTTACATTTCTGTAAATAATGCTTTCTACATGCCGTCGGTTCCATTTCCTTGACTTATCTGACTGATCATAATCCTGTAATTATTAAGAGAGTAACTGACAACTATGCGAGTAGGTGAAACAACTGATAACACTTGCTAGTGGACTTTCTGGTTAAGGCTGTTACTTCCTCTCAGGTAAAGGACTTGTCAAGCTGCATTAGTTTCATTGTTATGATGTTGAACCGAGGATCCTGGTTCCATGAATTCCTGCAAGGGTGTTATCACCTGTAAGAACCTCATATCTATGGAAGAGGATGACATCATACGTGATTTTGCTCAGCAGCATGTACTTGATGTTAGATTTATAAGTAGATTCTCGAAAGGTAAGAGGACTAAGACTGCCACCAGTATCTTGACCTTTGGCTAAGTTTCTCTCCCTGTGCATGTCAAAGTTGGTTGCTAAATTGTTAACGTCAAGCCATATATCCCTAACCCTCTTTGTTGTTCAAGATCTCAATTGTATGTACTTAAAGACAAGTTTTGTCGGGCTTCTCAGCCAGTGTATGGCAAGTGTGCAGTTCAGGGTCATGATGCTGAACACTGCACTCCGAGTCTGTAAGTTGCTTTCACTGCAAGCGTCGTCACTCCACTTCCTCGAGGAAGTGTCCCACCTACAGTATAAGGAGGAGAAGAAAGTCTGCACAGTGAAGGCAATGGAGGTCATATCCTATTATGCTGCTAGGAAGGTGAGGGAGTTGCATGCGACTCCCAAACCTAATGTCTCCTCTGCATCGGCAGTTGTGTGCCGTCCTGTTCTTTGCACAGTGGAGACACAAACTGACCCTGTCCCCAGTACTCTTGTCACTCGTTCTACCTCTTGGTCTGATATTCCTGTACGTTCCAGCTCTTACTGTTATTCCTGTTGCAGCGTCTTACTTTCAGGCTGCTGCAACTTCTCAGTCAGTACGACCTTAATCGAAGTCTGACAAGACTTACAAGATTAATCTGAACACCCATACCAAGTAGTCACGTCTTCATGTACCTCCTACTCCTGCTCCAAGGAGGGAGGAAATTGTTAGCTCTTTCTCAAGGGAGTCTGGGAGCCTTGTTATCGATGATAATAAGGAGGTTTCCGTCAGCAGGCACTGAGATACGTCCTTCTGTAATCTCTCACCTGTTGCCAGGCGACATAAAAGACAAAGCACAATGGCCCACCCCGTAAATCTTAAACACTGGCATTCACTGTATTGGAGTGGAACCGTGGGATTCTCATGAATAAATTACATGCTAAAGAAATCTTGCTATCCATACCATACAGAGGCCAGACATTATTTATTTACAGGAGTTGCATTTGAAAGATCACCCTAATCTCTGCAGTTCAAATATTACCAGTCGTATCAAAGACATGATGGTCAAGACATTGCCATACATACAGGCAAATCACACCCACAAATAGAAGTGGTTATAAATTCTTCACATGCCTGTTTATTTGCTCTCTCTGCTGTCCTCCACATTTGTAGTGATGCATGATTTTGACCACCTTCCCCGAAATTAGCTAGTGTTGGGCCACTTTAATGCCCATCTCTATCAGTCAGGTTGCTTAAAGATGGATGGATAGTCATGGAGAACAAGGAGCTGAGCTGACCTAATAATACAGTCCAGCCACTGTCTTCTGAGTGGAGGTAAAGCGACTTGTGCAGATGATCGTACTGGAATTTTTTCGGCCATAGACTTATCCCTGGCCTCCCCAGTTATACAAGATTTCTAGTGGGATCCTTATGACTACTCCTCAGGAATTGATCCATTACCCATCTGACATTCTTATTCAGTCGACGATTTTTAGATCCTCCACTTCCAGAATTAAATATTAAGAAATCCATAAGGGATCCTTCTCAAGGATCACCAATTTATATATATCTGAAGAGCCCATATATGTAAAGCCCAAAATTTAATTAATTCTATATTGCACACAGCTGGTGTTGTTTTGTGTCCATGGTAAATCGCTTAACCCCAGTGACGAAAGTCTAGTCCATTATTAACATACTAAATAATAAACTTCTTTATAACCCCATGACCACTCTGCAGGTGGCCAACAACATATATGACAATCCTAAGGACATTACTAACATCCTTGCCAGGAGTTTTTCTCATATAAGTACCTTAGCCAGTTATGACCAGCGTTTTCAAGACCATAAACGCCTGGCTGAGCTACGAGTAAGAGACCTTGCCACAGAAGATGTAAACTCCCCATACAACCATAAACTCCTCCTTGCCCTAGAATCCCGTAAAGACACCAGTCCTGGACCAGATACCATCACATACGGCATAATCCAGCATCCCAATCAAGACAATTTGATTAAGCTGTTAGCACTGTTCAAGCAGCTTTGGGTGTCCTGAATTTTCCCAAACTCATGGCATTTTGTGCACGTCATACTGATACCCAAACAGACTGGTTGTCTTACGAAGCCCATTTCATTTCGTCTTATAGTGCTGTTTTCTTGTCTATGTAAAGTCATGGAATGCATGGTTGATGATAGGCCTCATTTTGTTGTAGAGTGAAGACTGTTAGATGATCGACAATGTGGCTTCTGTAAATAAGGAAGTTCACTAGATCATTTAACGAATTTGTAGCATTGCATTTTGGAGGCATTTGCCAATAAAGAATCCATGATACGGATGCTCTTGGATATCCATAAAGCCTACGACATGACATTGCCACACAGCATATTAACCCCTTAACCGCGGGCACTGTTTTGACCCAACTGCCCCCCCCCCATGGGGGTTCCAGCCAAAATGTAAACAAACTTTAAACCTTTATAACTCTGCACAGAATAAATCTAGAGCGAAAAATAAGGTACCATTAGAAAGTACTAACCTTCGGCTTTGCAATGATGTAGGTTTCATGATTTCGTTGACTATCACTGGATGGGCAGTGCCATTAGAAGTGAGCAATCTAAAATCACTATTTTTCGCTCACACACCATTACCAAATGCCAACCTCATTCTGATAATAATACTATCTATCTATCTATCTATTGCCAGACGCCTCAATCCCGTTTGGGGTGGCCACAAACAAATCGCCTCCAAGTCGCCCTGTCCCCTGCCATTTCACTGCCCTCCTCCCAACTCACACACCCCTCTCTCATATACCTCTCCACCCCATCCCTCCATCTCATCCTCGGTCTCCCCCTCCCTCTTCTCCCCTCCACCTCACTCACATACACTCTCTTCGTCAGTCTTTCACCCTCCATCCTCTCCACATGGCCAAACCACCTCAGTGTGTTCCTCATGACGCTTCCTATCACATCCACATCAACACCACAACGCTCCTTTATATCCTCATTCGTCAGCCTGTCTCTCCACGTGACTCCACAGGCTCCTCTTAAATAACTCATTTCTACTTCTCTCACTCTTGACTTGTGTCCTTCCAATAATGTCCAAGCTTCACTTCCGTACGTTAGAGTTGGTATCACAATACTGTCATGTAGTAACTTTTTCACTTCCATGCTCACTTCCCTGTTTCTTATCACTGCTTTCAAAGAACCAGCAACCTTTCTTCCCTGCTGTACCCTTTCAAGCACTTCACTCTCCAAACCTCCATCCTTACTCATCACACTACCCAAGTACTTAAACGTACTCACATTAACACATATGAACACTGCACATACGATAAACACCCACTCTGTGTTCATTGAGGCAGGTAAAAGGCACTGTAATTGCTCGCACTTCACTGCCACATCAGCAGTGTTGTCACTCACACAGCTGGACAGATACTGGTGTGTGTTTGGTCAGGGGTGGGGTGGGGGGCCCGGGGGGTGGGAGGTGGGGGCCCTGGGGGTGGGAGGTGGGGGCCTGGGGGGTGGGAGGAGGGAGGTGGGGGTTGGCTGGAGTGAAAGAACTTAATAGCTACTCTCCCTTGAAACAATTGGCGCACGGAAAAAACACGCGGTATTCAAAATATTCACAAACATTCCAGAATGACACCCGCGGTTTGGTCCAGTTTTTGCAATGTCATTCTGGGATGACACCCGCGGGTAAAGGGTTAACCATGGGGCGTCACTTTCGTGACGCTCGGGAGCAAGGGATCATACTGCGGGGCATCACTTTTGTGATTCTGTGTTATTTTGAATTCGCCCGGGCTTTCAAGTGGTGGCTTGTATCATCTATCAGTACTACCAGTGTCCAGCTATACTCAGTTCTGCTAATGTCATCTGCACTCCCATCCACTGTTGACAATATATCCATTTTTCCCCCTGTCCTTGACTCCCCTCCTTACCTCCCCTCTATTACCCTCTCCTCCCACCTGCCCAGCTGCTATGCAAATCCTGGATAGATTTTTCCATTCATTTTATCCATTGAGATGTGCCCTATGCCCTATTCTTATACATAATAATACATAAAAGAAAGAGAAGAGGTAATTGATACTGCCATACGTCTGGAATGGGATAATAATCACCTGGAAACACCCCACGTGTGCTCGTTCGCTAATTTTCCCTGTTTATTTACCCTTGAAATATGCCGTATGACCTATTCTCGTAACAAAAATATATATAAAAAAGGAAGGGAGAAGCTTAAGTGATATTTACATTCACCTGGAACTAAGTAATTTATTATGTATTGTCTAGATTTCCTGCCAATCATTATATAGCATATAAAATAGCAGCTGTCACCATGCTGACATTGTCAACTCTTCCGTGCCCCTAGGCCACATCATTCAGTTTACTGTCGTCTTTCAAGGTGAAACCACTTCCTATTCGTGCCTGTCCTTACCCCCCTGCACAGGGCCCTGTGATATCTACCCCTACTAAACCTTGTGTGGGAAGGGATAAAGGGCTAAGTGACTCTGCTGTGGACCATGAACTGCCTAATTTATCAATGATAATGATGGACAGTGACAACGATCTTTCTGGTGACTCTAAAACAATGCAAGTGGAAATGTAAATAATGTGTAAATAGCAAGTGAAAGCAATGAATGTAAATATAACTGAACAGTGGAAAATAGATATATAAGTTACTGCAAGTGACAGTGTATAACAAAATGTAAATAAAATAGAAATGTAAATAATGTAAATAAAATAGAGAATGTAAATAGAAACGTAAATAGTTAGTAATATAAGAATATAAGTATAAATACTTGGAGTAATGAAAGTGAAAGTGAATATCACGCTTTGCTCTAGCGTGTATAAATACTTGGAGTAATGAAAGTGAAAGTGAAAACTTTCACTCTCTACGCCAGTTTACTGAACGAGAAAATGAGTGCCCGGAGTGAAAATAAACTACTAGTGCTGTGAGAAACTTATGGATAAATACTGTATATATAAATAAGTGTAATAAAGTACTAGGAATATAAAGTGTGAGTGTGTTTATGAATAATTAATGACAGCTCCGCCTCAGAATACCATTGGGGAACGAGAGTGGGTGGAAAGCTCGTATCCGCTCGTAATTTACGCTGCTTTCACAGTGTTTTTTTTTATATGGATTCCAAACTACTTGAATTCATAGAATAGTGTTTGTAATTATAATATCAGGCAGTGGTAACCATATTACGGGGTATCGGGAAGTGTAAAGTGGAGACTTCATTACCCAACTTCAGAAGTCTCCACAAGTCTTACAGTAGTCGACGAAAGCTCAACAAAAATCACAGGAGAAAGTTGAAGGTATGTGCCATATGCTTATGTAATTATAATATTCTAGGACTAATAACTCATTTTTGGCAAATAATTTTAGAAAGTCAGTCAGAGCGCGATTATCCCCACGGGACGTGCACGGCACACTTCTGACAACCCCGCGGTTAAGGGGTTAATGAAGACTCTGTGCTCCTGGTTTAAGAGGTAACTTCCTTTTTTTTTTCCAGTTTTTTAACCCCTACACCGCGGGCTTGTTTACCAATAACTTGCGTGTGCCGCGGGGTTATTTGGGCTCCGACAGACTCTCAAAAAATATTTGCCAAAAATCAGTTATTAGTCCTAGAATAATAAAATTACATATGCTTATGGCACATACCTTCAGCTTTCTTCTGGAATGATTGTTGAGCCTTCGTCGGTTACCGTAGGACTTGTGGAGACCTCTGAAGTTGGGTAACGAAGTCTCCACTTTACACTTCCCGACAACCCGTAATATGATTACCACAGCCAGATACAAACACTATAAACACTATTCTACAATTTCCAAGTAGTTTGGGATCCATACTAAAAAAAAACCCATTGTGAAAGCAATGGAAATTACGAGCGCGTCTGATCGTCGCACTGGCACTAGTTCGCTCATGGTAGTCTGTCATTTATTATTCATAAAACCCCTCACACTTTATATTTCTATTACTATATAACACTTATATATATCTACAGTCTTTATCCATAAGTTTCCTTCAGTAGTATTAGTTTATTGTCATTGTAGGGATTCAATTTCTTTCAGTAAAATACGTAGCATTCACTTTCTCATCTTGTATACTGGCATTGAGAGTGAATGTCACTTTCATCTTCACTCTCATAACTCATAGCATTCAGACATGCTAGAGTGAAACTTTCACTTTCATTACTCCTAGTATATACTCGTATTCTTATAATACTACTCATTTACATTTCTATTTACGTTCTCTATTTTATTTACGTTATTTACATTTCTGTTTTATTTACACTGTGTTGTGCACTGTCACTTGAAATAACTTATAAAACTATTTTCCATTGTTCACGTATATTTACATTCATTACTTTCACTTGCTGTTTACACATTATTTACACATTATTTACAATTCCACTTGCACTGTTTTACTCAATAGAAAGATCGTAGTCACTCTTTTATCAATTGTCAGCCCTTTACCTCTTTCCACACGAGGTTTAGTAGGGGGTAAAGGTCACAGAACCATTTGCATGGGGGTGAAAAAAGGCCTTGAAGTCAGCAAGTTGAAACATACGTCCTCTCACTTCGGAAGATGAGACTACACTGATAACGCAGGGGCAGCCTAGAGGCTTGCTTTAGGGGTTATTCAGAGTTACCAATATTACTTCTTGAAACAGCTAAGTCTAGCACTGATATGATTGGCAGGAAATCTAGACAATACATTATAAATTTGGTAGTTCCAGGTGAATGTAAATATTCTCCTTCCCTCCTTACATTTATATTTATTACGAAAATAGATTAGAGGCCTACTTAGGAGATATATAATCAGAGCTACCAATGTTAAATCTTGAAACAGCTTTGTGTAGCACTGATATGATTGGCAGGAAATCTAGACAATACATTATAAATTAGGTGGTTCCAGGTGAATGTAAATATCACTTAGGGTTCTCCCTTCTCTCCTTACATGTATATTTATTACGAAAATAGATTATACAGCATATTTCAAGGGGAAAAAAACAGCGAAAATTAGCGAACGAGTGCACGTGAGGTGTTGTCAGGTGATAATTAGCCAATTCCAGGTGTATGGCACTCTCACTTACCTGATTTCTTTCTTGTATATATTATTTGGTATAAGAATACGACATAGGGCTTATTTCAATGGATGAAATCAGTGAAAAATTCCAGGGAAGATTTACTTAGCGTAGCATGGCCGGGAAGGCGAGAGCATAGGGTAATGGAGGGGGGGTAGGGAGGGGAGTCAAGAACGGGGAGAAATGGCTAAATTGTCAACAATGGATGGGAGTACAGATGAGATTAGGAGTGCTGACTAGTGTTGGACATTGTCAGTACTGATAGATGATACAAGCCCCCACTTGAAAGCCCGGGTGAATTCAAAATAACACAGAATCACAAAAGCGACGCCCCGCGGTATGATCCCTTGCTCCCAAGCGTCACGAAAGTGACGCCCCGCGGTTAAGGGGTTAAGTGACAAAACTGTCTGTCAAATTGCCCTGGAAGATAACATTTTTTTTTTTTCCCCAAGAAAATGGGGTACCTCAGGAAAGTATGGGATGCTTATTCATACATTGTTTAGTATAATGTAACATGATATTCCGTCTTCAGCCCCCATCCAGAAATCTTAAATACTGTACTCTTCCTATGCTGATGATTGTGCAGTATGGCACTCTCACTGTAATGCATATTTTGTCTTTGGACAAACCTCCCAAATATACTCCAGACACACCCAAAACGCAAAACACCCACGCCTCAGATACACTCCAGGCACCTTTAATACTCCGACCCTTCAACACACTACCCCCCATTTGACACCCATATATTTCTGTGGTTGCAGCTTACCAGAGTTCATCATTTAAAATCGTACAGTGACTCGATAAATGAGTGATGCAGCTAGGGACACTCAATGAATTTGGTCATCCATGTGTGTGTGTGCATGTGCGGGGAGAGGAAAGAACCGTGTCTACCTTATTATTACTTGTAAAAGAAGTTAAAAATATGTACGTTCCTAAACTGGCCTTTGACTAAAAACCAGTTTATCTCATAAAGTTAAAGTTCAATCGAATGCCTGAAATTGCAGTTCTGCTGTAGAACCTTTCTATTGTTCATATTTGGAAACCGCAGTTATGTATAACTGATGGGAGGTAGGGGATGAGGGCTGGATGTATGATGAGAGGCATTTTGGGAGGTTGGTCTGAGGGGGGAAAAAAATAAGTAAGCAAAGAGAATCAAATTACAAGACTGATGAATCATGGGTTCAGTCACAAAGCTCCATTATTATCGTATCACAGTCAAGTTTTCAGGCCAGCTCTCTAACGAGGATACAGCCTATGTGACGGAAAAGGAAAGAACCAGATGTTACTGGCAAACCACCAAATCGGTAGAAAAGAGGGGGACAGAGGAAGAATTAGTTGGTCAGGAAGTGAATTTCAGTGGAAGGAACAAGACTAGTGTCACGGCTCAATCCAACATGCGCAGGCAGTATTTAGTGGCAAGGGACAATCACAAACACATACAAGTGTGACAGAGAAGGAAAGCACCCATACATTTCCCCATAATACGGTACACGACCATCGATTTACATCCAGGTCCCTATTTTCACATTTAGGCAACGGACAAACATAACGAACTTAACAAACTTGCTCAGTTTTAAATTGTTCATACCATATTTTTTCTCGTCAAATACAGAAGTGGCTGAAGTGGTGGCGTTTCTGCTGAGCGAGCGGAGCAGCTACATGGTGGGGGCCTGTGTTGAGGTGACGGGAGGATACGGCATGTGATCGCCATACACATCTTTCTCCTCCCCAGTCAAAGGCCTTGTGGAGAGATTAAAAATGATTTTATATGTACTGACTGAACGATTGATTTTAGTTCGATGTTTTTTTTCGTTATGCCTGGAATTTGCTCTCCTTCTTATTCGCTTAACTATGTTAAGTTCTTCTTACCTTTTGAGAGATTATGTTCAGGTTTAAAGAAATACAACATCTTCAAGCAAGACTGCACTTACGTGTGGTGTAATGAATCTGCTTTAGCTGAAACTACTTTTAAACAGTACTGTACACATGGAAAGAAACGGAGGACTACGGATTTCGTAAGGTTTTGAAATCATTCAGAAATGATGATGAAATGATTATTATCGTCCCGACAAGGAAGGGGCGTAGTTATCTAGAATAAGGATGATTATGAATTAAAACCTAATTACATTCTGAGTGACTCCTCTGAATTTAAGATCATCAATTCTGATATTCCTTGTACCATCCCTGTGCATGAAAGACTAAATAGATTACTAAGAAGTATTAATAATGAATTGGTGACAGTACGACTATTAGTCGGTGCTTATATAATGTGCTTTCTATTGGAACATTTACATTATAGCGTGGGGTCTACTGGGGAACTTTAGGATAGAGTATGTTAAGTTAGGATGGGACAGGTTAGGTTAGGATAGCTTAGGTTAGGTTAGGTTAGGCTAAGTTACATTAGCCTAGGACAAGACAGAACTTAACCCAACCTAACCTATCTTATCCAATCCTATCCTGTCCTGTCCTGTCCTGTCCTAACCTAACCTAACCTATCATATTATATCCTATCCTATCCCAGACTGATCTGACCTATCCTAAATTACCCTGACCTAACATTACCTACCCTATCCTAACCGCAAGCTCTAGAATAACTGTCTCAGTAGATCGCACACTATAGTAACAATTGTTAGTATGTATCTTTCTAGTTCTGTTCCTGGTGATCTCTATGGTCTACCAAGAAGTTCACAAGCCTAACATACCTTAAACACCCATCATTTCATTTATAGGTACTTTCAAGTGTAATACAGCAAAATTTTTGGTTCCCCTGATCCGTTTCCTATAAATCAATATATAGTTCAGAATTTCTGCAGTGTTTGTCAAGGAGGTCACTTCTCTGAAATTTTATCACCCAGTCAATCTGGCTGGCTTTGATGTAGAAACCCTGTTTACAGCTGTTCCCCTGCATGAAACGACTCGCCTCATCGCACATAACACCAGTATTTCTATTTTCATGTCATTTGGCTTGAACAGGAAATCATTGTACAGCTTCTTGGAGAAAGCTACCCCACCAATCCCTGTTTACACATAATGATAAACTTTTTGCTCAAATGGGTGGAGTGGTGATGTGGTCACCACTGAGTCCTTCACATGCGAATGCTTTTCTTTGCCACAATGAACCAACCTGGCTTGTTAATTGTCCCCGTGATTTCAGGCCAATTTTTTTTTTTTTTTCTACCGAAGGTACATGGACGACACTTTTCTCATTGAACAACCTTGCTCACATTCAATTTTGGGGAGGTTATGTTGACTCCCAACATCCCAACATAAATTTTACTCATGAAGTTGAAAAAATTAAAAGTTCTCCATTCATTGACATTCTCTTTACCAATCACTCCACTCACTTATCTACAAGTGTTTGCCGCAAACCTACTTTCACCGGCCTAAGAACAAACTTCCTCAGTTACATCCTGTTCAGTTTAAGATTAACAGTATAACTACTTTGTTCAAGAAGGTGAACAATTTATGCTTCTTATGACTCATTTTCCACTACGAAATTTTATTCTTGAGTCAATTTTGCCAGTAATAAATATCCCGACCATTTTTTTGGGAAACTAGTGAGCAGGTTTCTAAATTCAAAGTTTTCCCCAAAGAAGCCAGTTCACACTGTCGATAAAGGGTGTATGTAAACATAGTTCCAATACATAGATTCTTTAACCTACGGAATTAGAACACTAAACAAACTTCTCCGTGACTGATATCCACAAATTAATTTTTAAGATAATCATTACCAACAAGAGTACTATTGGCACCTTTCCTAAACATACCCTTTTAGTTCCCATTAACCTCCGGTCCAATGTGGTTTATTTATTTTCATGTTCTAGCTGTCCAGCTAGATATGTGGGATCGACCTCATGTTGGCTGCTCTACCAAATTCTTGAGCACCAAGGTGAATCCATTGAGACTTGAAGGCACCTTTCTAAGCTGTCTTATTCTTCTTTCAGAAAGCAATCTCACCCTTTGATCACCTTTTATCTTCCGCTGATTTGCATATACTAACTTCATTCTAGTCTTACTCAGAGCTCATCACTGCCGAATCAATTCGGATTTGTAGAATTCGACCTAGTCTTAGTAGTTCAGTTAGAGCTACTCCACTATTCACGCAATACTACTTGAAGAGGCCAACTCCTGCTTTGTACTTTTCATATCCAGCATAGCTAGCCAGCCTTTAACCTGTTATTCTGATTTTGCTAAGAGTAAGCGTGTTGCTTTTATACGGTACCCGTGTTGTATAATTTCTCTCTATATAATTTTCTTATGTTAACTCATCTAATGTATCTTTAAATAAAAAGGTTTTATAAATTTTTTTAATGACATTGTTGTATTTTAAACTCTTAGATCCACTGATGATATTGACT
This sequence comes from Coenobita brevimanus, assembly GCF_032717465.1. NCBI lineage: Eukaryota > Metazoa > Arthropoda > Malacostraca > Decapoda > Coenobitidae > Coenobita > Coenobita brevimanus. Next base: position 34,531,112 of record NC_136980.1, read on the forward strand.
GTCTCCGAAATGTCTGAAATAACAGAGATGCTCTTCATATCAATATTGGAATGTAAGAAGATCTCTGCCAGTTTATTGTAGCTGCATTTGTGGGACGATAGATACACAACCAGGAACTCAGATAATAAGAAAGCTCCCGCGGGGACAGGTTATTTATTAGAAGTGATTCGCCCTGTTCTGGAGTCAAGTTGATACCTCTCTCTCACTAGTTCCCTTGGGAGAGAGATGAGGAGGATATCAAGTTTACCCAATGCCATCACGTTATGCTGAGTGAACAAATTCCTTGATCGATACATATGAAAAGGTCTTCCCAGCCTTCTCTTCCTTACCCTGCATTCTGCAATAGGAAACTGTCAGCCAAGTCAGCACATTCAAGCTAAAGGCTAGATCATCATAACACATTGGCAGCGGAAAGTATTGCACCACACAACAGTTACATAATTGTACATATTACAGGTATTCCTTTTCCTGGCAAAACTAAGGCTCCCATGAGGAAGATCTGTGATGCAGATATATATATATATATATATATATATATATATATATATATATATGTGTGTGTGTGTGTGTGTGTGTGTGTGTGTGTGTGTGTTTAATAATATCCAGCTCAATCCTGCATCATCCTTGAACATGCCTGGGGTTCCATTCACTTGGGACTTATCTTGGAAAGATCATATTTCATTTCTTGTAAAATCTGCTTCCAAGAGATTGGGTGTGCTAAGCCGACTCCGTACCTTCTTTACCCCTGCACAGTTGTTGACTTTATACACGGGTTTTACTCGCCCCTGTTTGGAGTATAACTCTCATATGTGGGGAGGCTCCCCACATACAGCTGTTCTCAATAGGGTGGAGTCAGAGGCCTTTCGTCTCACCAACTCTCCTCCTCTTACTGGCTCCCTTCAACCTCTGTCTCTTCGCTGCATTGTTGCATCTTTATCTCTTTTCTATCGCTACTTCAATTGTCACTGCTCCTCTGAACCGTCTGCATGCATCCCTCCACCTCTACGACGGGCATGTAGCACCCGTCTAGCAACAAATTCTCATCCCTTTTCTGGCCAATTCTCTAATGCAAGAGTTAACCGTTACTCCTAGTCCTTCATTTATGCAGCAGGTCAACTCTGGAACTGTCTCTATCTGTCTGTATTTCCTACTTCCTACTATCTCCAGTCTTTCAAACGCAGTGTGTCCAGGCATCTCGAAATGAACGGATCTTGAATTTGGCTCTCATTTGTATTGCTTTTGTCTTTTTCTTGGAAGGAACGGTTTGCGGGCTCCTGGCCTTTGGTTCCTTCTTAATTGCATAATAAAAATATATATATATATATATATATATATATATATATATATATATATATATATATATATATATATATATTATATTATATTATATATATATATATATATATATATTATATATATATTATCTCATATATATATTATCTCATATATATATATTATCTCATATATATATATATATATATATATATAATATATATATATTTTTATTATGCAATAAAGAAGGAACCAAAGGCCAGGAGCCCGCAAACCGTTCCTTCCAAGAAAAAGACAAAAACAATATATATATATATATATATATATATATATATATATATATATATATATATATATATATAAGAATTTGTTCAGCAAACAGTGAGTCGTAGGGGTCTGAGACTGTTAATATCAACAGACTCATGCTTCATTTTATCAGTAGAATATTTTTCCGCACATAGCTTTTCTCTTCACTGGTGATGTGGAATTGGGGCACAGTGCTTCGATTCACCGTCGACATAATATTTTAGGAAAAGTTTAGAATATTGGACAATACGTTATAAGCTTTATTGAACGCAGCTATTAGATACACTTGATTACTATGTGATATTGTTGTGGATCAACCCATCTGTCTGGCCGAAGCATACCCAACAACCACAGACAATCAATAGCCCGTACAAGGCCATCTCTTGTAGTACACTGACGTTCCCTTGCTGTAGATGTTGTGCCGCAACTGCGAGGCGTGGGGAAACTTGGGAGTTTGATTTCTGGATTGACGTCGAGTTTTAACAACACCCAGTTAGTATGGGCACCAAATCATGCTCCACGGCACCCTATTATCTGATTATAAGGTTACATCTCAGCGCTGTGAATGGTTTCCTGAGTTACAGGAAACAGATTTGTCACTTAGTGTAGAGCTGCCTGAAGTGAAAGGAAGAGTCATAAAAAGTAACAAGAAGGAGAGGGAAAAACAGGAAGAGACGAGGACAGACACAGGGACAGAATGATATGGGTCAAGGAAGAATTAGGCAGCATTAAAACAAATGTGTGGATGATGGTCGCCACCACCTACCACCAATAAGAGATATGAGTTAGTAGTAAAGGATAACACATTACAACTGAAAACAATGGTTCTTTTGTGAACTATATTTACGTTGGCATGGGAGACTTAGTAACATCTCTGCCATAATGGTTCAGCTGGCTTAGCGTAATTTAATAATCTCATGTATTTATATGAATGGAAGAGTAGGCACTGGTCCTGAGGATGATAAAATGGGTTGTTATGGAGCACCAGGAGAAAATTATAATGGGAAGCGGCTAAAGAATATATGTCAGGAGAGAAGGTTGTGCATTTGTAACTCGTATTTCAAACACAAAGATGCACATAAATATACATGGTATAGATGGAACAGGGATCATCTTGAAAGAAGCCTGATTGATTACGTGCTCGTAGAGAAGTCGATGATGGGAATGGTTGCTGATACGAGGGCCGTGAGAGGACAATGTGGAGGTCTGTCAGATCATTGTTATGACTGTGGTACACAAGATCAAGCTGCTAGGAGTGAGGTGGATCAGGAGAAAGAGAAGCAGTCAGGGAGAAAGACTGAAAGTTGAGAAGCTGAAGGTAAAAAAAAAATGGCAGATTCCTACAGGACCAAAGTAGTGGAGGAGTTAGAATCAGTTAATTGGAATGAAATGGATCTAGACAGCCTGTGGAATGCATATAGGGATTGCTTAGTTAGGAATGCTAAAGCGGTGTGTTGTGTGACAAGAGTAACAAAAAGGAAGAAAGGTACGACATGGTAGGATGAGGGGGTTAAGAGAGCGGTGGAGGAAAAGAGGAAGAAGTGGCTAAAGCGGTTACAGGACAGGGGTTAAGTTGAAATAAGAACTAAATATTTTGAGAGCATGAAGCACGCTAATAGACTAGTGAATAGGAAAAAAAAAGAGATAAATAATGATTTAGGAAGAAAAATGAATGCGAACTACTCCGAAAATAGGAAGTTATTCTGGAAAGAGGTGCGGAAATGTAGAAGTGAAAGCTTAAAGAAATGTGATGGTGTGAAGGATGTAGGTGATAGGTTATTAACCCATGGGGATGAAGTAAGGACCAGATGGAAAGAATATGTTGAAAGCCTGATGAATGGGAATAGAGAGCAGAGCGACTGTAAACGTGGTTGGATTTGGGGGTGTGCAGCGGAGGAATGCAGTACCAGTAGATGTGACACTCGCACAGGTGGAGAGTGCTGTGAAGTGGCTGAAAAATGGGGGAGCAGCTGGGGATGATGAGGTGTATGCAGAGATGCTTAAGTGTAGTGAAGAGATTGGAATGAAGTGCTTGTTGGAGATATGTAAGAAACCATGGATGAGTGAAACTGTGAAACTGTGCCTGCAGAGTGGAAAAAGGCTGTGATTGTACCCCTGTACAAAAATAAAGGTGAGCGAAGTGAGTGCAAGAATTATCGTGGCATAAGATTTTTGAGTGAGGTAGGGAAGGTATATGGAAGAATTATTATAGAGGAGGTAAAAGAGGTATCCGAAGTTCTAGTGAGTGATGAACAGGGTGGCTTTAGGAGTGGCAGAGGATGTGTGGATCAAATATTTCCAGTGAGACAGATAGCAGAGAAGGCTTATGAGAAAGACCATAAGGTGTTTATGGCATTATTGGATCTAGAAAAAGAAAACGACAAAGTGGAGAGAGAAGGATTTTGGAAAGTTTTGCACATGTACGGTGTAGATGGTCAGCTGCTAGGTGCCGTCAAGAGTTTTTATGATGGTAGTGAAGCATGTGTAAGAATTAATGGGCATCTAAGTGAATAGTTCACGATCGGTGTGGGCGTGCAACAAGGTTGTTCAGTATATATATGGATGGGGTGGGAAAGGAGGTCCAGATATACAGTATACAGTATATATATATATATAGATAGATAGATATAGATATACAGTATTTTTATATCATCATCATCATCATCATCATCAGCCATAACTAGTCGACTGCTGAACAAAGGCCTCCCCCAACCTTTTCCACTAATTCCTTGACTTAGCCAATTTTTGCAACGTTCTCCCTGCAAATTTCTCTATCTCATCTCTCCACCTCCTGACTGGCCTTTTTCTGCAATGCTTACAATCTCTTGGTGTCCAGTCAGTCAGCCTCTTGCTCCATCGGTTATCCCTTATTCTTGCTATATGGCCTGCCCACCTGCATTTCTGTTCTTTTATAACTTCTATAATATCTTTGACTTTAGTCTGCTCTGTCACCCAAGTTGATCTTTTCCTGTCTCTTAAAGATATTCCCAACATTGGCTTTTCCATTGTCCTCTGAGAACGGATTAATTTATTTTCCATTGATTTTGTCAGTTTCCAGGTCTCACAACCGTACATCATAGCTGGATTTATACATTCGTTATATACTTTTCGTTTCATACAAACTGGCTAGCTACTTTTCATAATGTCTCTATGTTTACCGAAAGCTTTCCATCCAATTGTAATGCGTCTTTTTATTTCGGTATCATGATCTTTCGTTAATTTTAGCATTTGTCCCAAGTAGTTGTATTCCTCAACTTCTTCAATAATTTCACCGCCCATTCTGATGACGCTCTTTGGTGTTTGTGGATTAAACATTAGTTTTACTCCGATTCATTTTTAACCCTACTTTGGGACTTTCTCTGTTCAGGTCATTTAACATTTCTTGCAATGCCTCCGCTATTTCTGAGATTAGGACAATGTCATCTGCAAATCTTAAATGGTTTAGCTTTTCTCCATCTATGTTCACTCCTTTGTTTTCGCAGTCTAGTTTTCTGGAAATATATATATATATATAATTTCCTGTGGCACCCCACGGGACGCAAAGGGCCTCAATGAACTCTCTCCACCAATATTTGTCTCTTGCCATCTCCTTCAGGTCCCACCAACACTCCTCTCCTGCTTCTTTTTTCATTGTCCTCAACCAGATTTCCCTCGGCCTACCTTTACCTCTTCTTCCTCTAGCAGTCCACTCTGGCACATCCTGTATTACACTACCTTCTTTTCTGTATGTGCCTCAGCCACTTCCAGCGAGACAGTCTCACATATTCATTAACTGGTTCCACTCTCGTAATATCCCTTACTATTGCATTTGTAACTCTGTCTTGCCACTTTACCCCAAGAATCCTTCTCAGTATTTTATTCTCAAATCCTAATACTTTCTGATCTGTTGCAATTGTACTGTACCATGACTCATGCCCGTAAATTAAAATTGGTCTAACCATGGACTTGTAAATTTTCATTTTAGTATGTACCGAAAGCATATTATTATTCCAAACACATTTCAACATTCCAACAGCTCGCCAAGCCTGTCTAATCCTCTCCTCAATTTCATCGTTTAATGATCCATTAGATGATACAATCGTTCCCAGATATTTAAAGTTTTCTACATTCTTCACCACATTATTCCCAATTACACAATCAATTTGGTTCTCCACATTCATATTAATAATTTCAGTCTTTCCACAATTTATTACCAATCCCACTTTTTCTCCTTCCTCCACCAGACAATCAAGCACCCTCTGCATCTCGTAAATACTTCCGCAAATCAGTACAATATCATCAGCATTGTCCAAATCCATCAGCTTTTTATTTTCTTTCCAGTTAATTCCTGCACCTGTTCTCCTTACAACCTTTTTCATAACATAATCCATAACCAAAACAAACAACAATGGCGAAAGAACTCCTCCTTGAATTACTCCTGACCTAACTTGAAATGGATCACTCAAAGAACCACCCACCATTACCTTACAAAAAGTACCTTCATGCTGGCTTCTAATAATATTTACAAATTTTTCTGGTATACCATAGAATCTCATAATGTTCAACATAGCTCCACGTGAAACACTATCAAACGCCTTTTCAAAATCCACAAAACACATACTAAGTGGCATTTTCATCTCATTAGCTTTTTGCATTAGATGCCTTACAATAAAAATCTGATCATTACAACCTCGACCTTTTCTAAATCCCGCTTGTTCTTCTGTTAAAATTATATCAGTTACTGGCTCTATTCTGTTCAACAAGATTTTGGAAAAGACTTTTGCAACTACAGGTGTCAAAGTTATCCCCCTCCAATTGCCACACACACTTAAATCTCCCATTTTTGGTATTTTTATAATCACTCCATTTTTCCACTCTTCTGGAATTCCACCATTATCCCAAGCCACATTAAAAAGTTTCAAAAGCGCATTCATCAACTCGTCATTTTCCACCTTAAGCATTTCAGGGAATATTCCATCCTCTTCTAGGGCCTTAAAATTCTTTAACTCCTTTATAGATTTTGCTACCTCTTCCAAGGTTATATCCCCTGTTTCTATCTGCAAATCTCTCTCGGCTGGCAAAATGTCCTCTTCAGCTGGGATTGGTCTATTTAGAACAGATTCAAAGTGCTCTTTCCATCTTCCTTTTATATCCAGATCTTTAGTCATCAAATTACCATTTCTATCTCGTACAGGTATTTCCTTCCTTCTCTTTTCAGTCCCAGTTAACTCCTTTATGGCCTGATACGCTGCTCTTGTGCTCTGACCGTCATTTTTACTTAATTTATTTTCTGTCTCTGTCGCCTTTTCATCATAAAGTCTCCTCTTATCACGTCTAACGAGTCTTTTTACTTCAGAATATAAACTCCAGTACTTTGCTATAAGTACTTCAACTACCTGGCCATCAACATGTTGTTCTTCACTTCTTAACATAGCCTCTTTCCTTTTCTGAATTGCATTCCATGTTTCATCTGACATCCACTTTTTCCTTCTCTCTTTTCCCTTTTTCTTAATAGTAACCTTAGCACTTTCATGCAAAACCTCTTTTGCCTCTCTCCACATTTGATTAATGTCATTGTCTTCAGATTCCATCAAAGTCTGCAGGACTAGAAACCTGTTCCTACATTCCCACCGAAACTTTTCCCTCGTGCTCTCATCACTTCTCAGTTCATCCAAATCATAATTATTACCTCCTGTACAGTTACCATTAACGTTTCTCTTAAGTTTTATTTTAATCTTTGACACAACAAGTTGATGATCACTACCTATATCTGCCCCCCTCCTTACGCAAACATCTTGCAAATAACTCCTATGCCTTCTGCTAATTGCAATGTGGTCAATCTGGTTACAATATTTACCACATGGTGAAATCCAAGTAGTTTTATGTATTTTTCTATGCTCAAAGATAGTTCCACCATTTATAAGGTCATTTGCCAAACAAAAGCTTCCAAGTCGCACTCCGTCTTCGTTCCTTATACCAACACCTTCCTTACCCATACAATCTTCAAAGCCATCCCTACTACTGCCAACAATCGCATTAAAATCACCAATGCAAACTAACACATCATGTCTTGCCACTCTATTCACTACATCCTGCAGCTTCTCATAAAAGTCATCCTTCATTTCATCACCAGCTTCATTTGTCGGAGCGTACCCCACAACTATACTGATATTACCATGGTCAGATTTTAAACGAGCATAAAGCAAGTGCTCATTAATTGGTTCAAACTCACATACTGCCTTACAAGCATCTCTACTCAGCAGTAAGCCTACTCCTTGGTAATGATTTCTAAACCAACATAGTAATACCATCTTCCAAGTGGTATATATATATATATATATATATATATATATATATATATATATATATATATATATATATATATCCATCCATACATCATCCAATCCTACATTGCCCCATGAGGAGCGTAGGAGCCCGGGGCTAGGCAGTTGGTCCCGACATTTAAGATGAGAGTGACCAGCCTCACTCATCCCTGAGTGGCATTACATGAGCAATCAACCCCAACCATCCCTTGGATATAAACCTTCACCGGCTCAATCCGATTGGAGCGCAATAATTACCCACTAAACCACCAGGTGCCAAAATTTGATTATATGGTTACCACCCAGCATAGTAAATGGTTTCCTGGTGCATAGCAAACCATTTGGCTAGTCACTCAGTGTAGAGTCACCCACAGGCTAAAGGAAGTGGAAAGAATGAAGGAACGAAAGGCAGGAGAGGGAGTGTAAAGTCATCCATAGGCAGAAGGACAAGGAAAGAATGAAGGATATATATATATATATATATATATATATATATATATATATATATATATATATATATATTGTTACATAGCCTATGATTTCACCATCCTTTGTGTAATTCTAACGTACAGTATGCTGCATGTTTGATCACGAGCGTGTTCTACCTCACTCCCCCTTCTACCCTTATAGTAGAGTAAGTCGTTCTTTCTGTTGTTCAGAGCAGGATTGTCAACTCTTTGTCCCCATGGCTTCATTTGCGCGTCCTTCTTACAAGTTGTATCAAGGTCTGCCGTCCCCTATATAATGAGCTCAGTCTCTACATTAATTGCCACTTAGATCTACTCCTCATTTTGTTCACATCTCTGTCCTCCCCTGTACAGTTGTTATTATTGTGAGTGCTCAGGAAGTCTCCAGCCATCTAGCAGCTGTGTAATTTGAGTATAAGTGTTATTGCATTTTTTCTTGTACTGTGTAGCGTAAGATGTTAATTCTTAGGACTAATAAGGTTTTTGTGATTCATGGGTTTTGGGTGTCAGCCCTTATTAATAATATTTTTTATCTGTAATAATATATCTTGCATTCACTGAGTATTATCTAGTATTCTCATTTTATCAGGGCTGACTTAGATAAATTTACTCATGCTAATTTCGTGTTAATAGAGGCTATTGCAGTTCACCATATATTTAACCTGTTTTTTGCCATTACATTATCCTTATGAGTCCTGAATGTTTTGTTGTTAGTTTGAGCATTAACCTTTAACTTGTAATTTTACCTAACTCTTTTGTTTTGAACCTGGGACTTTACGGGACAGTAGTGATTTTTTAGTATTCTCACTTAAAGTGTACATTATCTTTCTCTGTTCCGTAACATAAATTTGGCGACCTCTTATCAGGATATTCAGGATATTATCATAAGGATATTGCTTGATATTTTGCGACTGTGATTTATTCATGGTGTCTACTATTACTACACTTGATGAAGCCAAAGATTTTTGTCAAATGTGCAAACAGTGTGTGATGTAGAAAACAGAACAAAGAATGAACTTAAGCTTGTTGCTCAACAATTGGGAATTACAGTTCACTCTCATCATTCTAAAGATCAAATTGTTGGCATGATTAATAAAAGCTTGTTTAATGTAACTCCTCCAAATGAGCAAACGCAGATTGAAATAGCTAAGTTACAGCTAGCTCTGCAGGAGGCTCGTGTTAAGGAAGCTGAGTTTCAGGCTCGTGCTAAGGAGGCTGAGTCTCAGGCTAAGGAGGCGGAGTCTCAGGCTCGTATTCAGGAGGCTGAATTTCAGGCAAATGCTCGTATTCAGGAGGCACAGGCACAGGCTCAGGCACAAATTGAACTAGCTAGGATTCAGGCAGACCATGAGTATCGCATGAAACAAGGTGGAACTGGATCATCCAGCTCTGATGATTTTGATGTGGCTAAAAATGTTAATCTTGTCGCTCCTTTTAATGAATCTGATTTAACAAAGTATTTTCAGTTGTTTGAGAGGGTAGCTACAGGTTTTAATTGGCCCAAAAAGTATTGGCCAGTACTCCTTCAAACTGTTCTCATCGGTAAAGCTCAAGTAACTTATGCATCTTTGCCTCAGGATCAATGTGATAATTATGATGTAGTTAAGAGCTTGATTCTTAAGGCCTATGAGCTTGTTCCTGAAGCCTATAGAGTAAAATTTAGGACAACTTATAAGCAAGATAAGCAATCCCATGTTGAGTATGCAAAAGTCAAAGAAGATCTGTTAGAGCAGTGGTTAAATTCTAAGAATGTGGATTCTGATTTTGACAAATTTAAGCAGATGATTTTGCTGGAGAAATTCAAAAGGTGTATTAATAAAGATGTAAGCCTATATCTTGATGAGAAAAGAATAGATAATTTGTCTGATGCTGCAGTTTTAGCTGATGAATATGTTCTCACTCACAAGAGATATTCTAGAGAAAAAGGGAAAGCTGAGAGTAAGTACGTTGCCTCTACTCAGAGTATAGGTAACAGGAAAGAGAATAAAGATGATGTTTCTCAGGAAGTAAATACCAGCTTCACCTCTAGATTTCAGAAAAGTAAATGTACTTATTGTAGTAAGCTTGGTCATACTACGGAGAAATGTTTCAGGAGACAGCGTGATGTGAACAAAAAGGAGTCTTTAAATATTCAGTCAATTGGTCTAGTGTCCACCCTTGAGAGTTCCCAGAATTCTTTAACTGAGTTAACTGAGCCTGCTTTGAGGGGTAACTTAAATTCCCATGATGAAGCTCCTCTTTTGAGCAGTAACGTGGGTGACACTCTCAAGAGTTCATGTGCTAATTTCCTGTCTGATGGTTTTGTCAGTCCTCTGGACAGTAATGACAGGAAATCAGTTCAAATATATCGTGATACAGGTGCTTGCCAATCCCTTATGCTGACCAGTGTTCTAGGCTCTAATGTTAATTCCTCTGATGAAACTGTAATCTTACAAGGTGTAGGGAATAATTACTTCTCCGTCCCTCTGTGCAGAGTGAATTTAGAGTCTGGTTTTGTTAATGGTTCCGTTATGGTTGGGTTGGTTGAGACACTCCCAATGTCAGGTGTAACTTTCTTACTTGGAAATGATATTGGTGGAAATCAAGTGTGTCCAGCTCCTCAGTTGTCTAGTGAGCCAGTGGCTGCGGCCCAGGATTGTGATGTCCCTGATGTGTTCTCTGCGTGTGCTGTCACTAGGGCTAAGTCCAAAGTTACTGCTGACTTAGAGGATAATGATGATGATGATGTTATCCTAGCTGACACTTTCCTTGCTAATTTGGACCACTCACCAGATGAGGCAGTACCCCGTAGTGTTGATAATTTGTCTCGTCAAGAGTTGGTTGAGTTGCAGGTTGCTGACCCTGACTTGAAAGGTCTAGCTAACTCTGCTTGCAGTGAGGAAGAGTCAGCTGGTGCTTCTACTTGTTATTATATAAAGTCAGGAGTACTTATGAGGAAGTGGAAACCCCCAACAGCATCAGCCGACTGTGAATGGGAGGTTGTACATCAAGTTGTCATCCCTCGTGTTTGTAGGCAGGATATCATTAGAGTGGCTCATGATTCCAGTTTGGCAGGACACCTTGGAGTGAGGAAGACTGTGGCACGCATTTTGAAACACTTCTACTGGCCAGGTATCTTCAGGGATGTTTCCTGGTATTGTAAGTCTTGTTACACCTGTCAAGTTGTGGGGAAGTGTAATCAGACCGAAAAGGTTGCACCTCTAGTTCCCATTCCTCCTTTTGAGGTGCCTTTCACTCGTGTATTGGTGGATATTGTGGGCCCTCTTCCTAAGACTTCTTCAGGATTTTTTTATGTGTTGACCCTGATTGATATGGCTACTCGTTATCCTGAAGCCATTCCACTTAGAAATATCTCAGCAAAGAACGTGGTTAAGGAAATGCTTGGGTTCTTCACAAAGTTTGATCTGCCCAAGGAGGTACAGTCAGACCGGGGAAGTAATTTCATGTCAAATGTTTTCAAGCAGTCTCTGAAAGAGTTGGGCATCACCCAGATCACGTCTTCAGCTTACCATCCCTAGACCCAAGGAGCGTTGGAGAGATATCATCAAACACTCAAATCGATGCTCAAGAAATACTGTTTGGAACATCAGAAAGACTGGGACAAAGGTCTTCCATTCGTTGTATTTGCCGCAAGAGAATCTCCAAATGAATCACTGGGCTTCTCACCTTTTGATCTACTATTTGGCCATGAAGTAAGAGGACCCCTTAAGTTACTCAAGGAATGCTGGCTGTCGGAGGAAGATGACGTCAACCTGCTGGAGTATGTGATGAAGTTCAAAGAACGGATGTCCACTGCTTTACAGCTGGCGAGAGAGAATTTAGGAGCTGCTCAGGAGAAGATGAAGACTTGGTATGATAAGAAGTCCAGGTTATTGCACTTTCAGCCAGGAGATCAGGTTTTGATTCTGCTACCGGTGCATGGGCAACCTCTTCAATCCAAGTTTAGTGGTCCTTATTTCGTGGAGAAGAAACTCAGTGATGTCAACTATGTCATCGCCACACCAGATCGTAGAAAGAACAAGCAACTTTATCACATCAACATGCTAAAGTTATATCACAGGCGGGACGAAAATAACCCAGTCTGCACTGTAGCTGTTCCACCTGAGTCTGCAAGTGAAGCTCTCCCATGCAGTATGAGCCTGAGTGATAGTTTGGGGAAGAATCCTGATATCATGAATGATCTCCAGACTAAGCTTTCCTCCAGCTCCCGAGGAAAGGCAGGAGTTTTCGGCATTACTGCAGGAGTACCCGCAAGTGTTCCGTGCTACTCCAGGAAGAACCACTGTGTTGATGCATGATGTCGATGTTGGAGACGCAAAGCCAATTAAATTGCCTCCTTACCGTGTGAACCCAGTGAAAGTTCCTCTCATCCAGAAGGAGCCTGGCTACATGTTGGACCACAAGATGATTGAGCCCTGTCAGAGCGACAAGATAACGCATCCCAGACCTCATATCGCTGGCTGTTTTTTCCTTTCTCCAAGGCAGGATTGTTGACAGTAACGAGGATAAAAACACAGATATGAATCTCGTACACTGTGCTACAATGGCAAGCAAAGAAACGAAGAATATGACATAAATTTGTCATAAACACAAATAGTGAATTAACAGGCCTGATTATAAACATGCATTACGTTTATGGGGAAAGAATGTCGTTTGAGGGATGCAATAATTTCCCATATGCAGAAAAAAATTACTTCAAGGGAATAATTTGAATTTTTATGGAAACATTCCATTACAGTGTACTTCAAAAAAGTACTAGACACATGGCCAGAAACATTTGATCAACATTACTGTTGATGTATAATACATGGGTTCTGTTACACCTTTTGACGATAATACATTAGGCACTGCTAATCAAAATGATTAGATGTCGGATTTCATATACAGTATTAAGGGCTGAAATCAATCTTTGCCCGAAAATTTCGGAATTTTTACCTGCAGCATAGTCAACAGGTCTATAAGTGGTACACTTTGGTGATCTTTTCTTTTTTCCTTCTTTCAAGGAAAGTTCGATTATCTCCTCTTAAAGAGCTCTGAGCGATTTTCTTAATAAATATAAAGTTGTTCAACTTGAAATTTTGAGTTGATCTGACAAGTCAGTTGTTACGTCGCCTGACGTATCAGCTGACTATTAGGCGATTTTCAGTTTCGCCTATAAGTAGGCATTTTAGTGACTTCCTTATGGAATGTAAATTTGCTCAGCTTGAAATTTTGAGTTAATATGACATGTCACCTTGCATTAGCTGATGCGTCGACTGATTATTTTGCAGTTTTCAATTGTGGCAATAAGGACGCTTTTTAATAAAATAGTATCACAGATTCTATAGGATTCACAGAGAGAAACTTTAAAAAATTGGTGGCAATAGAGTCGCTGCAGGTCTATGAATATAGTCTTTTCTTGTTGTTATTGATGGAAGATCAACATGGGTAAACTTAACAACCATCATTCCACAAAGGCAATATTCTCGGCTCTGTTACTTGTTCGGCCGTTTGTCGGTGACGTTCCATAGACAATAAAATCCAATAGGCTTGTTTGCTTGTTTCCAGATGATAAATGTTTTACGAAAAGTAACTGTGGATGATGAGGCGGATAAGTTGCAGACAGGCATTTTTTTTTTTTTTTTCCCCTCATGAGAGGGTGCAGGCGTACGTTTTTTATTTTCGGATTGTTTATTTTCGGAAGACCAGAGATTAACTGCAGTAAAATGGCGTACATACAACAGATGTCTTACAATAATGTTCTCACAGAATTGTTTTAGTAAAAAGAAGGATGAAATAATAAATTTTGTGGAATTTTGTAACTAGCATGGATTCAAACTTTCTGGAACTCCGTTAGCAATCATACCCTTCCTCCTTCCAAAATTCAATGTCCAACTCAAGTCACAGTAAATCGTAGATGCAGCCGAAAACGGGATAAATCAAAAGCAATTCGACTTCACCGCTGAAGAATGTAAGGCCCTGAGAATGGGGAAAAAAGTAGACCAAGGAGAGCATCCTATACGGTATTACATGCAAAATGAAAGCAATGATAACAGATGGAAAACAAGGATTGTTCCAGTAGAGAAGGATGTTGGAGCACTTGAACTATTGTCGAAGTGTACTCGTGGTCCCCTCCTTAAATACTCCACGTTGCCAACCATGCCCAAGAGAGATGTGAGAATCCCGAAAATATCAACTCCGGAGTCCGAAACGTCCTCAAATGAAGGCTAGTGGGGGAATAGATGACGGATTACAAGGACTGAGGACAAAAAAAAATTGCTTACTTGGCTAACTAAATTACCCAAGATTTGGAATATTGAGCTTTAGTATGCTTCTGCACTTACTTACTAAATAATTTATATTTGCTTGTTTTTACTAATTAGCATGACAATGGGACTCAGTAAAGATGAATTTACAAAGACATCCAGTTAGTGCTATTGGATATATATATATATATATATTTCGCGCACTGTTTATATCACAGACAGGCAACTGGCTCAGTGATCTGGGCAAGCTGTGATCATTAGCATCCCAAATTATAAGGTACCGTGAAATGGGTCATCGTGACTGTTACGCGTCACTGGCACATAGTAAGCAATGAGAGGAAGCATTGAAAATATTGTGTATGGTAATCACTACCATATCTGAAGAGAGAAATTTACGTGCTTATCATACTGACATTAAATAACACTGATAGATATAATATGGAATCTGTCCGAAAAACATTCGCAATGATACGCTGCTGCAACCCTCCATATGACCAAGCACATACCTCCCACCTACTCGCACACCTAACCGGGCACATAACTGCCCTCCCCATCCCCTCCCAATCTTTTCTTTTAAAGGCAGGCGTAAGGAGAACGCCATGAGGACACATAACCTGGGCCCTTCAGATTCCTGGCGCAGGTCGCATTGTAATCTCTGGAGAAATTATTCTTTAATACTTTTTTCATTATATAAAAAAAACTACTTATGACACAGCATTCTACCTATCAAAAGGCACCAGTTCACTAAAAGACACATAACTGTGTGAAACATTATGACTATTGTGAATACTTTCTAAGTTCTGGCCTCGAAATGAAATCTCTACCCCCAGCCTGCCACCCAACTCTGCGGATGGACACCTATTGATCCCAGTGATATAAACACCCGCCTCTGACCTGTCAGATGGAATTATATTACAATTTGGTTTAATTTGGTGATACCTGCTTTTGATAAAACACAGGGAATGCTATGCTGTTGCATCTGACCAAGCACATACCCCTCACCTGCCTGCACACCCAATCAAGTGCATAACGACCCTCACCCCCCCCCCTCTGTCTAACAGAGAGACATTAAAACTTAAAATTTTCAGTAGTTTATCCATGGTAATAAACTCCTGTTTTTTATGATTATCCTTAAAATTCCTTGAGCAGGTCACATTAAAATCATTGAGATTTTTTTTTTTAATTTTTCATCATTAAAAATAATAAAAAACTACTTAAGACACAGCATTCTACCTATTAAAAGGCACCAGCTCACTGTAAGACACTATGTGATACTTCATGACTCTATAATGACTACTTTCTGAGTTCTGGCCAGGAAATGAAAATCTCTACGCCACCTATTGTTGTTCATCGCAGTGATAACAATACCGTACTCTCCTCTTCGCCAGATGGAGGGTAAAAAAAGGTCTGCCAGTGCCAAAATTCAGATAGGAAGAGAGAGAGAGAGAGAGAGAGAGAGAGAGAGAGATGCAAGTAAATGCAGAAATATGAGATGAACAAAAGGGGAAAGTGTGTATAGGTCACCATGGACAAGAGGGAAGGATAAAGGAAGCAAGTGAACTGAATGAGTTTGTAAGAAAATATTTTCAGAATCCTGCGTAATGTAATTAATTCCGACGGTCTGATCCCCAGAATATCCGGATAAACTGAATAATCCAATATTGAAGCTGCGTGTAAGAATATGTATTTTCTTTTCAGTGACAGCATTCTCGTCGGTAAAACAAATTATTCATAGCACGTCTTTCCCGACGATTTAGTTTACTTAATACACCTTGATATTTCCTTTTTCGCTAACGAGGTAAACAATGTTGATATTAAAAAACAATGAATAACATAGCATGGGGGAGAGATAGTAGTAGAATGGATGTGGAAGATGTGGAGATTGGCCTGGGAGGAAGGCAGAGTCCCGGAGGATTGGAAGTCAGGTAAAATTATTCCCTTGTACAAAGGAAAAGGGGAAAAAGAATTGTGTGGTAATCATAGAGGCATTTGTCTTCTTAGTATAATAGAAAAAGTGTATGGTAGGATACTTATTGACAGAGTTAGAGAAAGAACAGAGAAATTAGTTGGAGAAGAACAGGGAGGCTTTAGGAAGGGAAGAGGTTGTGTAGATCAGATACTCATTCTTAGATCTTTAGTGGAAAAGTTTCTAGAGAAGGGAAAGAAGTTGTATGCGGCTTTCATTGATTTGGAGAAAGCATATAACAGGGTGGATAGACAAGGATTGTGGAAAGTGTTAAGAATATATGGAGTAAATGGGAAGTTGTTGAATGCTGTGAAGAGTATGTACGATGGTGCGAAGGCAGCAGTACGTGTGGATGGTGAACTAAGTGAATTTTTCTCTTTGAAAGTTGGGTTGAAACAAGGATGTGTCATGTCTCCATGGTTATTCAATCTGTATATGGATGGGGTAATAAAAGAGGTACAAGGTAGGGTAGTGGATGTTGGAGTGGCCCTGGTGAGAGAGGATAGTGTTTGGGAACTCCCTGTACTGTTGTTTGCAGATGATACTGTGTTGTTGAGTGAAGACGAAGGAGAGCTGCAAGGCTTGGTGGATGAGTTTGGGAGAGTGTGTAAGAAACGGAATCTAAAGGTGAATGTAGGAAAGAGTAAAGTGATGGTCTCTGAGAGAGGTGAAGTCAGTGAATGTACAGCGAGGTTGGATGGTGAGGAATTGGAAAATGTGAATACGTTTAAGTACTTGGGTAGTGTGATGAGTAAGGATGGAGGTTTGGAGGGTGAAGTGCTTGAAAGGGTACAGCAGGGAAGAAAGGTTGCTGGTTCTTTGAAAGCAGTGATAAGAAACAGGGAAGTGAGCATGGAAGTGAAAAAGTTACTACATGACAGTATTGTGATACCAACTCTAACGTATGGAAGTGAAGCTTGGACGTTGTTGGAAGGACACAAGTCAAGAGTGAGAGCAGTGGAAATGAGTTATTTAAGAGGAGCCTGTGGAGTCACATGGAGAGACAGGCTGACGAATGAGGATATAAAGGAGCGTTGTGGTGGGGATGTGGATGTGATAGGAAGCGTTATGAGGAACACACTGAGGTGGTTTGGCCATGTGGAGAGGATGGAGGGTGAAAGACTGACGAAGAGAGTGTATGTGAGTGAGGTGGAGGGGGGAAGATGGAGGGGGAAGCCAAGGATGAGATGGAGGGATGGGGTGGAGAGGTATATGAGAGAGGGGGGTGTGAGTTGGGAGCAGGGCAGTGAAATGGCGGGGGACAGGGCGACTTGGAGGCGATTTGTTTGTGGCCACCCCAAACGGGATTGAGGCGTCTGGCAATAGATAGATAGATAGATAGAACTTTAAGGTTTCACATGATAAATTTCGGTAAGAAAAAAGATGCTGTGAAGTTTCCTGTGCTTGTGGAAATACGATCCTCAGTCGTGTCATCATACATACAGTAATACTCAACAAGACATTTATTATAACTTCCCATTTATGAATATACATATGAAGGGGTCAGTTTGTGAAATATTTACTTTGCTGCGAGGAATTTGTAACATAACCTACTATCTTACTAAATCTAACCGTAACATTTTCTTTTCCTCGAGGTTCCAGATTTCACCTCTCACACTTCACTTGTATCTTCCTAAATTCATTCTTTTTCTGACCATACCACCATCCTTTCCATAACATCTTTCTAGAATGACCATTTTCCTTTCCTCATTCCTTACTAACCTCTCTTCCTAACCTCATCATAATCCTAACATAATCACCTTTCAAACCTCGCCATCTTCCTAATCCCTCCACCTTCATAAATTATTGCCACCATCTTCCTAAAACCTTCATAACACCGCCGTCTCTCCAAACTTCACCATATTTCTATCCTCAAAACTTCCAACCCTCACAACCTTCCTAACATCAAAGTCTTCTTAACATTACCAACATCCCAACATCAATTTTCTAGCCATACTACTTATTAACATCGTCACTTTTCTGAACATTACCAACATTCCAACCTCAATTTTCTAACCATACTACTTATTAACATCGTCACTTTTCCTAACTGTACCACCTTCTTAAACTTACTATGCTCCTAGCCTGGCACCTTTCCTGTCCTTGCCACGTTCCTAATCTTCCTACTTTCCTAACTTTACTTCCTTTCTTTCCTTGTCATTTCCATAATGTTACAATTTTCCTTTTTTTTCTTTGCTATCTTCATGATCTTATAAATTTCATAACATTACAGACTTTCTAACTACACAGATTTTGCAAGGTTATCTTTAGGTGTGGTTTTAAATAAAGATAAGGGTTATATATATATATATATATATATATATATATATATATATATATATATATATATATATATATATATATATAATAGAAAGGTTATATCACATAAGGAAGATTAGCTTGTGAATGTAAGGTTAAGCCTGTAATGGCAGATAAGGTGGTAAGTGAGATAGAGTAGTTTTGGAAAGTAGGGTTATGTGTGAGAGAGGTAGGGTGATGAGGTCAGATACGTTAAGTCAGATAGACGGTTAGGTTCAGTAGGATAGGAAAGTTGGTAAAGTTAGGAAGTTAATGTTAGGAGGGTAGGTCAAATTGAAATACAGTGAGCTTAGTGGTAGGTTCGGGCAAGTTAAATTGGTTTGGTTGGGTTAAGTTAAATAGGATAAGCTGGGTGGAGAGGTTACTTGCCCTAGATTAGGATTATACGGTTAAGTTAAATAGGTTAGGCTAGGTTGGAAGGCTAAGTACTATAACAAGTATGTTAGGTTAGGAAAATATAGTGAGGTTCGATAGGGTAGTATTTGTGAGACTGTGTTCGGCAGGGTAGTAATTGTGGGAATGTTAAGTTACGTATTTTTGATTAAGAAAACAGGGCTGTGATAGACAGGGCAGCGAAGGTAGGAGTATAAGTTAGGGTAAGTTATGGTGGGCAGGCAAAAGAGGTAGCAGGCTAGGAAGGATCTGAAGTGGGTGTGTTGATGGACAAGAACTGACAAGATAGGTTGGAACTGTTAAGAATAACAGAACATTGCAGGGTGCGTACACCCTATGATGGTGTGTGATTTGTATGAGATGGCTTTAACAGTGTGTAGGTTTAAGTCATTGATTTCTACAACATTACCGATGAGGAGGGTAAATGTGTTGATGGGGAAGAAAGAAGTAGATGGAATGGGTTGGTTTTAATGGTGTGGGGTGAGACAGTGTCGGAGGAGCATACCCTGTTACACTGGACTTTGTAAATTGGGTGGTCTTAATTGAATAAACTGGAATATAAAACTTTTCTTCAAGAAGAATATTACGAAATCCCTGTTCTCACAACCAGGTGCCGTTCAGAGCAGGTAAAAACATCGTACTTATCCGTGGTTGTAAGAAACTCATTCAAAGGTAGTTATGTCAGAGAGAGAGAGAGAGAGAGAGTACATTTGTATATATGGCTTGAAATGTGAGACTGTGTCAGAATTTCAGGAGCTTGAAAGATGTGTGAATGAGTTCATTTCACTGGGCAATTATTAACGCTTCTCCCACTTTCTTGCTTTTCTTGTCTTACTTCACCCCATCCTTAAGTGGGAGAAAGTCTGGATAACGAAGAAGAAGAAGAAGAAGAAGAAGCTAACGACGACAACGATCGTGATGATATAATCATGTAGTGGATCGGGAAATCCGTGAGTTAAGCTCTGCATTTTCGTGGCAACAGTGGCTCATAAACTTATGAATTTATGTACGCTTGTTTTTCGCATAAGCGGGTGATTCCCTGACCTAACTGACATGATTGGATTGGCTGGGCAGCTAAATATGTGTTACGTGTTTTCGGGGACCAGGCGGTCATAAACTGCAGAAAAAAGTGTGGTTATAGAGTAAGCGGCACATCATCTTGACAATGTGCTGTTATCGTTCACCTAGGCTAATTTGGGGTCGTATTCATAAAGTTTTCTAAGAGTATGCTGTGCGTAAGACTGGTTATTTATGTTTTTATACTGTTCAGTGCAGCTACCAAACGTTTTGAAGTAAATAACAGTTAAATAAAAGATAAAATACGGTTATTGAACAAACTGCAAGATTCTTGAAAATAGTAAGATTCACGTTCCTCTGGCCCATTTTCAACCTAATAAAAATCGTCTAGCGTTAGGTGGAAAGCAACACTAGAGCTGCCTGATGAGGAGAGGATTCGTATCACTGCCTGTCCTTCATAGACCTTAGAGAAAATGTTTACTTTATTTCGAAAAGAAATTGGATGAAAAGACCTTGCTCACTGCGGTCACACTCCACAGGGCTCATGACCTTACCCTCTAACTCCACCCACTTAGTTCCATCTTGCAATACTCCAGAAAGCGACTCTTCCCCCCTTCCCCCTCCCCCTACCCCAGTATCTCCCTACCGGAATGGTCGACTTGCTTTAGCCATGAGGTTTGCGGTCCCCTTCTTGGTCACCTCAATCCCCCGTTGAATGTTTCAGATATCATCCTATGAGCGGGAACAAATTCTGGGTAACACGCCACCTGCCCGTATAACTGGAGCTGGTGTTCTTGTATTTTATGGGTAATAGGCCTCGAATCAGTTTCATGAAGGATTCATTCATTATGCCCTCGATCATACCAACAATATCCCATAACCATGTGAAGGCACTTCATATCAAACGAGTCAGTTTGCTGCTCCAAGGCCCTGTTTAGTGTCTAGATCTCACAACCAGAGCTTAGGACACAATGCATCAGCACCTGAATACACAGCTTTCGTTCTTGTACACACATACCAACAACACCAAATTCTTGAACTGAGCGAGTGCATAATACCATAGGCAAGATCAGTGCAATAAGAGGTTCATATCCTTGCTATGGATCACAATTCCAAGATAAGTGATTTTTTCTTTTTTTAAAGACCACTCTGTCGTTTCCACATGCCTGAACTGACTTTACTGCTTCATCCAAGCCACCAAATGCCTGGACCGTGGTCTTGGTCCAGATCTTTAGTTTCAGTGGCTTCACATTCTAGTTGAGTACTTCGAGAGGGCTCAGGAGTGTTTCCAATGACATCACAAAGATAACTGGATCATCAGCAAAATCAAGGATAGTATCCTTAAAAATTTCCAGTAGATATTCTACAGTGATTGACTCAGTCTAACCCAGCTCCCAGTCCACGCATGTATTGGAAAGTAAGGGAGAAGGGATACATTACTATCTTACTCCGGTGATTACTGAAAAGAAATCGAATATCCACTCCCCCCATAGACACACACTTGACATCACTTTCGAAGCTTGAGTACAAACTACAAGTAGCTATCAGTCGGCTGAGGCTGTTGGTATCCAGTGGAATCATCGTTGTTCCCATAGTGCCTCTTGATTTACTGAACGTGATGCCTTCTCAAGATAGATTATTGGCTGGAAGCGGTCCCTGCTGAACTCACGACGGCATTCCAAGAGAGCTTAAAATGCTAGCATCCAGTCAACTTTAGACATCTTGGGCGTGACTCCAGAATAAGTAGGCCTCTGGATCGTCAGCAAATAACCTCAGATAACTAGAGAACATAAGCAAGAAGTTTGCCTGGCACAGTGAATACTGTAACACACTACCATAACACCAATTCTGCAAACATTCAACAAACTACCACATTACCATGGTCACCACACCACACGTCACACCATGTGACAGCCTAACACAGCTGCACCATCAATGCTGCCATAGCACATCACAACCTACAGTGCCAAACCGCCAAGGCTGCAGCACCACACCACATCCCAAACACTACCGTGGATGCAACACCACACCAAAATCCACACACTGCCATGATCCCAACACCACACCACAATTCACACACTAACATGACCGCAACACCACACCAAAAACCACACTATACCATATTACCTTTACCTTCAGTTAATGACTATTAAGCGGGTCATACACGCACAGGCGAGCCCGTCTGGTGCCCTGAAGAGCCCGGCCTCAACAAACAATGCTGTGCCAACACACGATTCAGTCGGCCTCACGCCTCAGCTCAGTTGCAAGAGAAACGCCATGGCATGAGGGTGGCCATGGACGCTCCGCTGCACAAAGATGATCTGGAGCTGTATGCTATTGGGGTTGTTGCCGCGACCTATATTGCAAATAAAAGAAAGAGGAGCTAAAAAAGGACCAAATGGGTAAAAGACTGGTTGATGAGTAATTTGTCCCCTCTGTCTCTGTTGAAACAATTCCGGTACGAGAAAAATGACTTGTTTAATTACTTGAAGATGGACGAGGATTCCTACCTGCAGTTGTTGTCACTGGTTTCCCCAATAATAAAGAAGAACGATACCTGTATGAGGAGTGCTATTTCGCCACATGAAAGACTGACAGCCACACTGAGGTTTATTGCCACAGGTTGCTCATACGAGGATTTTAGAATCTCCCGCACAACTGACACAAGACTGACGCTTGACGGCCTGCAGTACACCCACACGCTCAGTTTGCCTGAACCTGACTGGAGCCTGACCACAAAAATCTGTCCGCGACAGATCCCACGACGACCATTGAGGCCGTCTGCGCAGTCTCCTGCTCCCTACCCACACACGCCCAGGATTGCCTGAACGGGCCGGTCTCTTCAGGCCACCGGACAGGCTCGCCTGTGTGTGTATGGCCTGCTTTATGTGTGATATGCTGAGGCCAAAGAGTTTATTCATTTAAGTAATGGACTTTTCCGGATCTCACCCAGTTAAAAAAAAAATAATAATCTGAACAAAAATATCCAATCGATTATGAGACAGGGCATGAAGTAAGCAAGGTTTATTTATTTATTTTTTTTTTTTCATTTTGATGGCTACATATCCCCTTGAATTTATACAACAATCAGTTTGTATTTCCCCGAATAAAATACTTAAGAGGGTTACAGTCATATGAGAGCCAATGTTATATATATATATATATATATATATATATCATCATCATCAGCCGTTTGAGTATCCACTGCTGGACCGGCCTATCCTTACCGAAGTCGGGACGATACAGCCAATGTATCTCTACCAAGTGGCTTAGGCTGTCTGGTAGAGATTATATGTAGGGTGAGAAGTGCTTGTAAGTGTAACTGTAGTGGCTTTGGATGTGTGTAGTCTGTGAACCAAGTGTAGTCGGCCCCCGCAAGCCGACTGGGTGCAACCATACTTTACAGTATGCGACACTGGTTCAACCACAGCACCCGTTGTGTCCGCCAAGCAGTGCGTGGCCAGGAGAACGGTCCCAAAGTTTATTACCCTGGTGGGGCGCGAACCCTCGCTCTCCAGTGTACGAAAACGCACACTTTACCACTGTACCAATATATATACCTTGTTCCCAATTAACCCTTTAACCGCGGGTATTGTTTTGGTCTGACTGTCCTCTCCCGCGGGGGTTTGAGCCAAATGAAAACAAACCTTTAAACCTTAATAACTCTGCACAGAATAAAGCTAGAGAAAAAAATAAGGTAGTATTAGAAAGTACTAACCTTCAGCTTTCCATTGATGTAGGTTTCATGACTTTGTTGACTTTCATAGGACGGGCAGTGCCGTTAGAAGTGAGGGGTGTAAAATCACTGTTTTTCGCTCACACACCATTATCTTCGCTCATACACTATTACCAAATGCCAACCTCATTCTGATAATAATACTATAAACATATATGAACACTGCACATACGATAAACACCCACTCTGTGTTCACTGAGGCAGGTAAAAGCCACTGTAATTACCCGCACTTCACTGCCACATCAGCGGTGTTGTAATCACTATTTTTCGCTCACACACCATTACCACATGCCAGCCTCATTCTGTAATAATACTATAAACATATATGAACACTGCACATACGATAAACACCCACTCTGTGTTCACTGAGACAGGTAAAAGGCACTGTAATTGCCTGCACTTCACTGCCACATCAGCATGTGTTGTCACTCACACAGCTGGACAGATACTGATGCGTGCTTGGTCAGGGGTGGGGTGGGGGGCCCAGGGGGTAGGAGGTGAGGCCCTAGGGGGGGAAGAGGGAGGTGGGGGTCGGCTGGAGTGAAAGAACTTAATAGCTACTCTCCCTTGAAACAATTGGCGCATGGAAAAAACGCGGGGTATTCAAAATATTCACAAACATTCGAGAATGACACCCGCGGTTTGGTCCAGTTTTTGCAACGTCATTCTGGAATGACACCCGCGGTTAAAGGGTTAACGCGCCTTTATGGTGGATGTGCGAGCAAGTGCTATTTGATATCGCACAAAATGAAACATAACTTATGGGGAAAAATTAATTTGGTGAGTGAGTGACTCCAACTTTAGGGGTTAAACTTTTAAACACTGACAATTACCCTAGAACTAAATAATAGTATACATACTATACGCACACGTGAACACACACCCTCGATGAGCTGGTGTAAACCGGTTTGCTGCCCTCTACCCCCCCCCCCTCACTCTCTCTCGTACCCCTCGATGACCTGGTCTAAACCGGTTTGCTGCCCTTCTCCCCCTCTCTCTTTCTTGTAAATAATACGAAGCAATAAGCACACAAATCGCACCAATATCATACTAGAATGGTTGAAAGTGTTATTTTATATCATACTGTGAATCACTGTGATAAAATACAAGTGATTTAGTGATATTTTTGTTATAATCAAAGAAGTCATATGGTAGGCGCATTAGCAAGCAAACATTTTTGCGGATGCAAACTGTGCAGCTATTCTATTACATAACTCATGACATTATATCAATAAGTTTTATAAAAAGTAAGCGCTAATAAAAGTCATTCGTGTAGTTTTATAAAGGATGCACTATACCAGCCAACCCTAGCTGAATAACGTGGTGTGACCACCTTCACGACGAGGTTATTGGAAACAGATATGATGGTACTGCTAAGACTGGTCTGTGAAGGAAAAGAAGACTGGCTCCTCTAAGTCATTCTCTTAGTTTAGTGATATAGTGTAAGAAGTGCTCCATAACGCCGAACTGTATGTTAAGAACTTGAATTTATTTTGTACATGGCAGCCTAGTAATGTAGCTGTTCCCATTTAGTACTCTATTAGCTGAAGTGTCTGATTGATCCTGTCTGAGTAGGCTTGTAAGTAATTCTAATTACATTAAAAATGTTCCACAGTGAACATTTTTATTATATAAAAGAATTACTTTTATGACAGTGCTGTGTAGTGATTTTGTAAAAAAAAAAAAAAAAAAAAAAATGAAGTGCCTGACTGATCCTGTCTGAGTAGGTTTGTAAGTAATTCTAATTACAATAGAAGTGTTTCACAGTGAACATTTTTGTTATATAAAGAACCTATTTTTGTGATAGTGCTGTGTAGAGATTCTGTAAAAAAAAAAAAAAAAAAAAAAGTTAAAAACTATTTGTTAAAGTGTCATTGCCCTTAATATGACCTCCAGAGTCGGGAATCTCCCTGCACTATTTATACTAGTATAAAGGGGAGACTGTTGAAGTAAATGGATATTGTTGATTATATCTTACTCAGTGGGTTCGAAAAGTATATCGTCAGCTGAGTAGAAATTGTTGGAGGGCAGCAAGAATGAGGAGAAAAGTATGACATCGATGCTGAATGAGTTTATGAAGGTTATATCTACCCTTTTCAGTTCGAAAAGACACTGAAAGTTAATAAAAGCGGTTGAATACAGCAACAGCACCGAGATTGTGCCATCGACCCCAAGGGGATAACTAACAGAAATCTACTGACCTGGAAATTTCACTCATTCCTTCACTACGAAGACGTTTAATTATATATTGCTCGTGCCGCCTCCAGACAGCTTTATTCAACTTTGGAAAGTCCTCTTGTGGCAAAGGAGTAACCGAAACATATGTAACCCTTCCATCCCAGGGTGAACAATAGTGTCAAGAAAGAAAGATTAAAAATTAATATAAAATTCATCGTCGGATTCATGG
>NC_136980.1:34562541-34757541 GCF_032717465.1 Coenobita brevimanus
TACGAAAAGGCTTTCGACTCAGTAGGGCAAATAGCAATTATAAATTCATTGCGAGAACAAGGAGTGAATGAGAACATTGTAAAACTGCTCGAACACATATAGAAAGAGACAGTTAAATTATATAAGGACTCAGAGAAAATTAAGATTGAGAAGGGCGTGCATCAGGGAGATACAATTTCACCAAAATTATTTACAGCATGCCTAGAAAGTATTTTCAGAAAGCTAGACTGGGAAAACAAAGAAGTGAACATAGATGGAGAAAAGCAAAATCATTTAAGGTTTGCAGATGACACTGTCCTAGTCTCAGAAACAGCGGAGGCATTGCAAAAAATGTTAAATGACTTGAACAGAGAAAGTCTCAAAGTAGGGCTAAAGATGAACCGGAGTAAAACTAATGTTTAAACCACAAACACCAAAGATAGTTATCAGAATAAGCGGTAAAATTCTTGAAGAAGTTGAGGAGTATAACTACTTGCGAGAAATACTAAAATTAACGAAAGATCATGATAACGAAATAAAAAGACTCATTACAATTGGATGGAAAGCATTCGGTAAACACAGAGACATTATGAGAAGTAGCCCGCTAGTTTATATGATGCGAAAAGTATATAACGAATGTACAGTTCCAGCTATGACATGTGGTTGTGAAACCTGGAAACTGACAAAATTTATGGAAAATAAATTAAACCGTTCTCAGAGAGCAATGGAAAGGTCAATGTTTGGAATATCTTTAAGAAGCAGGAAAAGATCAACTTGGGTGAAAGAGCAGACTAAAGTCAAAGATATTATAGAAGTTATACAAGAACAGAAATGGAGGTGGGCAGGCCATATAGCAAGAATAAGGGATAACCGATGGAGCAAGAGGCTGACTGACTGGACACCAAGAGATTGTAAGCGTAGCAGAAAAAGGCCAGACAGGAGGTGAAGAGATGAGATAGAGAAATCTGCAGGGAAAACGTGGCAAAGATTGGCTAAGTCAAGGAAGTCGTGGAAAAGGTTGGGGGAGACCTTTGTTCAGCAGTGGACTTGTAATGGCTGATGATGATGATAATATATATATATATATATATATATATATATATATATGGAGCCTCTGTGGTACAGTGGTAAAGTGTGCGTTTCGCACGCTGGAGAACGCGGGTTCGCCCCTCGCCAGAGTTGTAAAAACTTTGGGAAGCGTTCACCAAGCCACTTGCTACTTTGGCGGACACAAGGGGTGCTGTGGTTGAACCAGTGTCGCATACTAGTATGCTTGCACCCAGTCGGCTTAAGGCACTTGGTTCACAGACTACACATACATCCAAAGCCACTACAACACTGCAATCACACTCACAAGTACTTCTCACCCTACATACAGTCTCTACCAGACAGCCTAAGCCACTAGGTAGAGGTACTGTACATTGGCTGTTTCGTCCCTGCTTCGGTAGGGATAGGCCGGTCCTGCAGTGGACCTCAACGGCTGATGATGATGATGATTTTATATATATATATATATATATATATATATATATATATATATATATATATATATATATATAGACAGATACATAGATCGATCGATACTGGCAGGGATGTGTTGCCCGGGCCAAAAAAGTGAACACTCTGTTCCTATTTGATCTAGTTCAGTCTTTCTTTCTTCTCCATAAAGACATGTGCCTCTTCTGCTTTTAAAGAGGGATTATAAGACGTCCAGGAACTTTCTATTTTAGCTTTGGCAGCCTAACGCACAATATTTGTGCACATTTGTTTACTATTATCAGTGACCTCAAATGACATCGGAGGTCAACCTCATATAGCCTGTGTCCGAACTGGAGGTCAAGTGAGTCTCCATACCAAAAATGCTGCTGCATGCGGTACCCGGCGTTGCCCGGGCCAAAATGGTAAACATTCTACCGGTGACATTAAAATAATGACCCAGATCTGAATTTTGACCCCATTAAAACCATCCTTGGGTCACCCTGATTCAGAATATATATGGGTCTGGGGATCTCTGGCCCTTAGTTTGGGTGTGATTGAAGGACAGTCAAACAAACAAACATCGCGGCTCTTTTATTTGTGTGTGTGTGTGTGTGTGTGTGTGTGTGGAGAGAGAGAGAGAGAGAGAGAGAGAGAAAGGGGGGATGAGAGAATGGGTAGGTAGACGAGAGGATATGAGGAAAAAGTGAAAAGGTGGATCGACAGGGCTAGCACTATAACAGTTGATATCGTCACTACTGAACTTTTCTCGGTTGATCCTAAGGTAGTTTTTCCCATAGAATCCATTTCTGTTTGAGACATCTTTGTATCGTGCATATTTAGTGAGATCATTTGCATATTTGAATAAATCAGCGGATATAAAGAATACAGGTCGTCCAACTTGTTTTGGTGAATATCTACGGTACGTGATTGAATATTTTATACCTTTTCGGTATAAAAATATTTGTAGATTTTTTGACATGTTATTATGATTAATTACCATAATTTATGCATATGTAACTCAAATGCCTATTCCGACTAAAAGCAAACACATCCACGGTAGCTTTGTCTTCAGTGTGATTCAAAGTACTTCATTTGACAAAGTTTATATAATATCCCTGTACAACTGATCACTGCATCGACAGTAAATACCACAAGAAACTCTTCTTTGTTAATGTGGTAAGCTTATATGGCAATATGAATGATAAACTATATACAAGACTGGCAAGGGATGGGAATAGCACATAGCACTATACTTTCCGAGAAAAAAAAAAAACATCAATGTCAAAGACTTTAATGTGTTTGAAGCCGTTTCCTTCTTTCACTTCCCGAACTCTCATCATCAACTTCCCTCCACACTTTGATTTTCTTTGAGGTTTTCTGCACAGGCTTGGTGGAAACTGTGAACAGGAGAACGAAACTGAACAAGGCCATCGTCTGTCTGCTGCCGGCCGTTGCCCTTAGGTGTGAGATAATCTGTGTCTTGCTTATGACATTGTTTCCAGATGTATTTAGACCTCTTCAGATGTTCCTGTGAGCTGTGTTTGTCAGGAAGAAAACCCAAACTTGATGTTACCCTCTGTTGATCATACACGCTGATTCGCGTTTCCACATAGTCTTCCCTCTCTTTTCCTTGGCAGATGACTGTCTGCATGAAGAGGAACATGTTCTCTAGGTGTTGAAATGAGACCGGAAGAATTCTCACCGAAGTCAACAGGGTAAAATTGCTTTGTGCCATCATTTTCCTAAATGGTTTCACTTTTCTAAATTTGTAGGGATACGAGGTTGTGTCCCATCCCGTAACACTATGGAAGGCAGGCAAGATATCACATACTTCCTTCCCATTAGTTTTACAAACACCACCTATGTCTATATATCTCTCTTTGTCTATTTTCATGTACCATTTCTCAGCAGCATCAACTTTCCTAAAGGCATACACATGCAAAACAAATATTTCTGTATCTGCAGCAACAACCACAACGGGTCTGTCTGTTAATGATGCATGTCGAACAACTCTTGTATCTGCTTCATGAAGTTTGCATTGCTCTAAGAGAATTACATCTCCGCATGTGATCAACCAATCATTGTTTAATTCTGTAAATACTACTGGGATATCAAGCCTTGATCTAACTGAGTCACTCTTGTAGTAATTAGCAAGAAAAGTAATCAGTTCTGTCTTGTTTTCACCATTATACCGAATGGTATTCCAGTCTTTGCCCTGTGGCATAGATTGCCCCTTTTCTTTGATTAAAGTCTTTCTTCCTGCATGGCCCCTTCTCTTTTGCGTCAAGTCTTTGATTCTGTGTGTCCCATAGATATCCCTGACTATCACTAGTTTTGTTGGCTTCAACATCTTTGATGGCATGCAAAATAAAGTGCACTATCAGCTTATTCACCCGAAGTCTTTTGGGGGGAAACAGACTGAACTGCAACCATGCCATGAATTATCCACTCTGCCATGATGGGGGCATGGTCACCCACTACCTCAGCCTCTGTGATCATATAGTTCCGTAGCATTGCTTTTGATCCTTGCCTTAGGTCCTTATCTTCTGTAGAAAGGGCTAAAGGTACAGATTTCAAAGGATATGAGTGAGATTTCCTTGCGCTGGTAGCTTTGCCTACGAGACTGCCGAATGCCTTCTTTTCCTTTTTCAGTATAAGTGGTTTATTTGTTTTTTTCTAATCTAGTTTTTATCTTTGGAATCTGTATGGGTTTGAAGAAACTAACACGATCTTCACCTTTTTTTTTTTTTTTTTAAGTCCAAGCAATAGCATTATAAAGGTATGTTATGGGTCATTTGGCGTCAAACCTTGCAATCAGTTCCTCAGCTGTTAGTGACCACTCTTCGTCTCTTCCCTCAACTTTCGTCTCTTCCCTCAACTTTCGCCTTATTATGTTTGCAAATGCGGTTGTGAGGTCATCACGGAGGCCGGCACCTTTTAGAGTTGCAACAGCATACGTGCAAGGATTCACTGACGTTGGATGGATTACCAAATTTCTCCCAACTTTGTAAATTAAATTTGCTCTCCAAATCGGTCTTGTCATTTGTCCTTTAACCCATACGTGTACTTAATGCAAGGCTCTTACAACCCATTTTCGTTGTTCAAATTTCCAATGTCTTCTAGCAAATCTGTCATCAGATAAGCCACCATATCCATGACAACTTTCCTCTCAATCAATATCAGAAATTCCTCAATAATATTGTTCTGCAGCACATTCACTTTTACCACTTCATCTTTGTCCAGTACAGTTTCTTTACTTCTGTATGGGCTACAATATGAAAGGCAACTTCAATGGTAGTACACATCCACAGCAAATACGTCAAATGACTGTCCACTCAAAAGGAGATTAGGTCCCTTTGCTGCTCCATCAAACATGTCTCCAAGTACTTTTCGTAAAACCATTTGGTCACGTAGTTTTTTGAATGCCCTGTCTTCAGAACATCGGCCAAGGTCACCATCAGCATAAGGCTTTGTATCTTTACATGTTCTTTTGTTACAGATGAAACTTATGAAATTTGTCTTCTTGCCAACTCGTCTAGATATTCTCTTTTTATCTTACTTGGCATCTTCATTTACTTCTTAAGGTGTATCCACGTCTGTGAATTCAGTGTCTTCTGTAATACCATACTTATTTTTCTTCCTCACAAAATGTGTTCTGAACATCAACCTGTATACTGAATGAGCCAAAAAAATAAGAAAAGAAAAAAAAAATTGTGGTCGTACTCGCGATTCTTTCTTGCACAGAAGTAAATTCTTGATATGGCTCATCACCATCAGGTACTTGTGCCTTGGCCCAGAGATGCATTTTCTTCTATTGTGCTTAAGCCATATGTGCCAATGGTCTGCTTCTTCTCTGTCACTAATGGCTTTTGCACAAAGCAAGCACTTGATGCCTTTTGTAGAATGAGCTGCTAGAAATGGTTGAGCTGCCATTGCCAATCAGTTTCACTGTTCTGAAACAGAATAACAGTCAATTAGTTTCAATTTTCAAAATACACAGAATCATTTTTACATATGCAAATTTGTTTAATGTCACACCTATTCAAATGAACTTCGAACAAAATAATGTACATCATACATATTTAGGCCAATTTACAGAAAACATCATTATTTTGTCTGATATGATGTTATAAAGAAGAAATCATGCATTAACAATACATTTAAAGATTTACCTAATCTGCATAATTTATAAAGAGACATCTCGTCTTAAAACCCCATTATATAAAAACATATATTTGATACAATGAAAACATTTTATGCCTTATAGACATTACTCTGTTTACCTACAACCACATCAACATCATATTTATTATACATTAATTTCCTCTAATTTATTCAAATATGCAAATCATCTCGTTAAATATGCACAATACAAAAATGCCCCAAACACAAAATGGATTCTACGGGAAAAAATTACCTTAGGACCAAGTGAGACAAGCTTGGCTGTGACGATCATCAAATTGTTATAGAGTTAACCCTGTCTAGGAGGGATGTAGAAGCGGTAGGAGGAGGAGGGATGTGAAAAAGGACACGACTGGGAAAAATAGAGATGAAACAGAAAGAACGGGGAATGAATGAAATGTGACATCGGAGGGAGAGTGGGGAGAAATACGGTGAATTATGAAGTGATGCGATGGTGATGGGAACCTGGGATAAAGAGGGCTGAAGCAAAGAAGGGGGAAACGGCTGAAGCATGTGCAATAGGGGAAATCAGACTAACGAGAGAGAGAGAGAGAGAGAGAGAGAGAGAGAGAGAGAGAGAGAGAGCGTAAATGTGGAGTCAATTGGGAGTCTGTGCGGAAGAGAGTAGGAGGGAACTGTGGCTTGACTGTGGGATTTAGAGAGTGAAAAAGATAATGAAGATTGGTGTGTGTGGGAAGAAGTGAGTGAGGAAGAAAGAGCTGAGGGAGAGTGAATATGTAGGATGCAGAAGGGATGAGCAGGAAAGAGTAGAATGATTAAGTTGTGAGATTTAATGAATATAAATGAAGTTCAGTCGTACAGATTAACAAAGGGGTGAATGAGAAGAATGCATGGCAGTAGAGGCATTGTTGTGTACAGGCGACAGTGAATGGAGAGACTGCAGTGTAAATACAAATAATTTCTTGTAGAAAAGGTAAATGAAAACAGCAAAATACAGAAAAACATGAATGAGGTGAACCAAATTTTGTGATAATAATGCGATAAAGAGAAGAATTTAAACCCTGCTCAGGTAGATGTTGGTCCGTGTTGCACAGCAGGTAGACGGGGGTCTCTCAGACCCCAAAATATAAAAATTTGGAGAAAATGTTTATGTTTCCTTTATTCCAATACTGAAAATAGAGCATTATATTTACAGTTTCCACAACACAAACATGTAAAAAAATGAACTGTTCTTTTTTTAAATTTAAAAAAAAATGAAAAAAAAAAAAGGAAAAACTAAATCAATTTTGGCCTTCTATAAGAAAAAAAAAAACCTGAGTTGTTGCTAAGTGGTCCCAAAGCTTGGTATGGGATGGTGCTTCATGGTGTGAAGAGAGGCTGCCAGACACTGCATTCACAGCTGCAGAAAAACTTCATTGCTTTTTATACTTGGTTTATCACGGTAAGACAGCAGTGACTCCAGTAGTAGTAGTTCCTTGTCTGATGTGCTGCTGGAGACAGAACAAGTTTGAAAACCATTCGCACACTCACGGGCACCCCAAGTCTTCATTGTCGTTTTCAGTTGTCTCCTGTAGCAAGTCAGGCATGAAAATATTATTACTAGAGTCACTGCTGTCTCACCATGATAAACCAAATACAGGAAACAGTGAAGTTTTAACAGATCTGCTTTGCTTCTAAAGGTACAGTACATAACCCAGTGATGTAATAAAGGGGATTACGCTTTGTTTTTACTGTTTAGATATCAATAATTTGTATGTTATATGCACTTTTTATCTATGTAAGGGTAATCTTTATTTATTTATTTTTTGTTTTTGCACTATTTTTGTTTCCGTATACTTTATCATGCACTGCGTAGATCATACCGGTATTATATAATAATGATAGAATTATTTAACATCTGCACCATTTTCGCTCATTAAGGTTTAACAAGTCATGTTTATTTTATGCACCATTTTTTTTTATTTACTGATCTTGTTAACAATAGTTTATCTTTGTTTAATTTTTGCATTTTTTTCTTATTTATTTGCGATTATTCCTCTCTTTTAAGCATGACTTTTTATTTTCCTCGGTGTAACCAGAGTAGTACAAGTAATTATGTAGAGTGCATCTATTTCTTATACTGATTACTGTTACTTATTTCATTTACCTATCTTTATATTTTGGCTTACCAGTTACTATTAGGTCTGCATTATTTATGGTTTCCATTTTATATGTAAAAGTAGTGTCTTAAGATACTCGTATAGTTCATTAGTTCTAAAGTGTCTTTTTTTTCTTTCTTTTTTTTTTATGTTTTAAGGCTCTGAAGATTGTACATGTTGTTGCTGAAACGTTAGCCAAATAAATCAAGATGATGATGCTGTAAATTTATTCAAGTCCTGGTATTCTCTCTCTCTCTCTCTCTCTCTCTCTCTCTCTCTCTCTCTATACATACGGGTATATCATACGGGTATATATAGTCTAATTTTTACAGTCAGTAATATGTATATTACATAGGACGTGTAATGTTGCATTTTGTGTAGCGGGTCACGTTGCTGAGAATATACAATATACATTTTTTTTTTTTTTTAAAGATTTGGAAGTATTTGCATAGAACTTTTCCTCTCTCTCTCTCTCTCTCTCTCTCTCTCTCTCTCTCTCTCTCTCTCTACAAGTATATATAGTCTAATTTCTACAGTCAATAATATATTCATTATATAGGATTTGTAATGTTGCATTTTGTGTTGTGGTTCACGTTACTGAGAAAATATATATATATATATATATATATATATATATATATATATATATATATATATATATATGTTTCAATATTTGGAAGTATTTGCATAGAACTTTCTCTCTCTCTCTCTCTCTCTCTCTCTCTCTCTCTCTCACACACACACACACACACGTTTTATTCCTTTTGCTTATGTGACTCTTTCTCTCATCTCTTTTCTCTATTTTCCACCCTTCCTCCTCCTTTTGATCAGCCAGCTCTCACAGGCAGGTGAAAATTGCAAAACTGCTTGTTAAGACTTCATATCTAAGCTAGTATTGGAACTATAACATTCATTAGACAGACTAAAGACTCATCAATAGTTCGTCTTTCCACTGTGTATAACCTGTAAAGGCCAGGTGCTGGTGCTGAGGAATGAGGAAGTGATGAATAGGGGTAACTTTTGGTGGCGAGCACTGGCCATGTTTCATGGCATGCTTGCGTCCTTGGCTCTGGCGCACTGGCTACCCGATCGTATCCTTGCAGCTATCACTTCTTCAGGCACACTGTGCACAGTGATGTGTGGGGGAGAGGCAAAAGCAGCTGTAAATTTCTCTGCAGCTGCACTTGCAACATAAAAAAATTATCACCCTAAAACACATGTAGCATAACACTCATCATATATTCACATATAACTTATATTCTTTGGAGTAGTTTCACTTATCATACACCTTATTTTCTGATTTCATAAGCTAATACA
Organism: Coenobita brevimanus; assembly: GCF_032717465.1. Taxonomy (NCBI): domain Eukaryota; kingdom Metazoa; phylum Arthropoda; class Malacostraca; order Decapoda; family Coenobitidae; genus Coenobita; species Coenobita brevimanus. The sequence continues at coordinate 34,571,598 of NC_136980.1, forward strand.
AATATACAAATCACTTCCTTTTATTTCTGTTTACTTGGCTTTACTTTCAACCCTATGCTTCGGCATTGTTTTGATGCTGACATGCTCTCCCTAGGGGCATTTCCCCCCAAACAGCCTGTTTTCAAGCCTTCATATCTGAAAAAGTATAGCACTTAGGGGTATAAATGAAAAACCCTTGTTACTCACCAACTCTTCATATTGTGAATGAAACCATCCCCAGGTTTGCAGATTGTCCCGTCGATGAGTAAGGACGAGGAGAAGAGAGGTGTCTGTTTTGCGGTGAAGGTGGTCTGTGTCCACTCGGGAGTGCTCGGCTCTGACTTAGACTTGGAAACCAAGCACCTGGCCAGGCACTGGCAGCACTGACGAATTTGTCAGCTTGGTGCCATTGTAGCACTGGGCAGTCTTCCTTGTGAAACACCTTCACTTTCTCACTCATTTCCTCCATTTTCCACTCTTACTGCCATATGTATGGATCATCTTCCTGTACACGTGGCTCATCATTGGTTTTCTGGGTGTAACAGAGTGACACTATGCCCAGCAGGTGTGTGGGAGAACTAACACAGACAAAAAAAGGAGAAAAATTGAATATTTACTTATTTTCCCATTGTTGTCTACAAACTTAGCACTTTATATTCATTTTGAAAGACCAGCAATGACACATTTTCCATAAAAACTTTTCTGCAGGTTGCAGGAACTATGGTTGACTATGAAGTAAACACTTATACTTCTGTTTATGCTTTCTGCATTTTTTTTCTGGCATCGTGATAATACTAACCTTACTACTTATGCTTTACAATATATATAATACTTGCACTTCATATCACAATTACGATGATATCACATACAGCAATCCCTCCAAGACCCGACGTAATAGAGCCAAAGGCATGTCCGGGACTTGGGTTTGTATGGAACTTGGGAAGTCACTTCTTGGAGAGGAACTTATGGACCTTAACCCAACCTAACTCTGAAAACCAGCTAAATAACTCCCTACCGGACATGCACAGTGCCTATTAAAGACCCTATGCACACAAATAAGGGACAGAAAGCACGAAATAAATGAAAAGGAACCAGAGAATAAGGATGTAGAGGTGAGTTTGGAAAATATTTAGCAGTGTACAGGGAACTTGCAACACGACTGTAGCTGTCGTGAAAATAAACTCACCTCCTCAGACTCTGACAGTACAAAGGTGCACCTGAAGCACATACACTAGTCCAGTGTTGCATTGCACTTAGTCCTTTGCACTGTGTATTCTAATTACTTTACACTGCACATTCTTACTTACTTGAGCTGCACTTGAAACTCGCCAGTGTTGCACTCTGCACTTGAGCCTTTGCACTCTGAATTCCAATTCCTTAACACTGCACATTCTTTTATTACTTGCTCTGCACTAGAAACTCACCAGTGTAGCACTTTGCACTTAATCCTTGGCACTCTGAATTCTACTTTCTTAACACTGCACATTCTGTTTTTAACATTGCACAACACTGCAAATTCCCGTGTGGTCTAGTGGCAAGTTTTTGCTGTTTATTCAGTGTCAGAGACTGAGAGTAGGTGATGCAGGTGGCCAAGGGGTAAGTTGCTGGGAAGTGGTGATGGATAACCAACTGTGGACGACTCTGAAGAAAGCCACAAACTCCCGTCCAATGTCGACGCCACCTTGGCCGATGTGCTAGGCTGTGCCTTAGAGGTGGAAGGCCTGTCTTGGTGAGGCAATGGAGCCAGGGCTGGGAACGGCAGGGGCCAAGGACCTGAAGAAACTGTCAATGGTTGATTGATGTAAAGAACGGTGATTCTGGTGAGTGATGATGCGCTGCCTAAAAGTGCGCACTTCCTTCACAAGTCCCATGGGGTCCATCTCCTGGTTGCAGTCTGGGTGCTCGAAGTAGTTCAGAACGAACTCAGCATGCTCCCAGAGTGTGCTCAGCTTGGGGATTGCTGGAGTAGTGGCGTGCTGAGAGGAGTCCCCATCATCCTCGCTGTCCTCGTCGGAATCTTCCAGCTGGGTACTCGTACCTGCAACTGAATCTGTGATCTCGATATCAGACATGATCTGATACCCAGGATTGCCCTCATCGTCATCCAACCACTCATGCACTTCGTCCACATCCGCCTTGTCACCAGCCGCACAAAGATAAGCATGAAAGTCATCCACCTCAGAACCTAGAAAGTCATGCACCACATCAGCTCCGAGAAGCAGACGAGACCAACTACTTTCCAGAGTCTTGACAGGGACTTCCCTCCATGCACTGGTCCAGCTGCAGATGGCTGACTTGAGGTTGTAGCAGCGAAGGTTTTCCACAGTCTGCTGGCCTCGTGTATCCCATCCCTCCTTGTGCTCATCCTCGTCTTCAAGAACAATCATCACCTCATCCAGAAACTTCCAATGGTACAGCCTCTTTGCAGCCACGATCACTCCTTTGTGCATTGATTGGATGAGAGCAGTCATATTAGGTGGCAAAAACAAGCACCTAATGCGTCCATTCTCAGCCACAAACTCCTTGTCAGATGGATGCGCAGGTGCATAGTCCAAGAGAATGAGAGCCTTTACCTGGTTGTGTGGGATTCCCAGTGTCTTTGTCTGATAATGAATGACCTCCTTGACAAAATGCTGGTGAAACTAGTCTTTGAAGATTTTGGCTGTGAACCAAGCCTTCACAGAATTGTACTACATGACAGGAAGGACATCCATCATCCCACAAAGGCACCGAGGCTGCTTTGCACGCCCAACAATAACGGGCTTGAGCCAGTGCATGCTGTTAGCACTGGCACAACACAAAGCAGATTTCCACTGTCTGGAGAGCTTGCGGCCAGGTACATGCTTCTCCGTCTCCTCTGCTAGGGTGTTCATTGGCAGTGAGTGATATAATAGACCAGTTTCATCAGCATTGTAGACTTGACCGAGAGTCAGGCCCTCCCTGTCAATCAAGCCCTTCACCTTCTGCTGAAACTCTTCTATTCCCTCCTCGTTGGCGTCCAAAGCTTCGCCATGGGCCTTATGGTTGGTAAGTCCATGTCATAACTTGAAAGTGATGAGCCAACCCTTGGATGTCTTGAAGTCTCGGGTGTTGTGTAACCTTGCAAACTTCTTGGCAAAAGCCTTCAACTCCTTACCACGCATCAGCACACCAGCAGCACGTTGCTGATGGTACCAAAACAGTGTGGAGCAGTCAATTTCTGCAAACCTAGGAGGGAACATAATCTTCCTCTGCATGTTGCATTTGGTCTTCGACGTGAAGTCAGTCATGTACTGGGTGAGTTTGTCCCAGGATTTCTTGATATCGAACAAGGTAGAGTGGGCCAGGTTGAATTCTCGTAGGATGCTGGACTTCGACCATCCCACGTCCACCTTCTCCAATATCTCCCTCTTCTTCTCCAGAGTCAGAACCACTTGTTTCCTCTTCTTAAGTGGCGAGGCCATCGTCACACACACGACTAAAGGGCAGCAAAGGAACAGCAGGGCCTGCAGCAGGTAGGGTACCACAACAAAAGGGAGCATGTGGGCGACCATGGTAACGAGCGTGCACTCATGATGATGGGTAGGCAGGAAATGGAGAGGAGGCATGGTAGCCCTGCTGGATGTCAGTGGATCTACGCAGCAAAACACGGCTGTTCAGCGCTGCGCAGCAAGTTCAAAACGGTTGAAAACATGTCAGATTTTTTTTTTTTTTTGCATTTTTACTTTTTATGGCCGTTTTTTATTTCCGAAGGCCTGAGCTCCAAATGTCTGGGGCTTGGAGTGTCTGGGACTTGGGATGTCCGGGACTTGGGTGTCTGGGTCTTACAGGGATTACTGTATTTTTCAAAGTAATTTCAAGATCAAGAAAAATAAAGTTCTACCCAAGAAAGTAATTTTCTACGGGTGCCCACAGGGTTTTCTTCCATTTTTGCAAGGGTGACTAAAGATATTTACAAGTTTTACATTACATATAACCTTTACAAATTCATTTTCACTTATCAAAAACACTTGCACGGCCACAGGCAAAGGAGGGAGGGGAAGGAGACGAAGATAATAATTCACTTGAGGTGGGGACTCCCTTGGGAGATGCTGGCTGGCCATGCTTGCCATGCAGACGACATGCAACTCATGTTTCTATCCTCCCCATATATAAAGGGCCAGGGTGTGGTGAAATGGCCCTTGAAGTGCTGAGTTGTGGTGATGTGGACAGTAAGAAGGAGAGAGGACGTCTCACTTGTCGCAAGTGTGATTGTGAAATGTGGCAGCTGCTTTTGTGTAGTACATGACCATCGCCCTCAGCACCGTCTCCTTCACTCTTTTATGCTCCAGGATCATCTACATCTTCCTATAGAGGTGAAGGCATCGCTCTCATAGGCCGGTACAGCCTCCTGAAGTACTTTGATGGCTTTCGCAGACGTGTCAGAGCAGGTAGGGGAAGGGGCATGTGAGATGTCACTCTTGACATAACTTCCCACTTTTTTTGAGGAAGTTTCAACACTGTTGGTTATACTTGACACAGTTTCCTCCAAAGCATTCCTCAGTGCACTGTCACTGAACCCTTTCTTGTCATCCACCTGCAGAAGATTGGCAGAGGTGGATGATGCAAGGGAGCTGTGTGAAGGGAGGGCGGATTCAGACGAGGAGGATTCTCAAGACATTGCTCCACACCTGGGCAGGTCACGGAACAGACTGAACCATGTGTGCATAAGGTGTTGGGGGTCCCTCCTCATCCCTGGGTCGGCCTACCATTATGAAATGGCAGCCTATTCAAATGGTGGCAGGAAGACAAATGCGATTATACCAACTAACCAGTGGCCACCGTCCACCCGAAATGACCTGGCTGGGGGTTAAATAGCCTTATTTATATTTTGCTTATCGTTAGTTAACTGGATTTTAATGAGGCACTTATTTTATTTACACACACTATATACACACACTGTTAGAGCCTATAAAAATCGAACCCTAAACATTTATAACGTAACTCTTATCTTACCTTCACTTACAACTACTTTTCTTTGGAGTACTTTCACTTATACAGCTTACGTCTCTAATTATATATATATATATATATATATATATATATATATATATATATATATATATATTGTTATGGAACAGAGAAAGATAACGTACACTTTAAGTGAGAATACTAAGAGTCACTATTGTCCCGTAAAGTTCCAGGTTCAAAACAAAAGAGTTAGGTAAAATTACAAGTTAAAGTTTAATGCTCAAACTAACAACAAAACATTCAGGACTCATAAGGATAATGTAATGGCAAAAAACAGGTTAAATATATGGTTAACTGCAATAGCCTCTATTAACACGAAACTAGCAAGAGTAAATTTACCTAAGTCAGCCCTGATAAAACGAAAATACACCGGGTAATGCTCAGTTAATGCAAGATAAATTATTACAGATCCAAACTAGTATAAAAAATGACTGACATAAAACCCAACATTAATCAAAAACCTCACTAGGCCTAAGAATTAACCTTATGCTACACAGTACAAGAAAAAATACAACAGTTATACTCAAATTACACACAGCTGCTAGATGTTTGGAGATTTCTTGAGCACTCACAATAATAATATCTGTACAGGGGAGGACAGAGATATGAACAAAATGAGGAGCAGATCTAAGTGGCAATGATGCAGAGACTGAGCTCATTATATAGGGGCCGGCAGAGCTTGATACAACTTGTAAGAAGGACGCGCAAATGAAGCCATGGGGACAAAGAGTTGACAATCCTGCTCTGAACTCCAGAAATGACGACTTACTCTACTATAACGGTAGAAGGGGGGAACTGAGGCAGAACACGCTCGTGATCAAACATGCAGCATACTGTGCGTTAAAATTACACAAAGGATGATGAAATCATAGGCTATGTAACACCTCCCCACAAAGAAAAAAGAAATTTACAAAGGAAATTTCTTATTACTCTAAAACAATCTGTACATGGCATTACAGAACATGCAAATGTCTTTCCTAATGTTACAAAACATGAGATCTCCCTAGCACGTTCAGTCATAGGTACTTGCCAGTATCCCTTTAACAAATCAAACTTACTTATGTACCTAGCCTTTCCGATCTTGTCTATGCAATCTTCCACGCGAGGGAGAGGGTAAGTGTCTGTTTTGGTTATCTGATTAACACGTCTGCAGTCGATGCAAAGCCGCTGTGACCCACCTGGCTTAGGGACTAGAGTGACAGGAGAACTCCACTCGCTCTGACAGGGCTCAATCATCTTGTGGTCCAACAGGTAGCCAAGCTCCTTCTGGATGAGAGGAACTTTCACTGGGTTCACACAGTAAGGAGGCAATTTAATTGGCCTTGCGTCTCCAACATCGACATCATGCATCAACACAGTGGCTCTTCCTGGAGTAGCACGGAACACTTGCGGGTACTCCTGCAGTAATACCGAAAACTCCTGCCTTTCCTTGGGAGGTAGATGAGAAAGCTTAGTCTGGAGATCATTCATGATATCAGGATTCTTCCCCAGACTATCACTCAGGCTCATACTGCATGGGAGAGCTTCACTTGCAGACTCGGGTGGAACAGCTACAGTGCAGACTGGATTATTTTCGTCCCGCTTGTGATATAACTTTAGCATGTTGATGTGACATAGTTGCTTGCTCTTTCTACGATCTGATGTGGCGATGACATAGTTGACATCACTGAGTTTCTTCTCCACGAAATAAGGACCACTAAACTTGGCTTGAAGAGGTTGCCCATGAACTGGTAGCAGAATCAAAACCTGATCTCCTGGCTGAAAGTGGCGTAACCTGGACTTCTTATCATACCAAGTCTTCATCTTCTCCTGAGCTGCTCCTAAATTCTCTCTCGCCAGCTGTAAAGCAGTGGACAGCCGTTCTTTGAAATTCATCACATACTCCAGCAGGTTGACGTCATCTTCCTCCAACAGCCAGCATTCCTTGAGTAACTTAAGGGGTCCTCTTACTTCATGGCCAAACAGTAGTTCAAAAGGTGAGAAGCCCAGTGATTCATTTGGAGATTCTCTTGCAGCAAACACAATGAATGGAAGACCTTTATCCCAGTCTTTCTGATGTTCCAAACAGTATTTCTTGAGCATCGATTTGAGTGTTTGATGATATCTCTCCAACGCTCCTTGGGTCTGGGGATGGTAAGCTGAAGACGTGATCTGGGTGATGCCCAACTCTTTCAGAGACTGCTTGAAAACATTTGACATGAAATTACTTCCCCGGTCTGACTGTACCTCCTTGGGCAGACCAAACTTTGTGAAGAACCCTAGCATTTCCTTAACCAAGTTCTTTGCTGAGATATTTCTAAGTGGAATGGCTTCAGGATAACGAGTAGCCATATCAATCAGGGTCAACACATAAGAAAATCCTGAAGAAGTCTTAGGAAGAGGGCCCACAATATCCACCAACACACGGGTGAAAGGCGCCTCAAAAGGTGGAATGGGAACTAGAGGTGCAACCTTTTCGGTCTGATTACACTTCCCCACAACTTGACAGGTGTGACAAAACTTACAATACCAGGAAACATCCCTGAAGATACCTGGCCAGTAGAAGTGTTTCAAAATGCGTGCCACAGTCTTCCTCACTCCAAGGTGTCCTGCCAAACTGGAATCATGAGCCACTCTAATGATATCCTGCCTACAAACACGAGGGATGACAACTTGATGTACAACCTCCCATTCACAGTCGGCTGATGCTGTTGGGGGTCTCCACTTCCTCATAAGTACTCCTGACTTTACATAATAACAAGTAGAAGCACCAGCTGACTCTTCCTCACTGCAAGCAGAGTTAGCTAGACCTTTCAACTCAGGGTCAGCAACCTGCAACTCAACCAACTCTTGACGAGACAAATTGTCAACACTACGGGGTACTGCCTCATCTGGTAAGTGGTCCAAATTAGCAAGAAAAGTGTCAGCTAGGATAACATCATCATCATCATTATCCTCTAAATCACCAGTAACTTTAGACTTAGCCCTAGTGACAGCACATGCAGGGAACACATCAGGGACACCACAATCCTGGGCCGCAGCCACCGGCTCACTAGACAACTGAGGAGCTGGACACACTTGACTTCCACCAATATCATTTCCAAGTAAGAAAGTTACACCTGACATTGGGAGTGTCTCAACCAACCCAACCATAACGGAACCATTAGCAAAACCAGACTCTAAATTCACTCTGCACAGAGGGACAGAGAAGTAATTATTCCCTACACCTTGTAAGATTACAGTTTCATCAGAGGAATTAACATTAAAGCCTAGAACACTGGTCAGCATAAGGGATTGGCAAGCACCTGTATCACGATATATCTGAACTGATTTCCTGTCATTACTGTCCAGAGGACTGACAAAACCATCAGACAGGAAATTAGCACATGAACTCTTGAGAGTGTCACCCACGTTACTGCTCAAAAGAGGAGCTCCACCATGAGAATTTAAGTTACCCCTCAAAGCAGGTTCAGTTAACTCAGTTAAAGAATTCTGGGAACTCTCAAGAGTGGACACTAGACCAATTGACTGAATATTTAAAGACTCCTTTTTGTTCACATCACGCTGTCTCCTGAAACATCTCTCCATAGTATGACCAAGCTTACTACAATAAGTACATTTACTTTTCTGAAATCTAGAGGTGAAGCTGGTATTTACTTCCTGAGAAACATCATCCTTATTCTCTTTCCTGTTACCTGTACTCTGAGTAGAGGCAACGTACTTACTCTCAGCTTTCCCTTTTTCTCTAGAATATCTCTTGTGAGTGAGAACATATTCATCAGCTAAAACTGCAGCATCAGACAAATTATCTATTCTTTTCTCATCAAGATATAGGCTTACATCTTTACTAATACACCTTTTGAAGTCCTCCAGCAAAATCATCTGCTTAAATTTGTCAAAATCAGAATCCACATTCTTAGAATTTAACCACTGCTCTAACAGATCTTCTTTGATTTTTGCATACTCAACATGGGATTGCTTATCTTGCTTGTAAGTTGTCCTAAATTTTACTCTATAGGCTTCAGGAACAAGCTCATAGGCCTTAAGAATCAAGCTCTTAACTACATCATAATTATCAGATTGATCCTGAGGCAAAGATGCATAAGTTACTTGAGCTTTACCGGTGAGAACAGTTTGAAGGAGTACTGGCCAATACTGTTTGGGCCAATTAAAACCTGTAGCTACCCTCTCAAACAACTGAAAATACTTTGTTAAATCAGATTCATTAAAAGGAGGGACAAGTTTAACATTTTTAGCCACATCAAAATCATCAGAGCTAGATGATCCAGTTCCACCTTGTTTCATGCGATACTCATGGTCTGCCTGAATCCTAGCAATTTCAACTTGTGCTTCAGCCTCCTTAGAACGGGCCTGAAATTCAGCCTCCTTAGCTTTTGCCTCCTGCAGGGCTAGCTGTAGCTTAGCTAATTCAATCTCCGTTTGCTCATTTGGAGGAGTTACATTAAACAAGCTTTCATTAATCATGGCAACAATTTGATCTTTAGACTGATGAGAGCGAACAACAAATCCCAATTGTTGAACAACAAGCTTAAGTTCATTCTTTGTTCTGTTCTCTACATCACACACTGTTTGCACATTTGACAAAAAATCTTTGGCTTCATCAAGTGTAGTAATATTAGACATCATGAATAAGTAACAGTCACAAAATATCAAGCAATATCCTTATAATAATATCCTGAATATCCTGATATGAGGTCGCCAAATTTATGTTACGGAACAGAGAAAGATAACGTACACTTTAAGTGAGAATACTAAGAGTCACTACTGTCCCGTAAAGTTCCAGGTTCAAAACAAAAGAGTTAGGTAAAATTACAAGTTAAAGTTTAATGCTCAAACTAACAACAAAACATTCAGGACTCATAAGGATAATGTAATGGCAAAAAACAGGTTAAATATATGGTTAACTGCAATAGCCTCTATTAACACGAAACTAGGAAGAGTAAATTTACCTAAGTCAGCCCTGATAAAACGAAAATACACCGGGTAATGCTCAGTTAATGCAAGATAAATTATTACAGATCCAAACTAGTATAAAAAATGACTGACATAAAACCCAACATTAATCAAAAACCTCACTAGGCCTAAGAATTAACCTTATGCCACACAGTACAAGAAAAAATACAACAGTTATACTCAAATTACACACAGCTGCTAGATGTTTGGAGATTTCTTGAGCACTCACAATAATAATATCTGTACAGGGGAGGACAGAGATATGAACAAAATGAGGAGCAGATCTAAGTGGCAATGATGCAGAGACTGAGCTCATTATATAGGGGCCGGCAGAGCTTGATACAACTTGTAAGAAGGACGCGCAAATGAAGCCATGGGGACAAAGAGTTGACAATCCTGCTCTGAACTCCAGAAATGACGACTTACTCTACTATAACGGTAGAAGGGGGGAACTGAGGCAGAACACGCTCGTGATCAAACATGCAGCATACTGTGCGTTAAAATTACACAAAGGATGATGAAATCATAGGCTATGTAACAATATATATATATATATATATATATATATATATATATATATAGATAGATAGATATAGATAGATAGATAGACAGATATATACTGTATATGTATATATATATATATATATATATATATATATATATATATATATATATATACATATATAATGGTAGGTGGTCGTGCTCACCATCCACTCACTCAATGTAGTGCTGCTCTCGGATGTCTTCCCTGTTCTCTCCTCGATCCTTCTTTCTTTCCATCTTCTTTTATCCTTCTTTCCTTCATTCTTTCCTCGTCCTTCTGCCTATGGGTGACTTTACGCTCCCTCTTCTGTCTTTCATTCCTTCATTCTTTCCTCTTCATGTGGGTGACTCTACACTGAGTGACAAGCCAAATGGCTTCCTGTACACCAGGAAATCATTTACTACGCTGGGTGGTAACCATATAACCAAATTTTGGCGCCTTGTGGTTTAGTGGGGAATTATTGTGCTCCAGTCGGATTGAGCCGGTGAAGGCTTATATCCAAGGGGTGGTTGGGGTTTATTGTTCACTTAATTCCACTCAGGGATGAGTGAGGTTGGTCACTCTCATCTTAAATGTCAGGACCAACTGCCTAGCCCGGGGCTCCTACGCTCCTCATGGGGCAATGTAGGATTGGATGATATATATATATATATATATATATATATATATATATATATATATATATATCATCATCAGCCGTTTGAGTATACACTGAAGGACCGGCCGATCCCGACCGAAGTCGGGACGATACAGCCAATGTATCTCTACCAAGTGGCTTAGGCTGTCTGGTAGAGATTGTATGTAGGGTTAGAAGTGCTTGTAAGTGTAATTGTAGTGTTGTAGTGGCTTTGGATGTGTGTGTAGTTTGTGAACCAAGTGTAATCGGCTCGAGCAAGCCGACTGGGTGCAAGCACACTTTACAGTAAGCGACACTGGTTCAACCACAACACCCCTTGTGTCCGCCAATGCAGTACGTGGCCGGGTGAACACTCCCATAGTTTATTACCCTGGCGGGGCTCGAACCCTGGCCCATCCATGTACGAAATGCACACTCTATCACTGTACCACAAAGGCTCCATCTATATATATATATATATATATATATATATATATATATATATATATATATATATATATATATATATATATATATATATATAATACAGAACAGAGAAAGATAATGTACACTTTACATGAGAATACTAAAAATCACTACTGTCCCGTAAAGTTCCAGGTTGAAAACAAAAGAGTTAGGTAAAATTACAAGTTAAAGTTTAATGTTCAAACTAACAACAAAACATTCAGGACTCATAAGGATAATGTAATGGCAAAAACAGGTTAAATATATGGTTAACTGCAATAGCCTCTATTAATACGAAATTAGCAAGAGTAAATTTATCTAAGTCAGCCCTGATAAAATGAAAATACACTGGGTAATGCTCAGTTAATGCAAGATAAATTATTACAGATACAAACTATTATTAACAATTGCTGACAATATGAATTACAAAAAATTTACTAAGCCTAAGAATTAACAACTTATGCTATACAGTACAAAAACAAAATGCAATAACACTTATACTCAAATTACACAGCTGCTAGATGGTTGGAGACTTCCTGAGCACTCACAATAACTGTACAGGGGAGGACAGAGATGTGAACAAAATGAGGAGTAGATCTAAGTGGCAATAATGTAGAGACTGAGCTCATTATATAGGGGCCGGCAGAGCTTGATACAACTTGTAAGAAGGACGCGCAAATGAAGCCATGGGGACAAAGAGTTGACAATCCCGCTCTGAACAACAGAAAGAACGACTTACTCTACTATAACGGTAGAAGGGGGGAGTGAGGTAGAACACGCTCGTGATCAAACAGGCAGCACACTGTACATTAGAATTACACAAAGGATGATGAAATCATAGGCCATGTAACAATATATATATATATATATATATATATATATATATATATTTTTATATATATATATATATGACCCGTGGGGGTATTTTTTTTTTTTTTTTTTTTTTTGAAGAATACTCCCCCAGCAATGAAGAAAGTTATATTGGGGAAAGCCCCAGGAATTTATGGAGTGTGTGGTGAAATGCTGAAGTATGGGGGAGAGATAGTAGTAGAATGGATGTGGAAAACGTGCAGATTGGCCTGGGAGGAAGGTAGAGTCCCGGAAGATTGGAAGTCAGGTATAATTATTCCCTTGTACAAAGGAAAAAGGGAAAAAGAAGTGTCTGGTAATCATAGGGGCATCTGTCTTCTTAGTATAATAGGAAAAGTGTTTGGTAGGATATTTATTAACAGAGTTAGAGAAAGAACAGAGGAATTAGTTGGAGAAGAAGAGGGAGGCTTTAGGAAGGGAAGAGGTTGTGTAGATCAGATATTCATTTTTAAGTCTTTAGTGGAAAAGTTTCTAGAGAAGGGAAAGAAGTTGTATGCGGCTTTCATGGATTTGGAGAAAGCATATAACAGGGTGGATAGACAAGGACTGTGGAAAGTATTGACAATATATGGAGTAGATGGGAAGTTGTTGAATGCTATGAAGAGTATGTATGATGGTGCTAAGGCTGCAGTGCGTGTGGATGGTGAACGGAATTTTTCTCTTTGAAGGTTGGGTTGAAACAAGGATGTGTCATGTCTCCATCGTTGTTCAATCTGTACATGGATAGGGTAATAAAAGAGGTACAATGTAGGGTAGTGGATGTTGGAGTGGCCCTGGTGAGAGAGGGTAGTGTTTGGAAACTCTCTGTACTGTTGTTTGCAGATGATAGTGTGTTGTTGAGTGAAGACGAAGGAGAGCTGCAAGGCTTGGTGGATGAGTTTGGGAGAGTGTCTAAGAAACGGAATCTAAAGGTGAATGTAGGGAAGAGTAAAGTGATGGTCTTTGAGAGAGGTGAAGTCAGTGAATGTACAGCGAGGTTGGATGGTGAAGAATTGGAAAATGTGAGTACGTTTAAGTACTTGTGTAGTGTGATGAGTAAGGATGGAGATTTGGAGGGTGAAGTGCTTGAAAGGGTACAGCAGGGAAGAAAGGTTGCTGGTTCTTTGAAAGCAGTGATAAGAAGCAGGGAAGTGAGCATGGAAGTGAAAAAGTTACTACATGACAGTATTGTGTTACCAACTCTAACTTATGGAAGTGAAGCTTGGACGTTGCATAAAGGACGCAAGTCAAGAGCGAGAGCAGTGGAAATGAGTTATTTAAGAGGAGCCTGTTGAGTCACATGGAGAGACAGGTTGACAAAATAGGATATAAAGGAGCGTTGTGGTGTGGATGTGGATATGAGAGGAAGCATTAGGAGGAGTACACTGAAGTGGTTTGCCCATGTGGAGAGGATGGAGGGTGAAAGACTGACGAAGAGAGTGTATGTGAGTGAGGTGGAGGGGGGAAGAGGGAGGGGGAGGCCGAGGATGAGATGGAGGGATGGGGTGGAGAGGTATATGAGAGAGGGGGATGTGAGTTGGGAGCAGGGCAGTGAAATGGCAGGGGGAAAGGGCGACGTGGAGGCGATATGTTTGTGGCCACCACGAACGGGATTAAGACGTCTGGCAATAGATAGATAGATAGATAGGATCACATAAGGAAAACTGTGAAGGAGCTCACAATGTTTACTCTGGTAAATTTTGGTCTCTCTCTTTCCTAACTGAAGTGCAGGGGATGGCGTACGTTAGTGGGGTTTTCATTTTCTGGTCACCAAGGGGGAGGGGGGTTGGAACGCTTGCCAGGCCTAACTCTGGAACTACTGTAGCTAATATAGAGTGATTGGTTTCTTTTTAAAGCTTTCAGTGGATATTACATGCCACTCTTTGATTTGGCCTGGTATATGCATTGCATCATTGTAATTGCCCTAAGTGTAATGATCATTAGCCTACTATAAACACTCTCTCCATCAACTGTGAGATCTTTCAGCACCTCAGCTCATGAGTCATAATAAATCAGCATGGTACCAAGAAAACCGCACAACATTTAAGCAGTTTTGCTGGAACCCATCTTGAGTCCTGGTTGCGTATGTGCGAGTCCCGAGTGTTCAAGCAGAGAAAACTTGATTGGCCAGACAAGCTGACATAACGTGTATGGGATCAATGTTGTGACACTGCATATTGGTGACTATACCTAATAATTTTTTCTCAAGGCTTGCAGTAAGTTAATGATTATTATGAATCATACATTGAAACGGAAGAAGCAGGAGCCTCCATACATGTTGGAGTACTGGCAGGATAAACTCCTTTCTACAAAACTGCCCTCAAATGGAGTTCTGTCTACTTTCCTCCATCTCCATCTGAACCAAAAGATGCTTGTGGTAGAAGCTGTCTGGCAAGTAGTGACTCAAGCCGAAGAATTTTACGAACGTACCTGTATTCCCATGAAGAGGATAGACCATTCAATGGAGAAGTTGAAGAAGCACTATGCAAAGTGGCAAAACATAAGGAAGAGCTCCAAAAGGCATGGCGGACAACGGCTGAAAAATTAAGAGGACTTCAACTGTCAATGAAGAATCTATTCGAAATCACCCAAGAAAGTGCTCTCAACCTCATAGTCTGGGCTAGAAAATACGATTTTTGAGTGAACCTTGCACTTGGACATATAGTTTTTTCTTTTTTTTTTTTTACACTGGTTTTAGACAATTTCGACCTGCTGATTTCAAATGTGATGAGTGGCAGACGATACAAATTGAGCATTTTTATAGACATCTCTTTAAAGCAGGTCTATAAAATCATGGTAAAAGGCATTGGCTATCTCCTTGTATACCTATCTAGAGCAAGAAGTCTGCCAAGACTGACAATTTTGTATGGAGTTCTGTAAAATTAATTTAATTTTATGCTTCATTACTACTTAGTATTGCAAAATAGGTCATTATTGTATATTATTAAAAAACTAAGGAAGCTATAATTTATAACTGCATTCAAAATTTTCTTCTGATTATATGGCTGGTAAATATTTGTCTTTGTCTTTCTTGCAGTGATGGATTGCGTATGTGCTAGCAAGAAGCCGAACCTTATCCAGTCATCAAGAATCCAGAGTTTGCATGATGCGAGTCATCAACGTGGTGATGGTTCGAGTGAAAGTCCTCCTGAAGGTGTTACACAATTCACTTGTCACAAAAACTGCATCAGCACTTACTGCTCAAGGCATCATATAGAGCGCTTTCTAAAAAGTGTTAATTGCAGCCAGCTGATGGCACAAGTAGTAAAAGACTGACAGGAAGTCATGCATTTAACTTCCTTGAAAACTGTTTGTAATGTGGTCAGAAATGCTCAGTGGAACACCCCACACTGAATCCAAGTTGTTGTAGAGAAACTGCTGATGTTCGAAAGACCACGTCAAAAGATGCCATTCTAAGGCAAGCAAGTGAAAGAAATGATGCCTGGGCAAAAGACGTGACATTCAGAGTTAACCCTAGAACAGTACACCCGGGTCTGAGAGACCCGGCCACGTTTTGCAACTTTTTGGTTTAGCAACTCTAGATGCCAGAGAGCCCTGTCCTTCTCAATACCTTCCTAGGTTTGGATGCCGATGCTAAGGGTGAGTGTATGGTTTTCCAGGCCTCTCTCTGTTTTGGTGTATAACACACTAAAGCTGCGGTCGGGTCTGTGAGACCCAGGTATACTGGATTAGGGGGGGTGTAATTTGCTCTTGTGTGATGCACATTTATGCACCATTTGCATTGCCCTCTCCACGCCATGAAGATCCTTCATACCACTAGCTTTGACAGCAGTGCAAGTATCATTGTGATATCACTTTTCTTATGGGGCCCTTGTAAACAGAAACTGTACTTTTTTGTAAAGATTTTTTTTATTTACCTAAAATACATAAACTAAGTTAATTTTATATTCATTATTGCATGGTAAAATGAACCAAAAAGGTTGTAGAATGGTCAAGGATTCAATGAATAATACACAAGTATTTTTTTTTTAATTTGTGGGTTTGTGAGACCCAGATGTATTAATACTGTATAGGTGCAAGTAGGTATACTGTTCTAGGGTTAGTTGTGCTTTGACCGATCTGCATGCAGCAGACGCCTATTACCACAATGACTGTCTTGCTAAATTTTTCACCAACAGTCCAACTGAGTCCACTTCCAATGCATTGTGACAACGCACTAGACAATTTGGTCAAACAAATTGTCACAAACAACGAACGCATTTGGAACAGTGTTCTATTTAAATATCTATAGCCCGACGCCCTAATCCCGCAAAGGGTGGCTGCGGACAAAACGCCTCCAAGTCGCTCTGTCACCCACCATTTGACTACACTCCCCCCAACTCACCCCCCCTCCCTCATATACATCTCAACTCCATCTCTTCACCTCATCCTCGGTCTACCCCTCCCTCTCCCTCCCTCCACCTCACCTACATACACCCTCTTAGTCAGTCTTTCATTCTCCATTCTCTCCACATGTCTAAACCACCTCAGTGTATTTCTCCTAATCTTCTCAACCACATCCACATCCACCCCACAACGTTCCTTCACTTCTTCATTCGTCAACCTGTCCCTCCATGTCACTCTACATGCTCTTCTCAAGTAACTCATTTCCACTGCTCTCACTCTTGCCTTGTTCCCCTCTTGCAAGGTCCACGCCTCGCTTCCATACGTCAGGGTAGGGATCACAGTACTATCACACAGTGACTTCTTAACTTCCATACTCACCTCCCTATTTCTCATCACTGCTTTCAGTGAACCAACAACCTTCCTTCCCTGCTGTACCCTTTCACGCACTTCATCCCCCAAAGTTCCATCCTTACTCATCACACTACCCAAGTACTTGAATGCACTCACATTCTCCATATCCTCACCATCCAACCTCACTGTACATTCTGTGACTTCATTTCTCTCAAACACCATAACTTTACTTTTGTTTACATTAACCTTCAGCTTCCTCCTCCTACACACTGTCCAAAATTCATTCACCAAACCTTGCAACTCCCATTCATCTTCACTCAACAATATTGTATCATCAGCAAACAGCAACACCGGAATTTTCCAAATCTCACTCTCATTTATTAGAGCCACCCCCACATCCACTCCCCTACCTTGCACCTCCTTTACAACCCCATCCATGTATATATTAAACAGCCATGGAGACATCACACAACCCTGTTTCAGTCCCACACTGAGATCAAAGAACTCACTCAGCTCACCATCCACTCGCACCGTAGCTTTTTCCTTTGTATAAAGGAACAATTATACTTTACTTCCAGTCCTCTGGAACCTTCCCTCTTCCCAAGCCAATCTACACAACTTCCATATCCACTCCACAACAATCTCACCCCCATACCTCAGCATTTCACCACACACTCCATCAATTCCTGGGGTCTTTCCCATCTTGATCTTCTTCATTGCTTCCACTACTTCCGCCCTACTGATCTCTTCCTCCCTTCTCTCATCTCTTCTCCTAGCCATTCCCCAACCACTTATACTCGCATTGCTCTCACTCTTTACATTCAACAAAACCTCAAAGTGCTCCTTCCATCTCCTCAATTTCTCTCTCTTCTCCACCAACAATCAATTATTCTATCTTTCACTCCCCTTACTATATCCTCTTTCACACTGCAGTGTCCAGAATCATGTAATATACTGAAAAGTGTTGATCCGTATAAATTGTATATTGAACCACGGAGAACACAGCATTCAAGGCATTCCCTCTTAAAGACTGTCAGAAAGGAGCTGCATCATGAACTGATGTTTTGTCCTCTCCTGGTGTGGAATCAGTCTTGGTGTTTCGGGGTAAAACAGCAAATCAACTTCATATTGTAGATGACACTGAGGATGAATGCAATGTACGAGTCATCTCAAGTTTGGCCGAAAACATCAGAGCAGAATGCCAAGACCTAATATGAAATCTTATTACACCCGCATATCAATGCCCTATGTTATTATTGATTGTAGCCAAATGCTCTTGTCAATTCTTGCAGCAGTATCACCTAAGCTTGATTGCACACTGGAAGCAACATTGTAACAGGTGTTGTGACTGGTCAAGCAACACGCCTACAGATATCTTTGAGTCTACTGTTGAACAACACTGAAATCCTTGATGGCTGTGGTTTGTTATGGACAATTCCTTGGCCAGCATTACTTACAAAGCTTCCAACGTTCATCACACTGCAGTGTCCAGAATCATGTGATATACTGGGACAGCATCTGTCCTTCATGTGGTGTTTGACAGATACTATAAACTAAGTACAAAGTCATGCTGTCGCACCTCACGACAGAAAGGATTCAGTCACATGTTCAAGCTGACAGAAGAATCGCCTTTACCCAAACAGACCATCGTGTTGAAAGTAAGTGCAAAGAACAGGTCATCCATATGACTGTAGAAAAGTTGTGCTCCATCCAGGCCCCACAGGGAAAGTGCATCATCGTGACTGGCCCTGATCCACATCCAACAGAAGCTGGGGTTGGTCCACAGCAGACAGCAATAACACATGAGGAGGCTGATGTCATCATAGCATATCACACGATTCACGAAGCTTCTGCAGGCTTTTCACCAATTCGGGTTGAATCTGATGACACTGATGTGCTTCTTATCCTTGCACATCACCTGCGTACATGAACCAACGGCTTGCCAACTGCAGCTGAGGTAACCATGGAGTCATGTTCTGAAAAGCACACTTCATCAGTGTCAATGAGATAATCAATAAGCATGCTTCAGTCATCTGTAATCTTCTTGAAGTTCATGCCCTAACTGGATGTGATGCAGTCTCTTCATTTGCTGGTATTGGCAAGGCAACTGTGTTAAAAACACTTGAAAAGTTCACTGGTTTGCTTCTTCCAGGTGATGTTGCAGCATCACCAAATGGCCTCACAAGCTCTTGTTTGAAATTTGTAACCATGTTATATGGGCAGGAGCCAGAGATACCACTAGGCCACAAGCATCCTAATATTTTCAAGAGAAAACTTGCTGGTAAACAACATGTAATATCAAAGTTGAGCAGCCTTCCACCTACTCAAGGTGCATTTAATCTACAGTACATTGTGAGTGAGCCCATTTCCAAACAGCTTTGTGGGAATCAGCAGGCATGGCTTCGCTGCCCGACTTGGACCCTCTGCAGCATAACTGGGAAATGAATGGACAAGAATTGCGACCAAAGTATGCTCTTCCTGGACGGTAAAGGGGCTATCACACGGGAGACTCGTGGACGTCCAAACTGGCCGTGGACGTCCAAACTTGCCCCCGCGGGAGGGTCATGGACGTCCATGAGTGGAAGGCCGCCTGACCCATTCGTGGGCGTCCACGGTGACCGTGGACGTCCACGACTTGGTGGTCTCCTTCTTCTCTATGGAGTTTACACGTAGTTTGTGTCCTCTGCTATCTTGAACTCTGTAGTCAATTGAGATGATATATTATGATTAATTCAAAACCGTCAGTAAACTTTGTACTTTAAATATTTCTGTTTGTCATAGACACTTTTCATATATACCAAAATGTGGTTAATATGATGGAATGTGGATTGATTGTTTCCAAGAGAGGCCCAGGCACGTTCGAAAGGCATACTCAGGAAGAAAGCACTACTGTGCAGATTTCTATACTGGCTGCTTTCTTCACTCCATGGGAGCCATTCTCTCATCCACAATGCCCTCCTTCTCCCCCTCCTTTGTCTTCTTGCAGAGGCTTCTTCCTCATCCTGCAGGGTTAGGACTGCAGCACCCATTGCAAAAGTCACAATCTGGTTCATGTCCATTGTTGTTGCTGATAAACACGTCGTCTGCTAGGGAGTTGGAAGTGACCTCCCAGTTGCGTGGGGTGAACTCGATAAAGAAGAAGAAGGTGGCCGTCGACGTCCACCGTGTGATAGGGTATGGACGTCCAAGCTCAGTTTGGACGTCCGTTTTGTGCTGCACAAATTGTTCACGGGTCCCCGTGTGATACCCACTTAAGCTGCACCAGACGAAGTGTCTAATCTCGTCATCTGTGGCTGCAAAACGACACACTGTCCATGCACAAAAATTACACTTCCGTCTTCAGACTTCTGTAAATGCATGGGCCAAGCAAGCTGTCAAAACCAGTTCAAAATTAACATGGACAACCGTGATGACAGAGGCGATGAGTCTGAATAAATAATGAGTGAATATATTATTATAAACATAATATTTTGTCAGAATTAATTTCTTGAATTGACTTGAATTGATGCTTGTATGGGACTATGTGAGTTTGAGTCAATTAATGAGTGCTTCCTTTTTGCTCATTTAAAATCTGACCATGGTAATATCAGTATGGTTGTAGGGTATGCTCCGACAAATGACCCTGCTGATGATATGAAGGATGACTTTTATGAGAAGCTGCAGGATGTAGTGAATAGACTGGCAAGACATGATGTGTTAGTTTGCATTGGTGATTTTAATGCGATTGTTGGCAGTAGTAGGGATGGCTTTGAAAACTGTGTGGGTAAGGAGGGTGTTGATATAAGAAACGAAAATGGGGTGCGATTTGGAAGCTTTTGTTTGGCAAATGACCTTATGATTGGTGGAACTATCTCTGAGCATAGAAATATACATAAAACTACTTGGATTTCACCATGTGGTAAATGTTGTAACCAGATTGACCACATTGCAATTAACAGAAGGCATAGGAGTTATTTGCAAGATGTTTGCATAAGGAGGGGGCAGATATAGGTAGTGATCATCAACTTGTTGTGTCAATGATTAAAATAAAACTTAAGAGAAACATTAATGGCAATTGTACAGGAGTTAATAATTATGATTTTGATGAGCTGAGAAATGATGAGAACACGAAGGAAAAATTTCGTTGGGAATGTAGGAACAGGTTTCTGGTCCCGGAAACTTTGATGAAATCTGAAGACAATGATATTAATCAAATGTGGAGAGAGGTAAAAGAGGTTTTGCTTGAGAGTGCTAAGGTTATTATTAAGAAAAAGGGAAAAGCGAGAAAGAAAAAGTGGATGTCAGATGAAACATGAAATGCAATTCAGAAAAGGAAAGAGGCGAAGTTATGATGTGAAGAACAATATATTGATGGCCTGGTAGTTGAAGTACTTAGAACAAAATACTGGAGTAAAAGAATCGTTAGACGTGATAAGAGGAGGCTATATGATGAAAAGGCAACAGAGGCAGAAATTAAATTAAGTAAAAATGACAGTCAGAGCACAAGAGCAGCGTATCAGGCCATAAAGGAGTTAACTGGGACTGAAAAGAGAAGGAAGGAAATACCTGTATAAGATAGGTAATGGTAACTTGATGACTAAAGATCTGGATATAAAAGAAAGGTGGAACCAGCATTTTGAATCTGTTCTAAATAGACCAATCCCAGCTGAAGAGGACATTTTGAAAGCCGAGAGAGATTTGCAGATAGAAACAGGGGATATAACCTTGGAAGAGGTAGCAAAATCTATAAAGAAGTTAAAGAATTTTAAGGCCCCAGGAGAAGATGGAATATTTCCTGAAATTCCTAAGGGTGAAAATGATGAGTTGATGAATTCACTTTTGAAAGCTTCTAATGTGGCTTGGGATAATGGTGGAATTCCAGAAGAGTGGAAAATGGAATGATTATAAATATACCAAAAAAGGAAGATTTAAGTGTGTGTGGCAATTGAAGGGGGGTAACTTTGACACCTGCAGTTGCAAAAGTCTTTTCCAAAATCTTGTTGAACAGAACAGAGCCTGTAAGTGACGAAAATTTAAGAGAAGAACAAGTGGGATTTAGAAAGGTCGAGGTTGTAATGATCAGATTTTATTGTAAGACATCTAATGCAACAAGCTAATGAGATGAAAATGCCACTTAGTATATATTTTGTGGATTTTGAAAAGGTGTCACGTGGAGCTATGTTGAAAATTATGAGATTCTATGGTATACCAGAAAAGTTTGTAAATATTGTTATGAAAGGGTATTGCCAGTTAGGTAGCCGAGATCTTTCTTGACGTTTCCTGATATTTACGGTAGCTACTTCAGGTACGAGTCAGAGTTGCCAGTTTGCCTACTGTTTGTAAGTGCAATTATTTCGTAAGTTATACATTAATTTTTGTGCTCCTTTTCTCTATAATGATTTATTTAAGTGATTCCTTGTTAAATTATGTAATTTAAGATCGTATGGTGAATGATTTAGAGTTATGTAATGTAAGAAGACTTTGGCATGTTTGATGTCTCCTAGTTGGTAACTGTTGTTACTAGGGGCTGATGCAAGACCAGCACGTCCGAAAATGTTTGAGAAGTAGGTCTTTCTAGAACAATGCAAGCTTACATAAAGATGGGGTAGAGATTATTACAAGTTTAGTCAGGTTTCAGCTTGAATATTGATTTATGGTTCAGTTTGAGTGCAGTGCAGTCTCAGTGAAGATTGTATATTTTTGGTACTTGTAAATATAGTGCCAAACAGTGATGGGTTGCTGAAGTTTGTATATCATTGGAAGTTGAGAGAACAGTAGTGTCAAGCATTAAGTGTAATAACTTTGAAGTGTTGTTAAGCATTAAGTGTTGTTAAGCAGTTAGTAATGTGTGTATAGCTCCAGTGCTTGTGAGAATAGTGAAGAGAAGTTGGGAAGCATTAAGTGGAATTATTTCGAAAATAAAGACAGTGAACTTTAAGAAGTCAGTGTTTATTTTCGCCTCAGCTGATCTTGTGTACTGCACACCTAAAGGCTGACCATAGGAAGAACAACTCACTGGGCAACGTCCTTCCTGTAATGTACTACTGCTGTTGGAGCCGGTGGCAGTGTGTGGTGGGGACTTAACACTGGTGTCAGGAGTGTGGGATTATTATTTCAAGGCTGCAGTGAGTCTAACCTTCGACATGGAAGCAGGAGGTGTGAAGACAAGATTTCGAGCTGAGCAGGAGGGGGAAATTTCCCTGGCAACAATCGTGAAACTAATACAGGCACAAAATAAAGAGCTCAGAAACGAATTTGAAGAACTGTTGCAAGAACAATTACAGGCAGAGAAGAAAGAACTCAAAGAAGAAATACAAGCACAAAGTGAAGAACAGAAAAAGCTCAGAAACGAAATCAAAGAGCAACTACAAGCACAGAACGAAGGACAGAAAAAGCTCGAAGGACAATTACAGGCACAGAAGAAATCAAAGAACAATTGCAGGCACAGAACGAAGAACAGAAAGAACGATATGAACAGCTTCAGGAGGCACTACAGGAGCAACAAAGGGAATTACAGCTGAGAATGCAAGGACAGCTAGATGCTTTCATGGGGGAAATGAAGAACAGGAGCAATTGAAGGAGGAGGTATACGCTGAGCTACGGCAGCAGAAGTATGAGGTAAGAAATAATGTGATAGAGTAAACTGCATGTAGACGAACAGCTGAAGACAATTAGTGAGGAAATAGTGACGTAGTGCAGACAGCATGTAGACGACCAGTTGAAGTCAGTTAGTGAGGGAATAGTAACGGAGTGTGGACGGCATGTAGATAACCAGTTGAAGCATGTAGTTGACTATGTGAAGATAATCAGTGAGAAAATTGAGGCTGTAGAGAAACATTGCACTGCTGAGCCTCAGGTTAGTGTACAGGGAGCATATGAAAGCAATGGACAGCGTATGGTGAATCTTGATGGATCCCAAGCATCTATAGGTAGCAGTACAGGGTTGAATAATCAGAATGTAGGAGATTTAGGTCCTGGCCTTAATTATGATGCCCCAGTTTTTAGGCCCCAAACCAGTGAAGTGCATGGCTATAATGGGGGTCCAGTTAAAAAGAAACCTCAGGAATTTGATGGTAGAGTATCTTGGGAAGCATACCGTGCACAGTTTGAGTTACTTGCGGATCAGAATGGTTGGGATAATAGACAGAGGGCACTGCAGCTAGCTACTAGCCTTAAGGGTGCCGCAATGGAAATTCTGGGTCAGATGTCAGTGATGGAGAGGAACAGCTATCAGTCCCTAGTAGAGTGCAGAAGCACAGATATGGAACCATGTACCAGACTGAGGTGTACAGAGCAAGATTCCGCAGCCGTGTACGGGCTCAAGGAGAATCCCTACAGCAGCTTGCTCATGACCTGTAGAGTATTGCATATAAAGTGTACTCTGGAGCAGCACCTGACCTGTTGGCTTTTCTACTGAGGGACCAGTTCATTGATGCTCTTGATAATGCAGAGTTGAAAGTGCAAGTGAAGCAGGCACAACCAAGATGCATGCAAGAAACACTAGCCAGGGTTCTAGAATTTGAGTCCTATGTCAGGTCCAGTATATCCACCTTTCAGGCAAGTCATAGTGCAGGATTCAAGGCAAGAAAAGGGGAGGTATGTGAAAAGGAAAATTTGAGGGAAGTTGCTGGTACTGTGAAAAGCCAGGACACAGAAAAGAGGACTGCTACAAGTGGAAGAGGTGTCAGGACTCCATATTATAATTACAAATCATAATAGATAGATAGATAGATAGACAGATAGACAGACAGATAGAAGTAGCAAGTCAGGGGATAAGATAGGTATTGTGTCTGCGAGAATCGAGCAGTGCTAAACATGCTTACACACTCTAATGCTTGATAGGCACACGACAGCGCCGCGTGATCATACACACACATACACACATACTCATACACAGGCTTCTAGAACATTCCAACAACAGTGTAACACACGTGACACGACCCCTGCTACACAAGAATTTAGGAAGCAGAGCTCAGAAGAAGACAGGCCATAGAACCGACAGGTAGTAGGGAGAAGGAGCCTAGCAACATGGGCGAGAGGATGGAAGAGAGAGAGAGAGAGAGAAAGCGAGACTTGGAGGTAGCTCGCGTGACTCTATACTTCACTCGTGTGTGAGAGACTTTGTTCATATTTCCAAGACAAATAAAAATAGTCCCATACTCATCTTTACCTCTCCTGTCATTGCATGACAAATGGGAACGAAGATTATCAACTTACAAAACTACTCACGTATAACAACCGCTAGTCCACAAGTCTAATATATGTATAACTGATCTACAAAACTTCACTACAAGCACCTTACAAAGTTATTGTGAGATATCCTATAAAGCACCATATCTCACAATAACTTTGTAAGGTGCTTGTAGTGAAGTTTTGTAGATTAGTTATACATATATTAGACTCGTGGACTAGCGGTTGTTATACGTGAGTAGTTTTGTAAGTAGATAATCTTCGTTCCCATTTGTCATGCAATGACAGGAGAGGTAAAGATGAGTATGGGACTATTTTTATTTGTCTTGGAAATATTAACAAAGTCTCTCACACACGAGTGAAGTATAGAGTCCCGCGAGCTACCTCCCAGTCTCGCTTTCTCTCTCTCTCTCTCTCTCTCTTCCATCCTCGCGCCCATGTTGCTAAGGCTCCTTCTCCCTACTATCTGCCGGTTCTATGGCCTGTCTTCTTCTGAGCTCTGCTTCCTAAATTCTGGTGTAGCAGGGGTCGTTTCACGTGTGTTACACTATTGTTGAAATGTTCTAGAAGCATGTGTGTGAGTATGTGTGTATGTGTGTGTATGGTCACGAGGCGCTGTCGTGTGCCTATCAAGCATTAGAGTGTGTAAGCATGTTTAGCACTGCTCGGTTCTCGCAGACACAATACCTATCTCATCTCCTGACTTGCTGCTCCTATCTGTCTGTCTATCTGTATATCTATCTATCTATCTATTATGATTTGTAATTATAATATGGAGTCCTGACACTGCTTGGTCACGCGCTGGAGGTCCTCCGACAGTAATTATCATTGACATATGCTAATCTATTAGTACATAATATTGATTATAATACTGTATACATACAATATTCATGTTAATATTGTACTGATCCAGTAAAATTACATTTTAAACAAGTTGTATACATATTTGAATAAATGCAATGGTTGTTGTATGACATTTTGTAAGATGTGTATGCATAACAGACATATGCACATAATTCTGCAATGGTAATACTGCTAGGTTATTACATTACATATTGAGTTATCCCTTTAGTAATGTCTAACATTTCACCTAATTTATATGATGATTCTGGTAATACAGAATTGTGGTAAAATTGTATGATTTTACATAATATTGTAGTAACATTGTGGTAATACATAATTGTAACATTGTGAATTGTTACATAATTGTATTGTCATTGTTACATTGTAGTTACATTGTAGTAATACATAATTGTAATATTTTATGAATTGTTACATAATATTGTGGTAATGCATAATTGTGTTGGCCTTATAATTGTAGTTACATTTTGTTAATGCAACTGTTACATAATTGTGTTGGCCTTATAATTGTACTTAAAGTTACATAAAAGTTACATCTTGTTAATGCAACTGTTACATAATTGTTACATATTGTTTGTAATTACATAATTATATGGAGTCCTGACAGAGGGAACAGGAGAAGACCGGAGGAGGCTGTTGGTTCTGCAGGAAGTCAGGGCACAAGAAGGAAGATTGTCACAAATGGAAGAAGGAACAAGAACAGAGCAATGTAAGGGAATCTTCATCTGTAACAAAAGTGTGTTGGACATGTAGTGAGGTCGGACACTTCAGTTCTGAGTGTGCAAAGAAGAAAAAGGATGATAAGAAGAAGGTTGCAGAAGACCAGAAAGAAGCGGGAAACTAGTGGAGGCTGGTGTAAGGGGCAACCACTAGACAGCTCTTCCCAAGTAGCCCCGCCACTGAGAAAATGCAAGAGGACGGCAGTCGATAGTGTGAGAACAGACGGAAAGATAGATGGAATGAAGTGTTCCCTGGTGATTGATTTGGCCTCAGAGCAGACTTTTGTGAGGCATGATGTGTTACATCATCGGTATCTGCCTGAGTCATCAGAATAACGGTGTGGCATAACTGGGCAATGTGTGGAACTGAGGGGACCCCTGGATGTCCAGACTGAAGTGGCAGGGCAAGAGGCTACTCTACCAGTCAACGTGGCCAACATGGAGGATCCTTGCCTTCTGGGTCTGGATTACTTTATGTCCATGGGATGTGAGCTGGACTTCTGCTCCATGAAAATGAAGGTTCGGGGAAGGTCGGTTCCAGTCACAGCAGTGAAACATACCAGTTCTGGTGGGGAGGTGAGGGCGCTTTGTACTACAGTGATACCCCCAGAATCAGAACTGTTGCTCCAGTGTAAGGTGTGGCTCTTTTGACAGCTGTATAGGGGTAGTGGAGCCCGATGTACGGTGCAAAACGAAGGCCGAGGCGATGATGGGGAGAACTCTGGTGGACACAGGTGCAGATGAAGTGCCAGTTGTGGCCAATTTCTCCCGTGAGCCACAGAAGATCAACGAAGGAGAAATTGTGGGACTGTGCCAGGCTGTGGACCCTGAGTGGCATCCGAGGAAGGCCTGGAAAAGTAGTATAGTCAAGGAAGATGGGTACGTGCCAGACCACCTACAGGACCTCTTCTCAAGGAGTTGTCAATGCCTGGATGGTTCACAAGTGCTAAAGTTGAGGCAGCTGCTGATGGAATATGCTGATGTCTTTTCCACGGGAAACCTAGGCCTGGGGTGCACTGATCTGGTGGAACATAGGATAGACACCGGGGATCACCGCCCAATTAAACAGCCAGCACAGAAGATGGCGCCAGCCCAACGGCAAGAAATGGAAAAGGTGATTGAGAATCTCCATAGTCAAGGAGTAATAGAAAAGTCCAGTAGTCCTTGGGCATCAGCAGTGGTTCTGGTGAGGAAAAAGGATGGCTCAGTAAGGTGCTGTATAGACTATCGAGCCCTGAATGAAGTGACAGTGAAGGATGCATACCCCTTGCCAAGAACTGATGACACCCTGGATGCTCTGTCAGGTGCTAAGTGGTTCTCCACCCTAGACATGAAGGCAGGATACGACCAGGTCAAGGCTGCAGAGAAGGAAAAGAGAAGACAGCCTTTTCATACGGGCGGGGTTTATGGCAGTTTAAAGTGATGCCATTTGGCCTATGCAATGCTCCAGCTACTTTTGAACACCTCATGGACCGCATACTTGAAGGCCTGCACTGGCAGACGGCTTTGACCTATCTGGACAATGTAATTGTGTTTGGACAGACTTACGACCAGGAACTGAAGAGGTTGTCAGAGGTGTTGAACAGGATCTGCGCAGTGCACCTCAAGTTGAGCCCCAAGAAATGCTACTTGTTTCAGAAGGAAATAAAGTACCTGGGACACATTGTAGGTGAAAGCGGCGTCCATATTGACCCAGAGAAGGTGATAGCTGTAGAAAACTGGCCAGTTCCAACTTGTGTGAGAGAGCTACGGAGTTTCCTGGGCTTGTGCACCTACTATCGGCGTTTTGTCAAAAACTTTGCAACGATAGCTGCACCTCTTCACAAGCTGTTGGGAAAAAGGCAGAAGTTTGCATGGACAGCAGAGACTCAGAGAGCCTTCAATGAACTCAAGAATGCATTGGCAAGCTCTCCAGTATTGCCATACCCAGACCAGAATCAGCCATTTATCTTGGACTGTGATGCTAGTGACCATGGTATTGGTGGAGTCCTGTCACAGAAGAAGGATGACAAGGAGTATGTGGTTGCGTATTATAGCAAGAAGCTCAGCCCACCGGAGTGGAACTACTGTGTAACCCGTAAGGAGCTCTTGGCAGTGATGAAGAGCCTTGATTTCTTCCATCTCTACCTGTACAGGTCAAACTTCATCATCAGGAGGGACCAAGCAGCACTCAAGTGGCTGAAAACGCTGCAGAATCCGGAAGGACAACTGGCACGCTGGCTCGGGAAGCTAGACCAGCACAATTATGAGGTGAAACACCATCCTGGGTGGGTACATGGCATTTCTGACAGCCTGAGTCGTCGGCCCTGTGATCCAAAGTGCCAGCAGTGTAGTAAAAAGGAAGATCACAGTAAGAAATGCAGCTGTACTGCAATGACAGGGCCAACATCAGATGACGACCTGAAGAGGATGCAGATTTACAACCAGTGCTAGAGTGGCTGCAGCAGAGTACAGTGCAACCATCTTGGGAAGAAGTTTCCAGGTTAAGCCCTTTGACCAAGAGCTACTGAAGTCAGTGGGACCTTCTATGGTTGAACAACGGACTACTGGAGTGTCAGTGGGAGACAGCCGATGGCTTCAACATGTATTGGTGGTTCTGAAGAAGATGTGGTCCAAGATCTTGGATGAGTCCCATAACCATATCACT
The DNA here is from genome assembly GCF_032717465.1 of Coenobita brevimanus. Taxonomy (NCBI): domain Eukaryota; kingdom Metazoa; phylum Arthropoda; class Malacostraca; order Decapoda; family Coenobitidae; genus Coenobita; species Coenobita brevimanus. Next base: position 34,601,087 of record NC_136980.1, read on the forward strand.
AGTGGGCACCTGTGAGTGAAGAAAACTTTACGCCAGCTGCGACAGAGGTTCTGCTGGGTTGGCATGCATCATGATGTTGAAGAGTGGTGTCCGGCCTGTGATGTGTGCTGTGCCAAGAAGGGACCCAAGAAACGTGGTTGCGCCCCTCTCCAGCTGTACCAAGTGGGTGCACTGATGGAAAAAGTCGCGGTGGACATTGCTAGACCTTTGCCACTCACTGAGAGAGGAAATGGTATATATGTGTCACCATGGACTACTTCACAGAGTGGCCAGAAGCCTATGCCATCCCCCTATCAAGAGGCTACGACTGTTGCTCAGGTGTTGGTTGATCAGTTTTTCTGTCGTTTTGGGATGCCACAAGAGCCACATTCAGACCAGGGTAGAAACTTCGAGTCTGGTGTGTTCTGTGAGTGCTGCAAGTTATTGGGGATCAAGAAGACCAGGACGACCCCCTAAGGCCACAGTCGGATGGGATGGAGAAATTCAACTGGACCCTGGTGCAAGAACTGGCCAAGTATTGCATTGATTAACAAACAGAATGGGACCAGAAATCACCTGCTTTGCTGATGGCATACCGGTCTGCATCCCAAGAGTCTACTGGCTACACTCCTACAAAACTGATGTTGGGCCATGAGTTATGTTTACCCATTGACTTGTTAATGGGAAGACCACCTGGTTAAGAGCTGCCTACAGACACCACTGACTATGCGAAGCACCTTCAGGAAAGGCTAGCTGAGGTACATCACCAAGTGCGAGGAGCCCTCAAGTTCTCAGGACAGGTGATGAAGTGCAAGTATGATGCCAAGGCAAGTGAGGTGAGCTTCAAGGTTGGTGACCAAGTTTGGTTATACAATCCTCAGTGAAAGAAGGGACAGTCACCAAAGCTGCAGAGCCCATGGGATGGGCCTTACGCTGTGTTGAACCTCCTATCAGATGTAACGTACCGGATTCGGGGAGGCAGGAAGTCTCGCCCAAAGGTGGTACACGTCAACCGTCTGTGACAGTACCATGGGCCAGGACAGTTCTGCTGGGACATCTCTGAGGAATTATGCTCACCTGCAGCCGAGGATTTTGAGGAGGACCAAGGAGCTGAAGTGCAGGAGGGTGGTGACAGTTCCTCAAGAGAAGAAACGAATCAAGAAGAGGACCAAGACCTTCCTGGAGGAGTGGACTGTGTGGAGGAGCGAGGACATCGTCAGAAGCGGCATAAAAGAAGACCTGATAAGTTGAAGGATTATTATGTGTATAGCTAGATGATTCATTAGGATTAAAGTTTATGTTTGTATATACTGTTTAGTTTTCTCGGGACGACAAAGAACTAGGGAGGGGGTAGTGTCATGAAAGGGGATTTGCCAGTCAGGTAGCCGAGATCTTTCTCGACGTCTTCTGATATTTACGGTAGCTAGTTCGGGTACGAGTCAGAGTTGCCAGTTTGCCTGCTGTTTGTGAGCGTAGCTATTTTATAAGTTTTGTGCTCTTTTCCTCTATAATGATTTATTTAAGTGATTGCTTGTTAAATTATGTAATTTCAGTTCGTATGGTAAATGATTTAGAGTGTTATCTAATGTAAGAAGACTTTGGCATGTTTTGATGTCTCCTAGTTGCTAACTGTTGTTACTAGGGGCTGATGCAAGACCAGCACGTCCGAGAATGTGTGAGAAGTAGGTCTTTCTAGAACAATGCAAGCTTATATAAAGATGGGGTAGAGATTATTACAAGTTTAGTCGGGTTTCAGTTCAGTTTGAGTGGAGTGCAGTCGGTTTTGGTTCAGTTTGAGTGCAGTGCAGTGTCAGTGAAGACTGTATATTTTTGGTACTTGTAAAAACAGTGGCAAACAGTGATGGGCTGCTGAAGTTTGTATATCACTGGAAGTTGAGAATACAGTGAAGTGTCAAGCATTAAGTATAATAACTTTGAAGGTTTTTTTTTTTAAATAACAGAACGGAGGAAGGAAAAACAAATGAATAAAAAAAATAATCCATACACCAGATTACTTGCGTTCTCTGTTCATAAAATATCTGCAACAGTTAGACTTGAACAGCTGTGAGTAGAAATTTGGAGGGAAACAACTCTGGGGAAGCAAGTTCCAGAGAGATGCATTTCGGAGAATGAACGAATTATGATAGCCACAAGTTCTGCAATATGGCTGAGTGACATTCCAGTCATGAGCGCTGCCAGATGCCCGTGTAGCACGAGGGAAGGCAGGGAGAGGTGGCATCATGGACGCAACTTCGTCTGAGCATTTGCCAAGAAAATATCTGTAAAATAATGCATGGGAGGCAACATTCCTTCTTCCTTGCATGGGAGGTAGTTCATTTGTAATGGGAGGATTGTCAGTGATTCTAACAGCTTTGTTCTGAACTTTGTCTAGTTGTTTTAATGCAACCTTTCCACAACCATTCCACAAGGGTGAGCAATATTCAAGCTGAGAGCGAACATGACTCTTATAAATTATAGCTAACTGCTCATCAGTGAAGAAGTTACGGACTCTGTACAATAATCCAAGTTTCTTTGAGGCGGTTTTAGCAAGTGATCTGACATGAGAGGTCCAGCTGAGGGCAAATTTAAGTGAGACACCAAGAATTTCAATAGTTTTGGAGATGGGAATATTAGTAGCACTGAAGGTAATGTACGAATCTGGCAATATCTGTCTATTAGTAAACAGTATATATTTAGCTTTACTAGCATGAAAAGAGACAAGGTTGTTTTGTCCCCATTCACTGATCGTAGATAGATCTTGATTTATGGAGATGGCTCTACTGAGTTGAGAGTAGAGATATTAGACTTTGTAAATGGGTGTCTGAGTGTGAATGAACTATGTAGTGTTGAGTCATCTGCATATGAGTGAATGGGATTGTGGGTGACAGATAAGAGATCATTAATATGAACCAGGAATAGGGTTGGCACCAGAACTGATCCCTGCGGCACGCCGGCGTTAATTGAATGGAAATTGGAATATACAACATCTACTTTTACTCTTAATTTCCTGTCACTAAGGTACGAAGAAATCAAAGGAACAAAAGACGTTAGTCCATAGCAAGGGAGTTTGGGCAGCAGGGAACGGTGCCATACTCTGTCCAAAGCTTTAGAAATATCAAGAGCTACTGCATGAGTTTCTCCATATAGATCAATTGATTGATGGATGGTATGAGTTAGGAGATTGAGTATGTCAATGGTGGATCGTTCGTGACGAAAACCATATTGTCTATCACTAATTAAGTTGTTGGATTCAAGATGTTTAACAATGTGCTTATTAATTAAAGTTTCGAATACCTTACCAAGAGAAGATGTGACAGCTATTGGTCTGTAATCAGAAGGGTCAGACGAACTTCCTTTCTTCGGAATTGGGTGGATATTGGCTTCTTTCCATGAATTTGGGAATAAAGAAGTACGTATGCATAGTCTGAATAATTTAGCTAGAACAGAGGCAAGTTCAGGGGAACACTTTTTCAAAACAATTGGCTGCATTTCATCTGGGCATTAAGCATTAAGTGTAATGGCAGTTAGTAACGTGTGTATAGCTCCAGTGCTTGCGAGAATAGTGAAGAGAAGTTGGGAAGCATCAAGTGGAATTATTTGGAAAATAAAGACAGTGAAATTTAAGAAGTCAGTGTTTATTTTCGCCTCAGCTGATCTTGTGTACTGCACACCTAAAGGCTGACCATAGGAAGAACAACTCACTGGGCAACGTCCTTCCTCTACGGTACTACTGCTGTTGGAGCCAGTGGCAGTGTGGGGTGGGGACGTAACAATATTATTAGATGCCTGCATGAAGGCACTTTTGGTAAGGTAATGGTGGGTGGTTCTTTGAGTGGTCCATTTGAAGTTAGGTCAGGAATGATTGCTGTTTGTTTTGGTTATGGATTATGTTATGAGGAAAGTTGTAAGGAGAACAGGTGCAGGAATTAACTGGAAAGAAAGTAAGAAGCTGATGGATTTGGACTATGCTGATGATATTGTACTGATCTGCGGAAGTATTTACGGGATACAGAGGGTCCTTGATTGTCCGATGGAGGAAGGAGAAAAAATAGGATTGGTAATAAATTGTGGAAAGACTGAAATCATTATTATTATTATGAACGTGGAGAACCAAATCAATTGTGTAATTGGGAATAATGTGGTGAAGAATGTAGAAAATTTTAAATATCTGCGAACGATTGTATAATCTAACGGATCATTAAACAATGAAATTGAGGAGAGGATTAGACTGGCTTGGGGAGCTGTTGGAATGTTGAAATCTGTTTGGAATAATAATATGCTTTCTGTACATACTAAAGTAAAAATTTACATGTCCATGGTTGGACCAATTTTGATTTATGGGAATGAGTCATGGTACAGTAAAATTGCAACAGATCAGAGAGTATTAGGATTTGAGAATAAAATACTGAGAAGGATTCTTGGGGTAAAGTGGCAAGATAGAGTTACAAATGAAAGAGTAAGGGATATTACGAGAGTGGAACCAGTTAATGAATATGTGAGACTGTCTCGCTGGAAGTGGCTGAGGCACATATACAGAAAAGAAGGTAGTGTAATACAGGATGTGCCAGAGTGGACTGCTAGAGGAAGAAGAGGTAAAGGTAGGCCGAGGGAAATCTGGTTGAGAACAATGAAAAGAGAAGCAGGAGAGGAGTGTTGGTGGGACCTGAAGGAGATGGCAAGATTCAAATATTGGTGGAGAGAGTTCATCGAGGCCCTTTGCGTCCCGTGGGGTGCCACAGGAAATGATTGATTGATTGATTGATTGATTTCTAGAACTGAACACTCATAACCCATCATATGATACCATTATGATATAAAGTCTTTGCGTACTTTTTCATATATGGATAAATCATTATTGCCATATTTCTAGCAATATTATCTGATTGTTTTGTCAACAGAAATATAAAATATAACATTATTTACACCTTTAATAACCATTTAGATTCATTCTCAGTATTTTTATAGGATTCCTGACAGTAATTTTGGATTTTTGCATTATTACAAAAACGCTCAAAGTTTTATGTCTGGCACTCATCATATTTGGATGCAGCACAAAAAAATAGTCTAGAAACAGTCATGAAAAACTACTATATAATAAAAGGCAAGGTCTAACGATTTCTAGCCTGGACTACTCATGAGCATTCCTGAAGACAAAGAATTCCTCAAGGCCCTGCGTGAACCAGGATGCAAAGTGTTCATGACAGGGGTCGACCTAGCTTTGGTTTAACGGGTTCAGGCTGCCATGCAGAGGAGATTGAAGTATAAATATATCTATCTATATACCTAGGCTGCTTCCCCCGAGGAAAGGGAGGTAGCCGAGACAGGACGACACACTCCCCATTTACTCATCCATTCAAACACATTCATTCGCATCTTAGCCCCAAAGGGGAGAACGGACAGATCCTCACCGCATCACACCGCACAAGGGTCAACTGCGCAATGCATCAGTGACATCCGCAGCAGGGCCCGACAGCAGAACTGGTTTACCCCTGCCACATCATAACAGACCCATCCCCTTACCCGCACCTGACCTGACTAGCTGATCAGACCAAAATGCGGGAGAATATCCCCTCAGGGCTGCGTCATCACTTATTCATTCACAATTTCTCTCCATTTATTTCTGTCACGCACAGCCACTCTTCCTTGCTCAACAGACATCCCTCTCGCATCCAGCGCTCTCTTCACACTGTCCATCCATCCTATTCGTGGTCTTCCTCTCAGTCTTACACCTCTCACATCAGATCTAGTTATCTTTTTCACCAATCGCTCATTATCCATTCTCTCCATATGCCCAAACCATCGCAACACCCTCTGCTCAACTCTACCAGCCATCTCCCGAACAACTCCAGTTCTCCTTCGCACTTCATCATTTCGCACCCGATCCATATGCGTCACTCCACACATACTCCTCAGACACCTCATCTCCATTACATTCAAACTTTTCCTCTCTGCTACACCCATATTCCATGTTTCAGCCCCATATAACGCAGTCGGTACCACGTTATATGGGGCTGAAACATGGAATATGGGTGTAGCAGAGAGGAAAAGTTTGAAGTATAAAACGAACAGAAAATGCGTCGTTCGTCAGGCAACTGAGTTAACCACTACAGGCCAACTGGAGTCCTCTTCTTCCAGTACTGAAGACATTAGCAAAGCAGAGAACGCTGATGGTGGTGAGCCCAGTACAAACACATCACCTCCCAAACGACTGTGCTCGTCAAAGATGGTCATGAGCCATGGTGTTGCTGCTGCTCTTGACAGATCAAATGTCAATGATTGCAATGCTCCATACATCCTTATAGAGACGGTCAAAAGCCTCGGCCACGACGTGTCAGAGTACGCCATCTGCCAGTCCAGTGTCAAACGGTTCAAAGAGAGACATCGGTCAGCAGCTGCTCTCATGATCAAGGAGAGTTTTTATTTCCCTTATAGGCCCGTTTGTCGTCTGCTGGGATGGTAAGCTGCTTGATGACCTCAAAAGTCACGAGACCATGGACCGACTGCCTAATCTCATCTCAAACAAGGTAGCTATCCAGCTACTTGGTGATCCCATGATTCCAGCTGGGACTCGAGAGGACCAGGCTGCAGCTATCGTAGGTGAGCAAGAGCGTTGGTGAATCACACATCAAGTCGTCAGAATGTGTTTCAACACTGCGGCTTCTAACACCAGATGCTGAACTGGGGCATCTGTGTTCCTCGAGCAGAAACTCGAGAAAGACTTGTTTTACTTTCCATGTAGGCACCACATCATGAAACTGGTAAATGGAGCCGCCTTTGGTGCATACTTCGTTGTCACTTACGGCTCTGTAGTTCCGTTGCCCATACAGTTCCGTAATTTTTGGTCACACGTTGATCACATCATATATGAACCTGCTATTAGTGTAAACATCCCAGAAGAACAACGAGAGGAGCTGGTAGACTTTGCTCTGGGCATGCTCAGGAAAGGAACAGTCCGGGACGATTCCAGGGAGTTTTTGGAACTCGCCTTCCTATTTCTTGGCATCCGAGAGATTTAAGGGAAGCTATAAAACGTCAGGTCCCGTACATCATGACCAATGGATGTCGAAAGTCATCAATTCCATCAAAGTCTGATTCTTTCATAGCCAGTTCAAGCTCATCAAGAAGAAGTAAGCCTTGAGGGAGTTGACTTTCTTCAACATCAGCGTCTACATGAGGGCATTGTTTACTGCGCCGAACCCCGTGGCATGTGCCCATGAGAACCTCCACCTTCTGAACAAGGCTTGAGTGTACCCAAATAAGATAATAGGAGAAGCTGTGGAAATGAAATTGGGGGCTCGTCTTTGGTGCCTGTCTAAAGAGCTGATCCTTCCGGCGTTTCTCGATCCTGAATAATCCGTGGAAGAAAAGTGCAGGATCGTCAGAGGCATGAAGACGAAACAGGGCCGTGATGACCCTCACAAATGCATTCCAGCTCCACAGGGAAAAGTTACTCTTGGAGATCTTGCAACGCATGCATCCCACAAATTCTTAGATAATATGCAAATCATGAAATCATTCCTAGAAGATCCAGAGTCCTGGGCCAGGATTGACGATTACATTATGGCACAGGAGATCACTGCAGGAATTTGTGTGACGAACGATAATGCAGGGCGGGCTGTAGCTCTAGTCGAGGAGTACAGTGGCGAGATCATGCAGAGCGAGCAATAACTAGTTCCAATTGCAAGTTGTTGCTGAAAATTTTTAAGATTTCATGGTTCAAAGAAGACTCTCAATTGAACTAAGCCTATTTACATATTAAATAAATTTTATTTCGTATATAAATTGAGTTGTGGTAAAGTGTTTCATACAAAGGCATGATGATATCCATTGAGAGCATTAATAAGAGAAACCAGTCACGCTATATCATCTGCAGTAGTTGTAAAGTTAGGCCTGGCAGACTTCCTCCCCCCTTCCCCCTGGCGGCCGGAAGAAAAAAAAAAAACTTTAGTTGAAGCCATCCCTTGTGCCTCCCTTAGGCAGGAAACAAACCAAAATTTGCCACACACATTAAGAGTTCCTTCACAATACTGCTTATCTGATCCCATACCGAAAAATGCATGGTCAAGAAATCATATGCAAGTTTCATCAGAAGTCTGTGAAACACTGAAACTTTAGTCCTACTGTGCAACCACAAAATAAATTTAGAGTTGATAAAAAGTTGTCATGATATATCAAGTAACCGTTAGAACAAAAAGAGGGGTTGGGAGGCTCAGCTTTCAAATTTTCATTTTGTAATAAACACCCTAATCTATTTATCTATCTATCCATCTATCTATCCTTTTATCTGTTCTGTCCATCTATCTATCTATCTATATCTTTTTTTTATGTGTCCGACTGTGGGTATAGGCTTTACAGCCTGCTCCCAAGGCCCAGTAGTCCTCATACATACCATACACCTCTACATGTCACCACTTTGGCTCTAACACCCACTGTCCATATTGAGTACATGCTAGGGCTGTCTCATACAGGACTGGTGTATTGGTATTAGCGGGGGTGTTATTAGCACATGTCGGCGGGTCTCCTGGTAGATCAGTAAAGTTTGCTTTTATGAAATTCAAATCATTAAACTGTTCCCTGCCCCAGCGGGGATTTGAACCTGGATCCGGTAGGACTGCAGGCCACTTCCCTACCGATTGAGCCACCTCTATATCTATCTGTCTATCTCTCTACCTGCCTATCTACCTATCTATCTATCTATCTATATAGATGGATAGATAGATATACAGTATACAGTATATATATATATATATATATATATATATATATATATATAGTGGTCCTTATTACTAAGGGAGAAAATTAATTCTGAAATATTTTTTTCTGACAGTGTATATTGTGAGTTTAGGAGTAAACTTTTGAGACAACAGATTTTAGTCGAACTGGATGGGACGTCGCATCTTACCCAAAGTTTGAGCCTATTAAGCAAAATCATTGTTGTGATAAAAATCTTACTTGTCATTAGAAAAAAGTGCTTGCTTTATTTCTTTGGAGGCTACATTTTAGCAATACCCATACCTCTTTGACATTGCACACACGAATGCCTTCGACCACATCAAAAATCGTGAGGATAAGTTTCTTGTAGCTCAGAGGTATAAGGGAGGTGAGGTTCTATCCTGGATATTGATGTCAAACTCCACCGGAAAGAACGAAGCCAGAGGGGGGGGGAGAGAGAGAGAGAGAGAGAAAGAGAACAGATTGAACAGGAGTGGAGAGAGCGTGAGGAATGCCGTCGAGCAGTAGGAGAGTAAATATAACAGTGGAGGAGGAAAGACCAACTAGTGATGAAGACGAAACAGGTGACGATTATACAGATATAACAAGTCCTTCCTTTTCGGCTGCAGCTCCTCTTCTGAAGCGTCACCGAGCACGAAAAACAGCAGGCACTTTCCAGTTGCTGCTGCTTTAGATCGGACCAAGAGTTCAAACAATGCTGCAGTCCATATTGGTGTCTGCGACCGTTTCTGCCTGTGGAGAAGATCCAACAATGTATTCCACTAACAGCCAAAGTATCCGCCGAGATCGAATCAAGAGTTGGAGGGAATCTGCAGAATGGTTGAAGAAATCATTCCATCCAACTTTGCCACTTGTAGTGCACTGGGATGGAAAATTAATTCCCGATGTAACAGGATCAAATGTCACTGAACGCATTCCAATTCTCGTCTCAGGAGATGGAGTTTCAAAACTTTTGAATGTACCCAGTTTGGAGTCAGGGACAGGAAAGGCCATGACCAATGTCATCATTGAAATCTTCAGTGACTGGGGTATATCTAAACGTGTTGTAGGAATGGCATTCGACACCTCTGCCAGCAATACCAGATTATGGGGAGAGGCGTGCACCCTTATTCTACAACAGTTGCACAAGGATCTCCCCCACCTGGCTTGTCGGCATCACATGTTTGAGATCCTTGTTCAAAAGGCCTTCACCATTTGCCTTGGACCGTTCTTTGGTCCCTACATTCACATATTCAAGTAGTTCAAAGCCAAGTGGAATACTAATTTTACAACACGTTTGCAGATCTGGAGTGACAATGAGGAAATGCCGGTGACTGATAGTGAGCAGTGTGATGAGTTCATAGCATTTTGTATGAAACAGTTGCGTGAAAACCAACTCGAGATGATTATATAGAACTGCTAGAACTGTCCATTGTTGTCTTGGGTGGTGTACCGCCCCGTGGAACACGGTTTCAGCGTCCTGGTTCCTGCCACCATACCAGACGCATGGCTAAAGTTATATACCGCATCAAAGCCTATCTTTTCCATCATCAGACAAGCATCACACTGAAGCAAGTCCAAGGATAGAAGCGATTTGTTGTGTTCATCATGATGCAGTACTTGAAATCATGGTTCATGGCAACAAAAGCAGCTCTAGCTCCAGCAAACGATCTGAGGCTTCTCCAGGAATTGTCACTTAATTCTGATATGGACATCCCACAAGTCTGCTTGAAAACATTTGATCGTCACTTGTGGTATTTGTCAAAGCATTTAGTTGGATTGGCCTTTTTTGATCCAACTGTTGCCCCTAAAGAAAAACGAAAAATGGTGATGGCTGTTAACGAAGTAGGAAACAAAGACCAACTGAAGAGAGCAACGGTTGAACTTGAGGCGACAGCACTGAATCAGAAAACAGTTTCAAGTTTTTGACAGTAGCATCAAGACCTTCATACTGCTTGGCCTTCCTCATTCATTCCTAGAATTCGATCCATCCACATAAGAAAGTCGTGAGGATTACAAGGAAGCTGAGAGCATCGTCCAGGGACTACAGGTAACAAATGGTCTTCCTGAAAGTGAGATAGCACTGTTCAAGAATTTAGTCCAATGCTGACCAAGTTTTTTCTCCAGGTCGTTGAGCAACACAGGCAAGTGTATCCAGATGCGAAGAAGGCTACAGCTGGCAACAATTGTATATAAGCCATAAAACTAGGCAACAATGAGTAGGAGTTGGGTTCCTATGATGCCCCCCAAGTGAGAGGCTAATAGTTTGGGAAGAGGGAGACCTAGGTAACCCAATGCATATAAACATTACTCCATAATAGTGTAACTTTGAACATGATGCGGCACTAATTAAAATTATCTAATGAGTATGAATATTTGGCATACACCATTTTTTAAACAATAGGAACGAAGTCTCGCACCAGCTGAAGCAAAATTTTCAAGTTGAAAATTAAGATATATATATATATATATATATATATATATATATATATATATATATATATATATGTGTGTGTGTGTGTGTGTGTGTGTGTGTGTGTGTGTGTAAGTAAATTTTTATTGTCATTAATATATACATACATACATAATTTACATTGTACAATATGATAGCGAATGTCTGTCGAGCCGAAGCTCCCTGACAGGCAGATATCAATTTAATGTAAATGCTTTCAGCATACCTGTACTTATAAGTAACCTTAACTTTGTAGAGAATTCTATAAATAATAAAAGTCTAATGTCAAAAGATATTAGTGGAAGTGATTACCTCGGAGGTACACAATACAGTGTTATGAAAAGTATATATATTTACATTCAATTTTATAACATGAATTATGTGGTAACAAATAAAAATGAATAGCAATTGATTTTCCGGAGCAATACATAGATGTAAAAATAGAGCTGCTAAGAATTCTAAAGTATATAATTTTTTATTTCTCTTTTAAATATTAAAAGGTTGTTTATTTTAACAAGAACCTGTTTATTTGGTGGCATACTGTTAACTATTTTGAAGCCAAAACATAATATACTGTGTGTGTGTGTGTGTGTGTGTGTGTGTGTGTGTGTGTGTGTGTGTGTGTGTGTGTGTGTGTGTGTGTGTGTAGATATACGAGTACAATATCAGTCTTTCTCTTTCAGTCTATGCATCGTCTGTTTATTGTCATTTCCTCGAGACATATTTGGTTATCTCACTTTCGCTCGTTTTCTTAATCAAATCCTCCTGTACCTTTCACCTCCGTTTCCATCGATTCTGGTCAGCCTTCCACATGTCCCTCCTTCCCTCCCTTCCTACCATTATGGATCCTCCAGCTCTAAATCACTTTAAACAACTTAAACACTCATTCACTCATTCATTTTCACTCACTTTCTCACTCAGTTGCGTCTCTCTCTCTCTCTCTCTCTCTCTCTCTCTCTCTCTCTCTCTCTCTCTCTCTCTCTCTCTCTCCTGAACCACAACCGCCAGATAGGTAGTACTTCAAACTTTACGGCCATTTCCCTCTATCCATTCCTACAATCTTCCTGCCATCTCTCTCTCTCTCTCTCTCTCTCTCTCTCTCTCTCTCTCTCTCTCTATCACACACACACACCGCTCGGTGGTGCAGTGGTAACGTTCTCGCTTGCCAACTGGTGGACGGGAGTTCGCGCCTCGCTCAGGTTGCGAAAAGTTTCACTGACGAAGTGGGTCGTTACTGTTCCCCTTGAGCAAGGGGACGGGTGTGTGCGTGTGTGAAGGTCACAGCCTTGCCCTTAGATCGGACTATATGAGCTCTCAGCTCCCTTCCGGGAGGGTAAAAAGCTGACGATCACGACCATCAAGTGATCCTGACCGACCCGGTGAATTACACACACACTTCAAGTAAATGCGTTAGACGGTAAGCGTAACGAACATCCTCATACTTGAAAGACTTCCATCAATTCTTTTTGCTAGCTTTGTCTTCTCGTGTCTTACAGTCGACTGTGCTTTTATCTCTCTGCTGTTAACTTTAACCTCTTCTCTAGGGAAATCTCTCCTAAGTGTCTAACGTTACCAAGAATACAAATTAAACGTATCGAGACATGGTCCATCTACCTGACTGTGGTAGACTAGTTCTCTCTCCAGTATCCTTGAGCCTAATCCTTTAATATCCTTGTTCGAACCTCGCCTTCATAATGTTAGTATGTACCAGTTGCAAAAATCAGGTTTCTAGGATTTTTTTTTTTTTTTAAGTTAGGGACCGAACAGACGGACAGACACACAATTATACAAACAGAGGCGGCCTAGAACATTGCTACCAGCTATCAGAGTGGTGTAAAATCTTGTAGTGGTACTGAATGGTTTGATATGTCCCACCTTGCACAAGAGGTATAAGATTATTTGTGATGGGAGATCAGATCAGATTATTATCTTTCTTCTGTTTAGTTCCCTGATGACAGAGTTAAATAGTACTCTCAGTCCATCTCGTCAACTCTAGAACTGTCTTTTTAATGTCAAACGATCTCTTGTCGTTTAAACGCAATATATCCAGGCATTTCGAAATGAATGCGTCATGCTTTTGGCTTTCGTTTGTTAACCATTCATGCGAAGGAATAATGCTTCACTTTTAGTCATGCAATTATGACCATCTTTCATAATATTTTGCAAGGTTAATGGGCTCAGATAAAAGCATCACTGAATTTCGACAATAACCACTCACTGCCACTTTTTTATTTATTTATTTATTTATTTATTTATTGATATGCAGCTGTATCAGGTGCTCCTGGACCGCCTGGCACGGTTTCCAGATTTCTTTCTTTTCATTTCAAAGGAGTTGCTGCGCCAAGCCTGTTCCACACTCCATGTCATTTGCTTTGGCACTGACTGTCCATCACATTCCTTGATATCGGAGAATTTCACAGAGGCTGATGTAATGGCAACAGGAGGGGTGGTATCATGACATGTCGGGGGGCCTGTGTAGGGGGACTGACACAATGCATGACGCAGATTCATATGCCTGTTCCTCATGTGCAGGGATTAGAACATTCCATGCTAGGGTTAGTAGTTTCATAAAAATTTTCCTCAGCTAAACTTGCACTCCTATATACCACCACCAATCACCGGCAAAGGCACGCGTTTGGCTAAGAGAAACTCATCTTACTCATTCTACTTCTCCCATTTTGCACGCTTAAGCCTCACCTCTTGTCTTGAACTTTTCTCCATTTCCCTCTCCTATTCTTTCTCTTTCTCGTCCTCATTCTTCCCCTTCTCTTTCATCACTTTGTTTTCCTCCTTTCCTTCCTTCTCCACGATCTCTTCCTCCTCCTCCTCCTCCTCTTCATCATCATCATCGTCATCATCATCATCATCATCATCATCATCATCATCATCATCATCATCATCATGCCCTACCCCCTTTCCCCTCATCTTCATTCTCATCCATTCCGTCATCATCGTTAGTATCATAGTCGTCGTTATCATGATTTTTTTAACATCATATTTTTCTTCCCAGTGCACCTCTTCGAGTTTTTTCTTTTATCTTAATCACCTACCTCTCCCACACCCTACCCCTCTCCTTCACCTCCGCCTCATCCACACCATACCGCACCATACCCATTGTTAATTACACCTTCCTCCCCCTCTTTCTCTCTCTCTCTCTCTCTCTCTCTCTCTCTCTCTCTCTCTCTCTCACACACACACACACACACACACACACACACACACACACACACACAATACATTAGCAGAATAACACGCTAAAACAAGCGCATCTGCTTTTCCCACTCACCTAAGGCCGAAACTATCTCCTCCCAGTCCCATTACTTCTCAGCCTGTTTTGCCTCGCTGCCTTTAACCACTTTTCTCCGCTCACTTTTCTGTGTGTAGCCTGTGGGATCGAGGGAAGGGGGGGAGAGAGAGAGAGACAGAGAGACAGAGACAGACAGACAGACAGACAGACTGAGGCAGAGACAGACAGAGACAGACAGACAGAAGGGTTAGTGAGAAGAAGGAACGGAAGATAGACTCAGAAAGTGGAAAGGAAAGGAAATATATACTGTAGAAGAGGGTTGGAGGATGAGGGAAAGAGGAGGTGAGCTGAAGGTAGGTGCAGGCAGCGCCATAGAGCAGGAAGAGTTTGGCCGACTCTTTTCAGACCTCACCTTGCGAGGTCACCTGTGATTGGCCGAGAACCGGTCACTTGACATATGGGCGCCATATTGCATCCTCCCCTCACCTCCTCAGTTCCCTGGCTGCCATAAGAAAGCACAGAGATCAAGGGTGATGCAGCACTTTCATGACCATATCACCTGATACATACCCATATTTGACCACGAGATGCTATACTGTGCAGCCTGGCAATGTTCCAGCCGCACAGGTATGGGTAAGATGCTGCACAGGTTTCCTAGAAATCCCACAAGCAGAAAAGAATGGGAAATTAAATTCAGCAGGAAAGACTGGACACCACACAACAATTCCTGTGAGAAGAGTGGAGAAATTGCAAGATAGTGAGAAAATGACAGAGTATAAGAGCATAGTGGAAGAAAGATTGGGAAGGTATGAGCTAGAGCAGATGGAAGGGGTGGAAGACGTATGTAAGATAATCACGGAAGAGATAGGCGCAGCATGTGAGGCGGTTTGTGGAGTGAGGAGGAGATGCAAGGGTGTGCAAGGGACAGCATGGTGGAATGATGAGGTGAAACGAGCTGTGGAACAAAAGAAGAAGGCATATAGTGAATGGTTAGCGAGTAGAGGTAGGGGAGAAGATGAGAGAGAGAAGAGAGAGGTATATGTGAGCAGGAGAAGGGAGGTTAAGAGACTTGTGAAGGAGAGTAAGAAGAAAGTGGATGAAGAGTTTGGGAGGAATCTGAGTGTGAAATGGAGGGAGAGTAAGAAATTGTTTTGGAAGGAGGTAAAGAAACTGTGAAAGGGGAAATAGTAGGGGAGTGAAAGATAGGAATAATAGATTGTTGATGGAGAAGAGAGAGAAATTGTGGAGATGGAAGGACCACTTTGAGGATTTGTTGAATGTAGAGAGTGAGAGCAGTGCCAGTATAAGTGGTTGGGGAATGGCTGGGAGAAGAAGAGATAAGAGGAGGGAGGAAGAGATCAGTAGGGCGGAAGTAGTGGAAGCGATGAAGAAGATTAAGTTGGGAAAGGCCCCAGGAATTGATGGAGTGTGTGGTGAAATGCTGAGGTATGGGGGTGAGATTGTTGTGGAGTGGATATGGAAGGTGTGTAGATTGGCATGGAAATCAGGTATAATTGTTCCTTTATACAAAGGAAAAGGGGAGAGAGAAGTATGTGGTAACCATAGGGGTATTTGCCTTCTTAGAGTGACTGGTAAAATATATGGTAGAATATTCATTGATAGGGTTAGGCATATGACAGAGGAGCTAGTTGGAGAAGAACAAGGGGGATTAAGGAAGGGATAAGGGTGTTTAGATCAGATACTTGTTCTAAGATGTTTAGTGAAGTATCTAGAGAAGGGAAGGAAAGTGTATGCTGCCTTCATAGACTTGGAGAAAGCTTATGACAGAATAGATAGGCAAGGTATGTGGAAGGTATTAAGAATATATGGAGTGGAGTGGAAATTGTTGAGTGCTGTGAAGAGTATGTACGAGGGAGCTAGGGCTATGGTGCGAGTGGATGGTGAGCTGAGTGAGTTCTTTGATCTCACTGTGGGACTGAAACAGGGTTGTGTGATGTCTCCATGGCTATTTAATATATACATGGATGGGGTTGTAAAGGAGGTGCAAGGTAGGGCAGTGGATGTGGGGGTGGCTCTAATGAATGAGGGTGAGATTTGGAAGATTCCGATGTTGCTGTTTGCTGATGATACAGTATTGTTGAGTGAAGATGAATGGGAGTTGCAAGGTTTGGTGAATGAATTTGGGACAGTGTGTAGGAGCAGGAATCTGAAAGTTAATGTAAACAAAAGTAAAGTTATGGTGTTTGAGAGGAATGAAGCGACAGAGTGTGCGGTGAGGTTGGATGGTGAGGATATGGAGAATGTGAGTGCATTCAAGTACTTGGGTAGTGTGATGAGTAAGGACGGAACTTTGGGGGATGAAGTGCGTGAAAGGGTACAGCAGGGAAGGAAGGTTGTTGGTATACTGAAAGCAGTGATGAGAAACAGGGAGGTGAGTATGGAAGTTAAGAAGTCACTGCATGATAGTATTGTGATCCCTACCCTGAGGTATGGAAGCGAGGCGCGGACCTTGCAAGAGGGGAACAAGACAAGAGTGAGAGCAGTGGAAATGAGTTACTTGAGCGGAGCATGTGGAGTGACGTGGAGGGACAGGTTGACGAATGAAGAAGTGAAGGAGCGTCGTGGGGTGGATGTGGATGTGGTTGAGAAGATTAGGAGAAATACACTGAGGTGGTTTGGACATGTGGAGAGAATGGAGAATGAAAGACTGACTAAGAGGGTGTATGTAGGTGAGGTGGAGGGAAGGAGGGGGGAGGGGTAGACCGAGGATGAGGTGGAGGGATGGAGTTGAGAGGTATATGAGGGAGGGGGGGTGAGTTGGGGGGAGAGTAGTCAAATGGTGGGTGACAGAGCGACTTGGAGACGTTTTGTCTGCGGCCACCCTTTGCGGGATTAGGGCGTCGGGCTATAGATAGATAGAGTATATCTGTTCGCATTATCTCTAATCTTTATGTTCATCCGTCTATTTATATGTCTCTCAAGATTCATATCTGTTCTAACTATTGCTGTAGACTGAGACGTACTAAACTTACTAGACAGTTAGGCTGGCAGTTACACATTTGTTTTCAATTCAGTTTGATGTAAAGCAAGGCATATATATATATATATATATATATATATATATATATATATATATATATATATATATATATACACAGAGAGAGAGAGAGAACTCCTGTACCGAAATAAATGGCTAGGGGGTTGATAATTGTATTTTAGTATTGTTTTCATACGCCCGGTCGGTGACGTTTAGCTTCAAGATGGCACCCAGCACAACGGTTGGCCAAACTCTTCTTACTCGATGGCGCTGGGTGCAGGTAGAACGACAGGCAGGGAGGAAAAGGGGACTGGAGGGGGAAGTGAGAGGTGTACAAAGGGCATGAAAGGGATTAATGAGTAGCATGGAGAGAAAGAGTAGGGGAGTAGGATGGAGGGATAGGAAAAGGAATATCAAAGGACAGGGAAGGGGAGCATGGAGAGGCAGCGAGTGAGTAAGGGAGACTAGAAGGGCAGGGAGAGAGAAGGACAACTACAAAGAACAGTAGGGAGAGACACAGGATGAAAGGCTAAAGGGTTATATATACACGAAGGGAAGGACAGGAAGGGAGGAGGGGGAGCCCGCGAGGGAGGATGGGAGTATGGAAGAGAAAGGCAGAGGTAGAAGGAGAGGCAGGGAAGCAGGGTCAGACAGGCAAGGCATGGAGGATGGGTGAAGGGAGTGTAGAGGGGAGGGTGGCAGGTGAGTGTACAAGACCACTGGAGCCACAACGGCTAAACTGCCATGACCACTAACCGTAGGGAAGCCTGGCCCAATACACAACTTCTCTCATTTGCCTTCTAATTAATTTGTAACTTCGGCAGTAACTGTCCGGCTGGGGCGCTGAGTCGGGGGGGGAGGGGAGGGGCGGAGACGCTTTGGTAAATAACTCCAGATTAACCCCGGATTAGTAAAGAAAGTTCATTGCATTCTGGGTGGTACCAGATTTAAATATGAGTGATGGTGCTTGAAAATAACTTTAATACTGTGGTGAGTTTGTAAAATGTATCTTGCCTCTATTAGCCCACTTTATGCAGTTTGTGGAAGACTTCTTGTATTTCAGGGGTTAATGAACTCTGTACCTAATCACCCTTATCACAAAACTCTCTCCAAAGCTGAATGAAAAGGTTTGCAGACGACAAGATCTTAATGAAAAAATGCGCCCTCAGAAGAAAGGCATTTAGAAAAAGTGTTTGTACTTACATTAGCTTATCCTCTTTTATATGGTGAGGACTTTTATCATCATGAGCTGCGAAGTATTTCCAGTGAGGAGATGACTAACAAAGACATTATTTACTTTCTCCAATTCGAAATGTCTCTTGCAAGCATAACAGGATTGTCCAATGGTAGCACAAGTAAATACAAATGACGTGCTTCCCCTAAAGAGGTTAACATAGATTTACCAAGGCACCTCACAATATACGGAGTGTGAAGAGATTACAATTTCTGTACTTTAAATACATTTCAACCCTCTGAGCAGAATAGGAAATTCAGTTTACTGGCGTCCTCTCGTCGTCGTAGGACAACAAATAATCTCCAATAAATCTGACAAGATAGAATGTAATCCTTGTACCACAATACTTTTGTGTTTAGCTTAGGAGTAACCCGTCGTTATCTTTGGGATAATAATTATAAAACAAACGGAAATTATGAGAACATCATGCTGCTGTGACTGCTGTCAGTATCACTATCAGTGCTGCTGCAGTGCATTTGTCTTGGTCCACTCAGCGCAGCCGAGGCTGACACGGAAGCCGTGACCAAATATTCATAACAATTTTTTTTAAAGGCTATTGTAACTATAAACATGATAAGGTCAAACTTTTGGTTGAAAACTGAATACACATTGATATACCACAGAAAATGAAATGTTTTTGACCAACATCTTTACAAAGGAGAAAGAGTTCTTATGTCCTCTCAAGCTCATTGCATTTTTCTCCCAAAATATATTCTTACTCATTTCATACTATCCGCTGGATTCATTTTCTCTGCTGAGAAGAAGAAACAGAATACTGAACTTTTGCTGGTATTCTCTTCACGTTAAAATCCAGTAAACTAAAGCCAAATTCAAGATCCATTCTGTATGAAATGCCTGGAGAGTGGACATATTACGTATCGAGTTCGTAGACTGAAGACGTATATAGAAATATAAACTCAGGATGATTGTTTCAAAACTGTCTAGTCGCATACAGACCATGGATGATTAATAACACTAGATGTCGCCTGCAAAATAGTGGGCTAAAAAAGCACTGAGTGTGTGTATATATATCGGTGTTACATGACCATCATACTGGGTAGAGATCTCTATCTACTCGTATAGCCAGACGCCTTAAGCGGGTATCACATGGGGACCCGTGAACAATTTGTGCAGCACAAAACGGACGTCCAAACTGAGCTTGGACGTCCATACCCTATCACACGGTGGACGTCGACGGCCACCTTCTTCTTCTTTATCGAGTTCACCCCACGCGACTGGGAGGTCACTTCCAACTCCCTAGCAGACGACGTATTTATCAGCAGCAACAATGGACATGAACCAGATTGTGACTTTTGCAATGGGTGCTGCAGTCCTAACCCTGCAGGATGAGGAAGAAGCCTCTGCAAGAAGACAAAGGAGGGGGAGAAGGAGGGCATTGTGGATGAGAGAATGGCTCCCATGGAGTGAAGAAAGCAGCCAGTATAGAAATCTGCACAGTAGTGCTTTCTTCCCGAGTATGCCTTTCGAACGTGCCCGGGCCTCTCTTGGAAACAATCAATCCACATTCCATCATATTTACCACATTTTGGTATATATGAAAAATTTCTATGACAAACAGAAATATTTAAAGTACAAAGTTTACTGACGGTTTTGAATTAATCATAATATATCACCTCAACTGACTACAGAGTTCAAGACAGCAGAGGACACACACTACGTGTAAACTCCATAGAGAAGAAGGAGACCACCAAGTCGTGGACGTCCACGGTCACCGTGGACGTCCACGAATGGGTCAGGCGGCCTTCCACTCATGGACGTCCATGACCCTCCCGCGGGGACAAGTTTGGACGTTCACGAGTCTCCCGTGTGATAGCCCCTTTAGTCACGGTGAAGGTTGCCACGAACAAATCACCCTGTCCTCCACCATCAGAATGCTCTCCATCCATCTCACAACAACCTCATTGATAAGCCTCTCCACGCCGTCCCTCTACCTCATCCGCCTTCGTCCTTCCCCTCTTTTCCTTTGCTATCACATTCACATGCACTCTTTTGACCTCTCACTTTAGTCTTTCCACTTGGTCAAAGCATCTCAGCGTACTTCTAACATTTTCCAACACTTCCATATGAACACCAAAGAGATTGCACACAATCTCACTTGTCTGTTTCTCCATGTTATTTTTATATGCTCTGCTCAGCTAACTCATTTCCACTTCTCCCACTCACGATTAGTGTCAAGTCAGATAATTCAAAACAGCAGCGTACATGATAAAAAGACAGTAAAGAGAACTTTTGTTAACATAAATAAAGGAATTCAGGAAGAGGAGAGCAACTGATGGTACGAAAAGCTCTTGGATCCACCCTGTTTCACAGAGATGTGCGACAAACCTAACAAACATGAGAGCTACACTTGTTGTATGGTGAATCTGATTTCTTTTCAAGGCTAACAGCAAGGTACGCTTAAATAAAGGGAAGTAGGGAGTTGAGACTATGTATCTGGTTTCTGAAAAGCTGCTTGTGCGATGTAATGTGATTCCTCCAAGAAACGCTACGTGAAAAGGTCATACCATGGATTCTGAGACGTAAGATAAAGGTATTATGCTATAGAGACTTAAATAAAGAATATATCTTTCTTCAGATTTAATGAGTTACAGAACAACTCGAATTTTTCCCGCTCCTTCTGGCACCTTGCCAAAAACCTTTCTAACAACTTTACCTTATCATCCTTCCCTCCTTTTTTCTACTCTGATGGCTCTGTAGCTATTTCGTCTACTGGTAAAGCAGATCTCTTCGCTCAGACTTTCTCCTCCAATTCCACCTTAGACGATTCCACTGCCGTTCCTTCATCACTCTGACTTCCTTATGGCTGATATTAAAATTTCTTCATCTGATGTATTTTCTGCCATCACTGGCATTAATACTAACAAGATACGAGTATATGGGCCTGATCGAGTCCCTCCTGTTGTCCTCAAGAACTGTGCTTCTATGTTTACACCCTGCCTAGGTAAACACTTTTGCCTTTGTCTATCAACTTGTACCTTTCCTTCTTGCTGGAAGTTTGCTCTCATTTAGCCAGTCCCAAAGAAGGGTGACCATTCCCAACCCTCTAACTGTCGTCCAACTGCTTTAACATCCTGTATTTCAAAAGTTTTCGAGTCAATTTTTTAACAGAAAATTTTTAAAGCATCTTTCCTATCACAACCTTCTTTCCGATCGTCAGTATGGGTTCCGTCAACGACGCTCCACTGGCGATCTTCTCACCTACCTTTCAGACTCCTGGTCATCCTCCTTTCGGGACTTTGGCGAAAGCTTTGCCATTGCACTTGACATCTCAAAGGCTTTCGATCGAGTCTGGCATAAATCTTTAATTTGCAAACTGCCCTCTTACGGTTTCTATCCTTCTATCTGTGCCATCATCTATAGCTTCCCCTCTGGTAGTTCTATAGCAGCTCTTATAGACGGCCATCGTTCTTCTTCTAGATCTATCAACAGTCGTGTTCCTCAGAGATCTGTCTTATCACCAACTCTCTTCCTTTTCTTCATCAATGATCTAAGCTGTACATCTAACCGTATCCACTCGTACACTGATGATTCCACCCTTCTCCTTTCTATTCGGTTCCTGCAACGTCCATCTCAGCAGTTACTTCAACAAGCATGGGATGAGGCTATGGTACACCAAATGTCTGATTTGGCTCGTGTCTCTGACTGGGGTAAAAATAATCTCGTTGTTTTTAATGAATGAAAGACTCAGTTCTTACACCTATCATCCTGACTAAATCTTCCAAAGGAGTACCCACTAGTGTTTAATAATACCCAGCTCAATCCTGCATCATCCTTGAACATGCTTGGTGTTTCATTTACTCGGGACTTATCTTGGAAGATCATGTTACATCTCTTGTAAAATCTGCTTCCAAGTGATTAGGTATGCAAAGCCGACTCTGTACCTTCTTTACCCCTGCACGGTTGGTGACCTTATACACGGGTTTTATTCGCCCCTGTGTGGAGTACAACTCTCATGTGTGGGGAGGCTCCCCACAACAGCTCTTCTCAATAGGGTGAGTCAAAGGTTTCTCGTCTCGTTAACTCTCCTCCTCTTACTGGCTCCCTTCAACCTGTGTCTCTTCGCCGACTGTTTCATCTTTATCTCTTTTCTATCGCTACTTCAATGATTACTGCGCCTCTGAACTGTCTGCTCGCATCCCTCCACCTCTACGACGAGCGCGTAATACCCGTCAAGCAACAAACTCTCATCCCTTTTTGTCCAACTCTCAAATGCAAGAGTTAGCTGTTACTCCCAGTACTTCATTTATACAACAGGTCGACTCTGGAACTGTCCCCCTCTGTCCGTATTTCCTACTTCCTATGATCTCCAAACTTTCAAACGCAGGTGTGTCCAGGCATCTCGAAATGAACAGATCTTGATTTTGGCTCTTTTTTTTTTCTCTCTCGGAAGGAACGGTTTGCGGACTCCTGGCCTTTGGTTCCTTCTTCCTTGCATAAAAAAAAGACAGATAAGAAGACAAACATGCACTAATATCACTGAAAGTGCGTTCTTGTGTCTGTTGTGATGGGCACTGTAAAGATGAGAAAAACAAATTAAGTGGAATTTTAAACATACACAGAGATACAACTATATACACTGGATGATAGGTTTAAAAGAACAGTGGCTGTCTATAGAGCTAAAAAGAAATCCAAAAAGGAAACTCAAGTTAAAAGCACAGATTGAAGGAAAGAATCCATAAATCTTAAAATATATGTACGTCGGTCGACCAGGGAGTGATGCTCAAGTAACAGTAAGGAAGACAGTAAAATACAAGTATTATAAGGTTTGCACCGGGAATGACTTTGAAACACTGAAAATATCATTAAAGCAACTAGGCTTCAAGGAATTGGAGGCAGTCGCTCTTTTTCGTAACCGGCTGAATGGTAGCAAGTTTCTAACAGGATCAGGTTGATTAAAAAAAAAAAAAGTTTGTTTAGGCAGGATGTCAGCATAGAACAGTTCTTAAAAAGAAATGAAGTGCGAAAGGAAAGAAAAGATTTGGAGGGGGAGGGAACAGTTTTCATATCAGTCATTTGAAAGGTCTACAGAGGTAGGGACAGCATCAAAACCAACCAGAGTGAAGTCAGATGAATACTGTAAGTTCTCCTTTATGTGGGATTTGGGCGTCAACAAAGCCATCAAGGAGTCTAATGGTGAGGAATAAATTTTCCAAGTCTACATGCAATGCGAATGAACCAAGTCTGTTTTTCTTGGCGTTCCAGAGGAAAAAAAAATTAGATAGGGTTAGTGGACGCGACGAAGCTTTTGTACGTTTACCAGAGCCCTATGTTTTTCTCTTTTGGCTACTTGTATAATCAATATACTCTGCTGCCTCCAAGGACTGAGAGAAACTTGGCAGCGAAGTAGAAAACCAGAGTGTGACTAGAACGTTTAAGAACAAGAACCGGTGCAATTTACCCTCCAACCTTTCTGTTTGACTCGGAGATAGTGCATCCTGGCATGGGTTCTGATACAATGTATTAGCTAGACTCAAACTATGGTTAGAGTTGTCATGGAACTATCAGACTTTCAGGGCAGCAGTTCTCTTGTTCGCTCAGCTTCATCTCAGTGACAGGTATAGCATACTATTGGTCCATCTCAGTATAATGTATATAGCCACCTACTTTGTTCTCTGTCACAGGAGTTTGCACATGAAATTGTCAGTCCATCTCAGGACACCACCACCTCGCCAGGTGCGCCATGTAGTAGTACGGTGCCCATGGCCAGTCATCAGTGACATATCTAGTGCCCCCCTTGAATCTTCGGTGGTTTGCAGCTGAAGAAGCTCACAAGGAGTGCACGCTACAAGACATCGCATCAGACACCTGACATTCACACTCTGCACACTTCCACACAAAAGTCTCTTCCTGGCCCGCCATCACTTACAAACCTTCATAGTCTCTCCGGGTACACTGCGCATTAGTATTACCACTCATAAGAAAGCTTTGGATATAAGGTGCTGTAAATCTATTTTGTTCTTCAAGCTGCCTGACCATTTGGTGCCCAGAAGACTTCCTTTCGGCTAACCTTCACTTATTTCCACTACTTGATTTCTTGTGTTGTTTCCATGTCCACGTAAAAATTGTGTTAATAAACTTACCTATCTGTTCTTCCAGTTATTCCAGGATCTTCAAAATAATATATCAGAAAGAAAATTAAGCAAAACAAGAAATATACTGGTGGGTGAGTCTTTGGCAATATGCAAGATTGAACGTGAAATCTTTTTACTGTACTGTCGATTGCACGTAAAGCAGATGGAAATATGTGGTCCAGGCAAAGAACTGATTTGTTTCTGTCCACAACCATGAAATGGGATAGTAATTTACGAATGTTGCTGACTTGCTGTGGAGGGTATTAGATCGAGCATGGCCACACAGGGTCTTTTGACTTTAGCCAGAATGTACCGGTAAAAGAATTAACCCTTTCACTGCGGTGACATAGTCTAAATTATACTCATGGCATTTGCCTAACATTTACATTTCACTTAATAGAGGTTTTTCGAACGAAAGAGATAGAAATAGCTTTCTTTAACCCATGCAGAAAAAGTATTTTTTTCTTAAGTTGAAGTCAGTCTTTAGAGTACCAAGCGAATTAATTTAAAACATTATTCCATCATCACAGCAACGATTTACTATTTCGATGGCGGGTAGGATAGGATAACCTACAAATAACGTGTACACTTAGAAGACCCACAGCCACGGAAACCATAGTTATTCCTCCCACATCACAATGCTGTAACCTAATGCCGTACACCATACACCTTCGTTTTTTTTACAAGAGTCAATACGTACTAGTGAAAGGCAATATCTATTTACTTATTCACCTAATCTATCTCTCTATTTACACACACACACACACACACACACACACACACACACACACACACATATATGCTGTCCGCAACAAGGAGAGGGCCTACAAAAGGTACCGGAGCCAACCCACCCCTGAATCACATCATCTTTACGTTTCTGCCCGGAATCGTGCTAAGTCTGTTCTTCGCTCTACTAAAAATAATTTCATCCATACTAAATGCTCTCAACTCTCCAACTCGAATTCTTCCCGCTCCTTCTGGCACCTTGCCAAAAATCTTTCTAACAACTTTACCTCATCATCCTTCCCTCCTCTTTTCTACTCTGATGGTTCTGTAGCTATTTCTTCTACTGATAAAGCAGATCTCTTCGCACAGACTTTCTCCTCCAATTCCACCTTAGATGATTCCGGTGCTGTTCCTCCATCACTACCCCCCTCTGACTTCCTCATGGCTGACATTAAAATTTCTTCAGTTGATGTATTTTCTGCCATCACTGGCCTCAGTACTAACAAGGCATATGGGCCGGATGGGGTCCCTCCTGTTCTCCTCAAGAACTGTGCTTCAGTGCTTACACCCTGCCTAGGCAAACTCTTTTGCCTTTGTCTGTCAACTTGTACCTTTCCTTCTTGCTAGAAGTTTGCTCTCATTCAGCCAGTCCCAAAGAAGGGTGACCACTCCCAACCCTCCAACTATCGTCCAGTTGCTTTAACGTCCTGTATTTCAAAAGTTTTCGAGTCAATTCTCAATAGAAAAATTTTAAGGCATCTTTCCTATCACAACCTTCTTTCCGATCGTCAGTATGGGTTCCGTCAGGGACGCGCCACTGGCGATCTTCTCACCTACCTTTCAGACTCCTGGTCATCCTCCTTTCGGGACTTTGGCGAAAGCTTTGCCATTGCACTTAACATCTCAAAGGCTTTCGATCGAGTCTGGCATAAATCTTTAATTTCCAAACTGCCCTCCTACGGTTTCTATCCTTCTATCTGTGCCTTCATCGCTAGCTTCCTTTCTGGTCGTTCTTTAGCCGCTGCTGTAGACGGCCATCGTTCTTCTCCTAGATCTATCAACAGTGGTGTTCCTCAGGGCTCTGTCCTATCACCAACTCTCTTCCTTTTATTCATCAATGATCTTCTAAACTGTACATCTAACCCTATCCATTCATATGCTGATGACTCCACCCTTCACCTTTCCATTCGGTTCCCGCAACGCCCATCTCAACAGTTACTTCAACAAACAAGGCATGAGGCTATGGCACACCTAATGTCTGACTTGGCTCGTATCTCTGACTGGGGTAAAAATAATATGGTTGTTTTTAATGCATCTAAGACTCAGTTCTTACACCTATCAACCTGACAAAATCTTCCACAGGTATACCCACTAATGTTTAATAATATTCAGCTTAATCCTGCATCATCCTTGAACATGCTTGGAGTTTCATTTACTCGGGACTTATCTTGGAAAGATCATATTACAACTCTTGTAAAATCTGCTTCCAAGAGATTGGGTGTGCTAAGCCGACTCTACTCTTTCTTTACCCCTGCACAATTGTTGACTCTATACAGGGGTTTTATCCGCCCCTGTGTGGAGTACAACTCTCATGTGTGGGGAGGCTCCCCACATACAGCTCTTCTCAATAGGGTGGAGTCAAAGGCTTTTCGTCTCATTAACTCTCCTCCTCTTACTGACTCCCTTCAACCTCTGTCTCTTCACCGCACTGATGCATCTTTATCTCTTTTCTATTGCTACTTTAATGGTCACTGCTCCTGTGAACTGTCTGCTTGCATTCCTCCACCTCTATGACGGGCGAGTAGCACCCATCTCGCAGCAAACTCTCATCCCTTTTCTGTCCAACTCTCTAATGTAAGAGTTAACTGTTACTCCCAGTCTTTCATTTATGCAACAGGTCAGCTCTGGAACTGTCTCCCTCTGTCTGTATTTTCTGCTGCCTATGATCTCCAGTCTTTCAAACGCAGTGTGTCCAGGCATCTCAAAATGATCGGATCTTGAATTTGGCTCTCTATTGTATTTTGTTTTTCTCTTGGAGGGAACTGAAAACTTTGGGAAGTGTTCACCAAGCCACTTGCTACTTTGGCGGACACAACGGGTGCTGTGGTTGAACCAGTGTCGCATACTAGTACGCTTGCACCCAGTCGGCTTAAGACGGGCCGATTACACTTGATTCACAGACTACACACATATCCAAAGCCACTTCAACACTACAATCACACTCACAAGCACTTCTCACCCTACATACAGTCTCAACCAGACAGCCTATGCCACTGGGCAGAGATACATTGGCTGTATCGTCCCTGCTTCGGTAGGGATAAGCCGGTCCTGCAGTGGACCTCAATGGCTGATGATGATATATATATATATATATATATATATATATATATATATATATATATATATATAATGTTTTTAACGCTCCAGCCGGGAATTAAACTTGATACCTCTAGACAGAAGTCAGGCAATGTTACCACTGCACCATGGGTTGGGGTTGAAATATATCCTCCCATATTGGATTTACCTGGTTCGTCATTGAATTCAGGTGGCTTAGCTTTTTATCACGCCATGGTGTAGTGGTAACAATGCCTGTCTTCTATCTAGAGGTTTCGGGTTCTATTCCCGGCAGAAGCATTAAAAACTTTCTACATATGTATACACGTGTAATGTGTTTTTCTCATATATATATATATATATATATATATATATATATATATATATATATATATATATATATATATATATATATATATATATATATTCAGACTCCTTGCGACGAAAATAGAAAGACTTAATGGAAAGGAGGAAGTTTGAGGAGACAGTCATTTTGGAGGATTCCAGCTCTGTATCAGTGACTTCCACAGACGATGATGAATTATTTGGTCTGACTCCAGCCAAATCTCTCTGCTGTCGTCATGCAGAAACAAGCAAGAACCGGAAAGCTGTCTGGGACAAGAAATTGACTTCTGCCCGGGACCATGACAATCTTTCGGTGTGCCAGGCAACAAGTTCATATGTTGCTGCTGCCCAAAGCTTTGGTCATAATCTCGGGGAGTTTGTGATTTCACCTGCTACGGTCTATACAGCTCGATGCAAGAAGAGAGAAAAGATAGCAGCTGGAATCTCAGCATCAGTCAGGACCAAAGCAAGAGTTTGCAAAACCGGATCACTGTACTGGTTGCCGGGGAAGAGAATGAAGACATTCTAGGTGTTCCAGTGGCACTGAATCGAACTGGAGAAGAACTCGCTTGTGTCGTGCTCAAAGAGGTTCAGGAGGCCAAACTTCAAGACATGAGTATTGCATTGAGCTTCGATACTACTGCAGCAAATACTGGAATACATCAGGGTGCTTGAGATCAATTGTGTGGCTGGCTTGCAGACATCATATTCATGAAGTCATCCTGAAAACCGCCTTCGAAGTTTGCTATGGATGTTCCTCTGGACCAGATATAAGATTATTCAAGCGGTTCCAGACACACCGACACCTCATCAGTCAGTCCTCGTCAAGACTGTGAATATCGATGAATATTTTATGGAACTCTTTGCCATCAACATGGCTCTTCAGAAATAGAAGAAGTACATGCTAACATGGAACTACTCGAGTTGGCGTATATCTTTTTGGGGGATCAACTTGACTGGTCAGCTTGACTGGTCAAGGTATTGAACTTGTGCATAAACAAACTCGCACTTCTTTAAATTTACTACAAGGCGAGCCTCAGAAAGCTTGGACAGCAAAACACCTAGTTCTCTTAAGTAGTTTTCCCAATCTTCAGTAAAGACTACTACATCATCCAAGTATACCACACAATGCTTCATACCACTGACAACCATGTTCATTAATCACTGGAACGTTGCAGGGGCGTTTTTCATACCATATGGCATCACATTACACTGATATGTTTGTCCATCTGCCACAAAACATGAGACTTCCTTAGCCCGTTCAGTCAAAGGCACTTGCCAGAAGCCTTTCTTGAGATCTAACTTTGTGATATAACTAGACGAGCCAATGCGGTCGATGCACTCCTCGAGCCAGGGCAATGGGTATGTATTTTGGTTAGCACGTTCACCCATCTGTAGTCTATGCAGAATCTTGCGGTGCCATCTGGTTTAGGCTGCAAAGTCACAGAGGAGCTCCAGGGACTAACACAGGGGGTATTGAACTTGAGCTCTTGATGCAGCACGCCAACATGCTGAGGACTGACTCAATAAGGGGGCAACTTTACAGGAACAGGGTCACCCACATCCATGTCATGCTGAATCCAATCCGTCTTCCCAGGGGTA
The DNA here is from genome assembly GCF_032717465.1 of Coenobita brevimanus. Classification (NCBI taxonomy): domain Eukaryota; kingdom Metazoa; phylum Arthropoda; class Malacostraca; order Decapoda; family Coenobitidae; genus Coenobita; species Coenobita brevimanus. The sequence continues at coordinate 34,630,808 of NC_136980.1, forward strand.
CTGCTGAATACTTCCTTGTAAGTTGACAAGAGGGCAATCAACTGAGATGCTTGGTCCCGAGGCAGATGTGCTAACTTAGAGATGAGAGTGGACTCCTCCTCATCATTCTTCATCCAGCTACAATCTGGAAACTCTCAGTCCACCTCAAACAAGCCACTATCAACACCCTCCTCAGCAGCAGCAGCAGTGGCGGAGACAAGGTGTACGGGAGCTGGAGAATCTGGTGCACGATGGTACAGCTTCAACATATTCACATGGCACAGTTGGTGCTTCTTCCTTCTGTTGGGGGTCTCCAGCAGGTAGTCAGTGTCTTCGATATGCCGCACTACAGGGTAAGGACCACTAAACTTAGTGGCCAGCAGCTGACCCTGCAGTGGCAGCAACACCAAAACCTCGTTGCCGACCCTAAACTCTCTCAGTCTGGCCTTTCGATCATACCACGCCTTCATGTTTTCCTGTGCCTGCTTGAGATTTTCCCTGGCCAGCTCCAGAGTCCCACTCATACGGGTCTTGAAGTCCTGCACATAATGGAGTAAGCTCTTGCTCTCGGCGAGATTGCTGCTCCAAGTCTCCTTAACAAGCTCAAATGATCCCAAACTCAATGAGCAAACACGAGCTCATTAGAAGAGAAACCCAAACTCTCCTGGGGTACTTCCCTCGTAGCAAACAGGAGGAACTGCACATCACGGTCTCAGTCCTTAGAGTGCTCCCGACAGTACTTGGGGAGCATATTCTTGAAAGTCTGGTGGTAAGGCACCAAGGCACCTTACGTGTCCGGACGGTAGGCATTGCTCTTGACGTGTGTGATGCCAAGTTGAGTTGATGACTGCTGGAAGATGTTGGAAAGGAAATTAGACCCTCTATTTCACTGAACCGTCTGGGGCAAACCAAACTTTGTAAAGAAATCTAGCAAAACTCTAACCACTGCCTTAGCTTTGATAGAACATAGAGGTATCACCTCAAGGTACCTCGTGGAGGGGTCAATGATAGTGAGCAGATATGAGTTACCACTAGAAGCTGGGGGCAAGGGTCCCACCACATCAATAATTAACCTGGAAAAAGGGGGATCAATGACAGGAATGGGAACAAGAGTGGCCTTTGGGATAGACTTATTCGGCCTACCCACTACCTGACAGGTATGACAATGTTTGACAAACTTAACCACATCCACTGCTATGCAGGGCCAGTAGAATTCTGCACGCAGCCCCTCCATGGTCTTCCTTACACCCATGTGACCTGCAAATGTAGTAGAATGGGCCAGATGAATCAACTCCTGCCTGACACATTAGGTACTACGATCTGATGGTAGTTCCACATCCCATCATCTACATTTGCATTTGGAGCTCTCCACTGTCTCCACAAAATCTTATCTTTCACATAAAAACATCCACCCTTCTCCTTCTCAAAATCATCCACTGCACACAACTTCAACCTCTGAATCTCCTGGTCTCCAGACTGCAACTCCTTTAACTTCCCAATGTTCACCTCCTCCAATGGAACAGGTGGAATATCTTCCAAAGAACTCTTAAATGTATCTGCCAAAGATATCTCATTGTCCGATTGTTTCGTGCCCTCGGATGTAGGCCTAACAGTTGCCTCTGGTAAGATGACGCAGGGCACACTACAAGCAACATTCTCCTGTAGACTCATCTCTGCACATGACATGGACCTAGTCACTGCACAAACTGGGAATACCTCTACATCACTGGGATCAACCTGAAAGGGTAGTTCAGGCACTGGCACATCTGACAAAACTGGAGTGGGATCTCCTCACCCCTCACTAGGTCATTGCCAAGTATTAATTCAACATCACTTATAATCTACAACACCCAATCATGCCGATTCATCAAACAACTGACATTTAACCTCACAAGAAACTAGTGGCACAATCTTTGCACCTGTTACTCCCCTAATCAGAACAAACTCTCCTCCTGCAACATCAAGAACTTCATTATTTGGCCTTACCCACAAAGAAATTGAAGAACCAGTGTCAGGAAGAATGCGTACCGGATGCTGCACGTCATTCACTTTCACTGAACCAGAATACAGGTAGGGGGCATATGAAGAAGCAGGGGCAACACTGCTCGTCACCGCCTGTACCACACCTCCTGAAACAGTGGGCTCCGACACAACTGTGGCCTCCTACTTCCCACCTTCCGGAACAACATCAACCCTAGAAGGGGGTCAAGCATCAGAGTTTCTCTGACTAACAATTGGGGAACCAACTGAAGGGGTAACCACGGGAGCTCCACGAGAAACAAAGCTCACTGGCTTCACAACACCTGACTTTCGCCAACATCTGTCTACAGTGTGACTTGGCTTCTTGCAATAGGAGCAAGTAAAAGGGCGGCGTGTAGGTTCTGGGGAAATGTGAGGTGTATCAGGTTTGGATGTGGAGTAATTCGTGGAGTTGGGCTTCTGAGATGGTTGTTTGGGGAGCTGAGTGAGGTAACACTTCTGAGGAACACTCCTAGGAACTTCCTTATCCTTATTCAAGAACTTCCTTATCCTTAATCAAATTCTTAAACAATAAATAATCATCTACATAAACTGCAGCTTCAGCAGCATTCTTAACTTCTTATCAGCAAGGTAAGTTCTTAAATCTGTATCAATCTTATCAAGGAAGTTCTCGAGGATAACAAGTTCCTTAAGCTTAACATAAGATTCTGAGACATCCTCACTTCGCATCCATTGATTAAAAGCACCAATCATCTGCCTACTGAAATCTACAAAACTGACATGAGGGTGCTTCGTACAGTTCCAAAATTTCTGCCTGTAAGCTTCAGGTCTCATCTCGTATGCTGGCAGTATGGATTTCTTTAGTACCTTGTAATCCTGTGATTCTTGGTGGCTAAGACTCATAGGCCTTCAATGCTTTGCCTATGATTACTGTCTGAACTAAAGATGACCAGCTATCTGGGCCACTTGTTACCTGTAGCAATCGTCTCAAATCGGTCAAAGAACTCCAGGACTAAGCACTCATCGAATGGGGGAACTAATTTAGTGGGTTCAATGGCTCTAAATTCTGAAAAAAGAATGGGGAAAACTGGTTGGGGCACTTGGGCAATTCATACACATTTCATAGTCAAGCTTCATCTGCTGCAGTTTAGTATTCTCCTCCTCCTCCTCTGAAGCTGTAGTTTAAGCTGAAACGTACTATTCTCCTCCTCATTCTTCTCCCTCTGAAGCTGGAGTTGAAGCTGTAACATCCTATACTTCATGATCGCGATTAGCCTGCTGTGCATCAATAAATTCTTTCTGGTGGATGAGTGTCATCAGCTAAACTATCATGGGATGAATGAACTGATTTAGATACTGATTCATGGTCTGGCATGGATCCAGGGAATTCGTATGGGTCTGTGCCAAACAGTCGGTGGCAGATTAAATTAGTTAACGGGAAGGTATTACCTGACTCACTCAAAATTTCAAGAACTTGGGCAACGAAGGTTAACTCCTGCCTCTGCAACATCCTAACTTTATCCTCCGTTGGTCCTGAATTGATGAAGTCAACTGCATCTTGCTGACTCACAATGTGTTAGAGTGCCACAGCAACATCACTAGTTCTACCCTCCATGATGACACAACCACAATGACTCAGTAATAAACAAAATATCAGGGTATTATCCTGGTGAGATAAAGCCAATTTTCGTTACGAGATGGGAGTAGGCAACACAAGATAACTAAATCTGACTGCATAAAAACAGAAAAACAAAGTGAAAAAGGAAATGAACAAACAGCTAAGTAATGAAAAACAATAAAAACTAACTCCAATCTCGCAACTCAGGTCCGAAAGCAAATAAAATTAGCTGACGTAAGCAAGGGCAAAATAAACACAATGAAAAATACCTAATATAATACAAGCTAATAACATTTACAATATTTACAATGAGACAATGAAACACAAAAGAATAAGAAAAACAATCCACCTGATAATACCCTGAATAATTACACAAAGGTCTGGGAACAAACTTGCCAGACAAAAGAAATAAAATCAAATAAAATGAGATACTTAAACTGCACTCGATTGCCACAGATAATAATAATACTTGCGATTGGATGCTGATACGAAGTGAAATGATGTTCAGAAATATATACACCACACAAAATACTACTTCTCCTCCCTCTCTGATCTCATCCAAACACTCCCTCTCTCGACGCCAATTCACCAAAAACTGTCTCCATTTTTGTTTTTCTGTCCTATCAACTATTGGGGCCGAAGCCCCTGGTCATTAAGATCATATATATATATATATATATATATATATATATATATATATGATCTTATATATATATATATATATATATATATATATATATATATATATATATACACACACACACACACTTCCATGCATACATACAGACACACTTTCATGCACACGTACATATACGAGGGGTGATTAGAAAGAAATGACAGTGAGTCCATAAACTTTTAGCATGAAGAACTATCAAACTATGACTCACATTCCTTCAAAGTACTCCCCTCCAACCTCTATGCAGCGTTCCATTCTCTTTCTCCACTTCATGAAGCAAGCGTGGTACTCTGAAGACGGTATACTTCGGAGTTCTGAATTGACGGTCCGTGCCAAGTCTTGGATGCGATGAAATTGCTTCCCAGCGATGCCAGATTTAATTTTTGTGGAAACAACCAAAAGTCACAGGGAGCCAGGTCAGGGGAGTAGGGTGGGTGGGGGAGCAGAGTTATACCTTGTTGTTCCAGGTACTGCATAGTGAGGCGAGCTTTGTGGGGTGCAGCATTGTCGTGGTGCAGCAAAAGGCGAGACCGACGGCGGGTTGGTGCGGTGTTGGCCTTGTGTTCCAAGACTTGTGGAAGGACCAGGTCTGTGTAGTATTGGGCTGTGATAGTGGACTTTTCAGGCATCACATCCACGCATATTGGTCCTTGAGAATTGAAAAAGATGGTGAAAAGGCGCTTCCGGCTGCGAAATCCTTCCTTCAAAATCTGAGGTCGAGGGTCTTCATCGCCCAACCACACCATGTTTGACTGCTTGTCACGGGTTGTGAAGAATGAAATCCAACACTCATCTCCAGTAGCAACATCTGAGAACCGTTTTGGACCATTTGGTTCAAATTCAGCAAGCCAGACACGACAAATCCTCCCCCGTTCAGCCTTTTGCTCATCAGTCACCAAATGGGGTATCCATCGACAACACTTCTTCCTCAGGTGTAATTGTTCATGCACGATGTCATATGCACTCCCATAACTGATATCAAGCTCCAAGGCTAAGAACCTAAGAGTTACAGTTGGATCCTCGTCAATGATGGACCGTGCACGGACAGTTGTTGCTTCGGTCACGGATGTCCGGGGGCGTCCAGAGCGTTGTTCATCTTTCAGTTCAGTTTTTCCTGCTGTGAAAGCACGAATCCAGCGGGAAACAGTTTCCAGGGAAGGAGTAGTGTCTGGATAAACTTGTAATAATTCCCCTCGAATCTCTGTTGCTTTCTTTCCCAGTTTCCACCTCGTAAAAATGTAGAACCTGCAGCCTTCTTTCGAGTAATCCATGTTTCTGGCCAGAGAGCAAAAACGAGAGTGAAGCATTCACTCACAACAATAAAACAAGAAAAGTCAGGCATACGGCGACAAGTTCAAACTCGTAAGGACAGGCAACTCTGCACTCTCCTTGCTCCCCTACCTCCCATTATTCAAGGTTTTCATGTTATAGCACGAACTGTCATTACTTTCTGATCACCCTTATTATATATATATATATATATATATATATATATATATATATATATATATATATAATACTAATTTTTTTTTATTATTTTTTTATTTTTATTTTTTTTCTTGGTTTTATATTTTTTGTACCTTATATTATAAAGAAAAACCTAATCTGAAGACCCTAAAACTAATCACCTAACAGACAAATCGCTAAACTATATTAAATCCTACAGAGACAAATAGCTAGACCTACACTAATGGTGAAAATACCTCGACTAACAGAACACCATCGACTGCAGATATGTAATGCCTTTCTACATTACATACCTGCACTCATCACCTGGTGACTGTCAGTCGAGGCACAGCCTAATATAGGGGACATCAATATATTAAAGTGAATCAGACGAGTCAGGAACATTTCCATATACGTCAGCTGTCGGCCCTAATTAGAACAACTTAAACATGGTGGTATAAGGTATTTACATAACATGTACAAAAAGTGAAGGACCTCGCCCAACAGACCACCATCGAATGCAACGGACCAATACCTTTCTATATTGCACACTTACACTCATCAGCTGGTGACTGGCAGGCGAGGAACGGGGTTTAATGTAGGGGACATCAATATTAGAAATAGATCAGTGGGAAGGAGGAACTATTTCAAATATGTCAACTGTCAACCCTAATTAATAGTACAATATATACATAATTACAGTCGATAAAAAACAAAACCGTATAGTAAAAAAGTCACAGCACTCTGATCAGTCCTGTCTCTCTCAAGAAAGCCATCAATTTATCAATCATAACAATGTCCCCATCACCCAGGATGGTGGAAAGGGTGAAGGGGACGTCTGCTGCGCTGCAGTAATTTATAAGTAAAGCGCGTTCACGAATAAATCGCCGACAGTGCAGGATGATATGACTGATAGATAACACCGCATCACAGATGTCACAGTGCGGTGGGAATCGTCTTTCCATATAAGGTTTCATGTGAATCATTAAGGTGCCATTAAGCCGTAACCGTGCCAACACTTTTTCTTCCAGGCGACTGGGACGGTTGCCAGTGGCCCATTCGCCCAGGTACGGCTTGCACGTTCGAACATTTAGTCTGGTCCACTGACCTTGCTACAGAAGATTTATTGATTTCTTTCCGAGAGAGAGACTCGACCGTAGATCACGAGGAACGTCCCAAGTCTCCTTGAGTTCTACAGCCGACTTTGCAAGTAAGTCAGCCTACTCATTGCCGTAGATGCGACAATGACCAGGCACCCAGATCAGCGTGAATGACTTGTTGCATGAATGCAACTTGTTAATGATGCGGCCCTGGATCTCGTGAGAGTCCATAGTACAAGATGCAATTGCCTGAAGGGCTGATTTTGAATCTGAAAATATGACAAATGAGTCATGCCTAGAATTAAGAGCATAGTCTATGGCTTTGTCAAGAGCAAAAAGGTCGGAGGTAAACACAGATGTATGAGTCGGCAACCGATACCTGAGGGCACATTCGGTCGACCATACACTTGCACCCACACAGTCACTCGACTTGGAACCGTCGGTGTACAATTGGTGGGACCCCAAGTGACGCACGATGATGTTACGAAACAAGTGGTGTCTCAATTCAAAATTCTCCGCCTTATATACCCTCCTTCCAGCTGCATGCATTCATCAACACGCAGCTGAAGGCAAGACGAGAAATATACAGAAAAGATCTAGGCAAATTAATCTTTCACTCATGTTCCAAACGTTATAATTATCACTGGTGAATACAAATCTTTATGTCGCCTGTTTAAGCTCCACTGGAAGTCAAGGATATTAAAACCAATTTTAGTCACACCTACGTCGAGAGAGCAAACAGAATTAACTAAGACTTTATAAATGTGCACGCACTAAACAGGCAACAACATGATAGCGAGTGCATGTGCGTAGATGCTAGCATACACAGCATCGACGCACACACACACACACACACACACACACACACACACACACACACACACACACACACAGTGATGCGCACAATCTATACACACATGCACAATATACACAAAAAAATATATACCTTCTTACACACGTTACAATATATATATATATATATATATATATATATATATATATATATATATATATATATATATATATATATATATATATATATATATATATAGGGTGGTAACCATATAACCAAATTTTGGCACCTGGTTGTTTAGTGGGTAATTATTGCGCTCCAGTCGGATTGAGCCGGTGAAGGTTTATATCCAAGGGATGGTTGGGGTTGATTGCTCGTGTAATGCCACTCAGTGATGAGTGAGGCTGGTCACTCTCATCTTAAATGTCGAGACCAACTGCCTAGCCCCGGGCTTCTACGCTCCTCATGGGGCAATGTAAGATTGGATGACGGATGGATGGAATATACACACACATTAGGATGGCCCGCCAATTTATGGGATTTCTTTTTCTCGACAGCTTTGCTCTTACCCTGTAATTGGAACCGAAATTGGATTTTAAAAAAAATATTGAAAGTTTTAGTGTGATATCTCTTTAGTTAGGGTATTCTCAAAGACCTCCTTTTCTGTGACTTGATAAAATAAAGCTTCCTCCCTGCAGCAGGTGAAGCATGACTACTATCCAGGCAATGAGTGAATTATATTTGCCAGTGCCCCACATGTTGGAGGGCCGAAGCTCCCCTCCAAAGGTTATGCTCTGTGCCACTACTTGTTCGCCTTGAAGGACATTAAGATGACCAAGCATGAAGCAGCCCAGGACGCCATCTCTGCATTGAAAGTCACCTGAGACAATGCTGGGATACCAATTCGTCCACTTCAGCATGCAGCTATCCGGCTTGAGAGAGACAGAAGTGTGGGAGGGCCTGAAGGTGAACAGGCGTCTTCGAAGTGAGGCTCAGCCGAAGAATGAGCAAAAGTTTGTGACAGAACTGGAAGACTTTTACGATATTGCTCATTAGGACGCTGAGGGATGGATAGACAATGTCCCCAATCAGAATTTCCTTCAGCTTCAGAGGGAACCTGGTCGTCCTGGCTTTATGTCTGGGTTGGACTGTGTGATGATGCAGAAGGACAAGGAAAAGGAGGAGAGAGAGGCAGCAACTACAAAGAGGAGCACAAAAAGCCAGCAGGAGAAATCCAGGTACCACCGGGATGTCGTTCTCGAGACGTCCTCATCTTCAAGTACTGAAGATACTGACAGTGACGTCCAGCCACCCGATGCTGTCGGAGGGACATGTTCTCGATCAGAAAGGAAGAAGAATGTCCTCACCCCTCATGTTTTGGTGGCGATAAATAGTACAAAAGTGAGTGACCGAAAAGGAGTTCATACAATTGCAGGCATTCTCCACGCAACTGGGCACGACGTCATTGAGTACAATGTGAGCCGCTCCTCCATTCAAAGACATTGAAAGATTTTTTGGGAACAATGTGCTCGAGGTCTGATAGAACAGCTCTATTCGGTGAAGCCCCTAACACTGTATATTGACACAAAGCTGATGGAAGATCTCATGGGGATTGAGAAAGTAGATCGACTTCCAATCATAGTGTCTGGATCAGGAGTTGAGCGTCTTCTAGCTGTGATATCACTTCCTAATAGTCAAGGAAAGACCACTGCCGACAAACTGCTGGAAACAGTAAATGATTAGAATATGGAGCACTGCATAAAGGCACTCAGCTTCGTCACATCAGCCAGCAACACTGGCTTTGGTAGTGGAGCCTGCTATCTGTTCTCAAGAGCCTTGGGCAGGGACCTTTTCTTCACTTCTCAGCACCACATCGTCGAGATCATGATGCAAAATGCATTCAGCACCAATAAGTGTCTGTCAAATGGTCCTGACATTCAGATCTTCAAGAGGTTCTTGGAATATTGGCCCTATATCGTCTTCACAGACTTCAAGGCTGATGCGGAGTACGAAGATGTTTTTGCAGCCATCCAGGAACAAAAGGATGAACACATCACATTCCTTTCACAACAGCTGGACATTCAGCAACTTCGCGATAATCTCAAGAATTATTGGAATTCTCTCTTCAGTTTCTCTGGGTGAAATTTCCCTTTGGACCGCATTTCCGGAAGCCTGGAGGCTTACATCGTGCACAATTCATGGCTTGTCTTCTCTACAGCTTAAAGATCTTCATGTTTCAAGATACAGGAGTCAAGCTTTCTGCAAGCCAGCTTCGAGGTCTGAAACAATTTTGCATATTTGGAATCCTTTTGTGTGTGAAGTCTTGGTTCGAATCTCATCTCGCTGCTAAGGCTCCTTTGACAGACTTCAACCTGCTACAGATTCTCCACAAGTCTTCCATCCCCCCAGCCAAAGAAGCATTGAAAATCATTGCTAGGACACTTGTGGCATTTGCTTGTGCAAATAGCAGCCCCTGCGTTCTTCGACCCAAGTGTGGAAGTAGTGGAGAAAAAAGTCATGTTCCAAGCAATGGAACGTGAGAAAGAAGAGGAGGAAGTGCCGAAAAAAATCTCTATGCTCTTATCAGAGATTCGCAACAAGACCCTCTTGGGATTCATCTCTTGCAGAACGATGAGCTTCTTCAAGATCCTGCAGATTCTTGATTCATACCTTAACAATGATCCAGGAACCTGGCGGGACAACCACCACTATATATATATATATATATATATATATATATATATATATATATATATATATATATAATGTTTTGCACTCACATTAATAAAAAACAGTCATGGTTGTTTTGTCTTTTATTACATTTTGAGGACATTTTGTTCAACAGAATTAGATGTAATGTGATTTTTTTTTTTCACAGAATAACGAACGTAACAATGTTCCCCAACCATACAGTCACCACTGACCCACATCCCACTATGTTTTGACACCATAGATGTAATGTTAATTACCGTATGCATTCTATTATTACTGATAACGGTTTAAGATAAATTGGACTGTACTGGCGTATTGTTTGTTTGTTTAATAATGAGAATAATGAGGAATACGGTTATAATAATTACAGTATTGATCCCCCCCCCCCCACTGCATCACAGTACTCGTCGCAGTACTACTGTATATGCAACAGTCACCCGCGATTTTTCTTAAGGACACCAAAGTTTTTTTCTTTGTGTGTGTGTGTGTGTGTGTGTGTGTGTGTGTGTGTGATGAAGTGTACGAGGTTGGTAGATGGTAGGAGGATGAATATAGTTTTGAATGGTGAGTTGCTTGAGGAGGTAGAGTATTTTAAGTAATTTAGGTTACATAATGCTGTGGATGGAAGAATAGATGCAAAAATGAAGTTTAGAATGAATGAAGTAGGAAAGGTGCTGGCAGGAATGAAATAATTTTTTAGATGTCGTTCGCTTAGAGTAGATGTATAGAGAAGGTTGTATGAGGGTGTTGTGGTACCGACTACATTTTATGGGGCTGAAACGTGGAAAAGGTAATGGAGATGACGTGTCTGAGGAGTATGTGTGCATTGACGCATATGGCTCGAGTGAGAAATGGTGAAGTGCAAAGGAGAACTGGAGTTGTGCGGAAGATGGCTGATCGAGTTGAGTAGAGGGTGTTGCGATGGTTTGGGTATATGGAGAGAATGGATGATGGGCGATTGGTGAAAAAGATAACTGGATCGGATGTGAGAGGTGTAAGGCTGAGAGGGAGACCACGAATATGATGGATGGACAGTGTGAAGAGAGCTTTGGATGTGAGAGGGATGTCTGTAAAGCAAGGAAGAGTGGCTGCGTGTACTGTACGTGTAATTCTCCACCGATACAGGCACACACTTGCTGATGATCTAAGGCGAAAATGGTCTCCTTTACAATTACCCCAAGAGCTCATTCGTAACTGCACCTCTGTAACGACTGAGAACTGGACCTGTGTATATATCATTTTTCATTCTTACCTGTCCTCAGCATAACTGTCTGAAGGTTCTCAAATATCTGGTCTACTGGATGCATTTAGAATTATATTGAAGCTAAAACACAATTTAGTAGACATTATATTTTTTTACGAAAAATAAATATTGATATAAAAACGACGACTCCCCGAAGATTTTTGAAACAGTGGTTATGCAGTCATCACTATGCGCTTCAACAAGTAACCCGTACCATAATATAATCATCTGGCGGTAGCAACAAAGGAGACATAAGCAAATGAAGAGAAAACCTTCAATGGATGTATATACTGTGTAGTTTGTGCGTTCGTCAAGAACACTGTCAAAGGTGAGCGTGGAGGTGTAAACTGATAAATGGAACTTTTCCCTAGTTGTTCATCATCATCATCATCATTATCCAGACCTCCTTTCCCATCTCAAGGTCGGGTGAGGCAGGGTCCAAAGAGCCAAGGAAAAAAAAAAAAAAACGATAGAATGAAACACTAACCAAAGTCTAGCCAACTGACTGAGCCAACTCCTATCTTAACAAACAGCACCAACTGTGGAGGCAACGCTGAACACCTTCACTCCCATGACATTATTTTAGCGTATACTTGTGAATTCCATCTGGTAATTACATTCAACATAAGAAAGACGTATTGCAGTACAAGGGCTAATGAAGGCTAATCCTAAGTTCTCCATTTCGAAAGGCTATCCTAAGTTAAACAGTCTTCAGGAGACTGAGAGAATAATACAAATATATTACTCGATTGAAGGATTCAAGAGCTTGTCCGGCAAACCCAACGCAAAAGGAGTAAATGAAAAAACAACTAAGAGGCTTGAGTAATGGAGGTCCGGGTGTGGACTGGTTAGGGAGTTTCCTCAGCATGATCCACGCCAGAAAATTAATTTGCTTGGCAAGTGGTTTGACGTGTAATGGTCATCCAGCTCTATGATCCTGCTTAAGCCAGAATAATGTACGTAAATGAACTGCCTAACCAGTCCTCTTGCTGTACCTATCCTGTCTTACGGCATGGGGGACTGCTGCCTGATAACGGGGTTTAATAAGCGTGGAAACTGTTAAATTCAGTACTATATTCTCCAAAGCTGACTTTCAGACCCTATATATATATATATATATATATATATATATATATATATATATATATATATATATATATATGATGCAATTATTTGATTATTAGTGGGGTGAGAAAACCAATGCTGTTTGGTTGGGTTGGAGTGGCCGTGTGGCACATGCAACTGAAGTTAAGAGTGTTCTCCTTTTCCTTGCAAAATGCAATTACTTTTGTTCGTGAGGCTTGTTAAATGAAAGCAGATGTTTGCAGCTTGAATTTAAGAATGTAATCATATATATATATATATATATATATATATATATATATATATATATATATATATATATATATATATATATGTATATATATATATATATATATATATATATATATATATATATATATATATATATATATATATATATATACAGTATACAAATTCTTTACTTATGGCAATAGATATGAGGTGGTTGATCCTGTCTTTAAGTTAATGCCACTTTTTTACTACCCATGTACAGTCATGGCAATTAACATTCCAGTCATTTTCTTGTAAACTAATCGCCAGTCATGTATTTTTTTTTTAACATTCCAGTCATTTTCTTGTAAACTAATCGCCAGTCATGTATTTTTTTTTAACATTCCACAGTCATTTTCTTGTAAACTAGTCGCGAGTCATGTATTTTTTTTTTTACATTCCAGTCATTTTCTTGTAAACTAATCGCCAGTCATATATATTTTTTAACGTTTCACAGTCATTTTCTTGTAAACTAATCGCCAGTCATTTTTTTTTTTTTTTTTCCTTATCACGCCTTCGTGTAGTCATGATTTTCACCACTACGCATTCATCTTCCTGGAAACTATTAGCCTACATTATGATAGTGTACAAGTCTTTACTTACCTTCAGACATACATTAGCCTATCTTTATTAGTTGATGGGTTCAGCTTGACAAATTATATATATATATATATATTTATTTATTTATTTATTTATTTATTTATATATATATATATATATATATATATTTATTTATTTATTTATTTATTTATATATACAATAGCAGATCTTCACCGGATTCAGTTATGGCATTTTTAAATCGCAGAAACGTTAAGCGCCCTTTTCTCCCGTTTTCTGTCTTCAGCAAATAGCACTTTGTGGTTCTGGTAGCCTCAATATATTATGCAGCGGAAGCAGCCAAACCTTTGGGATTTAAGAGCCGTAGGGAACAATTTGAAGATATTCAAAAGCAGTGAGACATATTCTCTCCGTCTCTGTCTGTCTGTCTGTCTGTCTGTCTCACACTCTCTCTCTCTCTCACACACACACACACACACACACACACACACACACACACACACACACACACACACACACACACACGCACGCGCGCGCGCGCGCGAGCTTCACAAGTTCATATTACTTTTGTAGGCTACTACAGAGTCCAGACCACGAATGTCCTGTCGTCTCTCTCTCTCTCTCTCTCTCTCTCTCTCTCTCTCTCTCTCTCTCTCTCTCTCTCTCTCTCTCTCTCTCTCTCTCTCTCCATTCAGTTCGAAACTCATCCCGGTGAATCAGGGTCAACTAGCTCTGATGACTTTATTTAGCCACAGATTAGTGTCATTAATGTGGTCTGCTTCGGATTCACATCACCGGTTTTTACGGTTCATGAGGACAGACGACAGGTATTTCGTCAGTTAAATAGCGCTCCACCACAACTGACCTGACAGTATCTCATGCGTTAAGGGGATGGCTCAGTCTACTGGTGTGGGCGTGGGTATGGCAGTACGAGTAGGAAACGAAGAAACTGTGCAACTTCAACACTGATAACGCTGACTAGGCCGTCCCCACAACACACGAGAAAATGACATGGAGAGGGTAGATGAGTGTTATATATGGACCAGCTGTATCTGTCTCCTTTTCTGTATGCATAATGAATGTATCGCAGAATTGATACAAAGCCTGATAACAGCATTGTGTTTCTGTTTTGTACCTATAATAAGCCTTGAGAGCGAATGCGTCGTTGCTAATAAGACTACCCTGACATAAGCTTATAAGTACATTAGCAAAGTTGTGATCATGCGCCTGATATCCCTAAGCTGGCCTAGATTATCTGACAAGGCCGGGTTGGATATGTAGACTCTGGTTACACTTTGACACTAATGAACCTGATAGCCTTAGATGGTCTTGAAAGGCATGAACTGACCTGACGACTTGATTGGGAATGAACACTCTCTCTGCTGCCAATACATCATAATGCATGACGTTCCCCCTTCTGATTGCGATGAACTGGTGAATCAAGTGTAAGAAAGGTGGCACCATCTATCCCCGAGTGATTTAGATAAGGGCGGATGGGTATTAGGGAAAGGGCTATCTACTCTGTGCCCTGGATCAAACACAGTGAAAAAATAATCTAGCACATTTCTTAGTTCACTTTAGTCTCTCTGACCGAAATTTGGGACTAATTTCTAGATTAGTCGAGAGGGGAACATAAACGCTTAACCCAAACAATCCAGTGACATCATGAATTTTACTGTTGCAGTCTACAGACGATTTGATTAAACTTTGGGAAGAACTCTTGTTAGAAGGGGTTAACGAATGCTATTTTCGACCTCTGCAGTTTAGAAAGTTACTCCATAGCTGAATAAATACGCTTGGTAGCAGCAAGAAACAAATACAAATTGCGTCACCGTATGAACTCTCAGGCTCCTATGACTCATTCTCAGATTAATAAAATCGTCTGGTGTTAATTAGAAGAGAGTATTACAGTTGTCCCGACCACGAGACGGATAGTAAACTTAAACCGTTAAGTGGCGTGCAAACCTAAATTATAAAAAGTCATTAATGGAACGCCTGTGATTATTAAGTATGGTCAGCCTGCATCCCGTATCTCAGAAAGCTGTCAGCAGCCATACAGGTATGCCAGATGCATTCCATCATCAACGTCCTTCAAAAATCATAAAAATTTCGAGGCATGCATCCCAATATGCGATTTCAAATTTAAGCATACCAGCCTAATTTCCAACACTCGCAGTGGTCTATAGTCACTCTCACCTGAATAAAAATCTCCTGGTGTAACCTGGAATAGAATACTAGAGTTATCTCGACCGTGAAAGAGCTGATGAATACTGCATCTAGTCTTTTGTAAAAAAAAAAAAATCTACAAAGCGGATAAGTATCGTCTGGCATAATCCTCTCGCCTTAACCTGGCTCAGATTTTATTCTTTTTGCAGCATGTTTCACGAGCTCGGCATTAGAAAAAGGCAATGCTACGGCTCTACGTTCTTTCCACAGCATTTCTCCGTGATCAGCATCGTATTCTGGCATTAACTTTACGGGTATGACCAAGTATATTAATTCTAAAACTCAGTTCAATCAATGTCTGGTGATTAAAATAAGTTAGTCTGGTTGGATTAAAAAAAAAAAGATGACAAGACTTCCCGTCATCTGTGAGCCAAGTAGACCGCAATAATACCGTCAGATGAAAACTAGACAATTATTTATGCAACCTGGAAGACTCCCAGTGCTGGCTGAGTGACATGTGAACTCAAGTTGCGACTTTGAACAATTTGTGTTAAGAACTTTTCCTAATGCAATCAATACTTTTTGAGATTTGAGTTTTCGACACAGACACACACACACACAGATACATTTCGTACAAAAATAATGACCATCGATTTCGCGTACCTACTTCTCAGGTTAACTACTTCATTATGAGGGCGTATCTATCATTCTGTTAACTCCTTCCACCATATAATCTGTGAGGGTGAAAATTTTTTTTAAATTATCTCCATTACCCTCTCCACTAAAGCAGATCTCGCCTGAACGTTACAAAATAGAAGGGGTATAGGAGTGAGAGAGAGAGAGAGAGAGAGAGAGAGAGAGAGAGAATGATTTCCTTGCAGTAAAATGGTTAAGACGATTTCTCTCTTACTACGAGGGATCTTCCTTAACCTTTTCAGTCCAATGGCGTTATTTTTTTTTTCACTACCTCCAGACGATTTTACTCCGATATGAAAAGATTCTCTCTCTCTCTCTCTCTCTCTCTCTCTCTCTCTCTCTCTCTCTCTCTCTCTCTCTCTCTCTCTCTCTTTCTCTCTCTCAATTGACGGGGTTAAACACAGACTGCATTTAATCTTCACAACCCGATTCCTGTCCCTAAGCTGAACAAAATCGTCTGAAGGCAGGAAAAATAAGCTACACGCCATCCGACTGAAGGGATTAAGGTAAGCAAAATCGCCTGGCGGTAGTAAGGATGCAATACAGTAGTCGCCATCGCAGTCATGGGTTGGTGGGTACGGCCTTCAACCCCTGCACACCGACACGCCTCCATTAAGCTGAATAAAATCGTCTTACGCTTACTAGAATAAAAAATGTGAAAGAGAAATATCCTGGTAATGAAGGGGATTAATGGAGCCAGTTTTTAATCCTTCACTTCGACTCGTCCTTCCTAAGCTGGCAAGAATATAATAAGAATGTCATCATAGACTTTTTGTTTGTTTGTAGAAAAGACAGAACCAAAGAGTTGGAGCTTGATGAATCGTTTCTAAAAAATAAAAATAAAAAAATTAAAAAAAAAAAGCAATCTTGCGACGTATATTTACAGCAGGAGAATTAATAACAGCCGGACAGTCCGTCAGTCACCCTCTAAGGTTTCTTCGGACACGAGGTGCTTCACTCTTACACACACCAGTGAAGCCCCTTACTAGTTCCAAGATGGTCCCGCATCTATCTACTACCTCTGCTTCATTTAATTTCTGCAAACCTCAAACAATTTAATGTTAACTTAAGATGGGGCTGAAGGCCGTCTCTGTTCTCCCGAGCGAAAGATTTCCTCTTCGTGAATGAAACTGTCTGGAGAAAGCAAGAATATAGAAAAAAAGTTGCGTCACCGGATTCACTGGATAGCTACTTATCTCCTATTGCTGTCGACTACAAAACGCTCTCAATCCTTCATGGGGAGTCAGGGCAGTATTCCCATTGACTGCCTTTGGATATGAACAGGAAAAATGTACAAATGCTGATATCCCCCATCGATCCCAGTGATGCTTTTAAACACTGCTGCCAACTGCACTGGATAATGTTGACCGTAGTCTAATCGTACCTAACAATTACAGGTGCTCTATAACGGAGAGTCAATAATTAGGAGTTTGCACACACCTTCGCGCACTCAACTGCATAATAGCTGCAGAACATGCCAGGCGTGTCCAAACAGGTTATTAAAATCAATACAGTATACCTCGAGAAAAGAGAGAGAGAGAGAGAGAGAGAGAGAGAGAGAGAATGTTCAGAATGTCAGCCAGCTTCTCATAATCTTTCAATACTTTACGAACCAAAAGAATAGGCTCATATTTTCAATTGTTTCTAAATTCACGGTCGGGTGTTGTGTTTTGCTTGCAAGATTATCCAAAAGGAGAGGGACTGTCTGAGATAAAGTTCACTTAACATCTGCTCTCTCCTTCCTCTCCTGGCTAATATTTCTACGTTGAAAAAGGTTTGTTAAGTTTTTCTGTCCGTGTATTAGGAAAGAAAGTGACGTACAACAGCAGGCCAACCCTCCCAGACTGTGCAGGCAAGCATGTTCAGTAACGGTAAATAACTGCACAAGATTACTGAAGTTTGTTCTAATAAAACTCAGATTCTAACCCACATGATTGCGGCTAATTAACATTTGATGAGATTAGACTCGGGTTAATGTGAAATCTTGATTATATATATATATATGTGTGATCAAAAAGAGGCAGGCGTGGAGGTGCATTACGACGCTCCAGCAAAACATGAAATTTGTACTGATAAGAACACTAAACCGGTCAATGCGCTACCACTTAAGTCAACTGGTCACTACATCTGAGATAGACCTGAGAAAATGCAAATGTGCACTGAGAGGCTAGTAACAATTCAGGGGGCAACTGGTTCACTGCTTTAAAGGGCAAATCCGCCCAGGCAAAAATCAGCATTCAGGAGAAAGTTTTGGTGTCAGTGTGAACAACTTTGGTAGTCAGATTAACAAGCATCCTTCCAGAGTTTGACGGTTTCATCGCAGAAAGTTGAACCAATTGAGATACGCATTAGTAAAGACAGAATTCTCATTGCATATTGCAAATTGTATATTTTCTTCCATTGAAACAAGGAAGACAGGTACTTCCTTGACTCTACTTATATATGCATTATGTATGGAAAGAGGCAGGTCGTTACAACTCATTCCCCTCTGGACATATTTACCTTCAACAAGGAGCTTATGTTTTACCCTGCGTTGGTTTGTTTGTCTATCTGTCTCTGTTAGCAGGATTACTCAAGTTATGAACGGTTTGATGATATTTTGTGGAATGGTGGGCCATGGGTCAATGAACAAATGATTAAACTTTGGGCCGGATCCTGATCCGGATCCGGAGTTTCCCGTACATCTTCAAAAATTCTCAATGAAATTCAGTGGAATTTTGTGGAAAGGTGCGCCATGGACCAAGAAAGTATAGATTAAAGTTTGGGGCGGATCCGGATCCGGGATTACTCAAAAGGTTATGAACGGATTTTGATGAAATTTTGTGGAAGGGTGGGCCAGCAACCACGAAAGAAATTATTAAATTTGGGGGTGGATCCCGATCCGGATCCGGAGTATCTCGCACAATATCTCCAAAATTTATCGATGAATTTCAATGAAATTTTGTGGAAAGGTGGACCATGAACCAAGAAAGAATTCACTAAATTTTGGGGCGGATCTAGATCCGGATCCTATATCCACGGATCCTGATCCTAATCCTTTTTAATGGCAATGGCGTTGGCAGAGGTCTGCGCTCTCTGAGCGCTTTCTAGTCAAAGTATATATCTAAGCGGTTGTCCTCCTCACGCCTCCCTAGAGTCACAACACGTCAGAGTCCCCTTCGTCCCACCAAAGCGAACCTACTATCCATTTCAGAGGCGGAGTTGCGCTGTTTATCGCAAATACCTCCTAAACGAATCGTTGGATCAGTATGGTATTTCAACACACTACTTTTGACATCCGGGCCTATTTTATGACCCTTAAACCATATTGCTATTTATGTTATGTGAGAAGTTTACTCGTGAAAAATAACAGAAAGTCGACTAGTCATGTTGACGCATTCGAAGGAAAGTGTTGCCCCCCCAACACCCTCCCAAACTATTCTTTAACTACCCCTACTTCTCCCCCTTCTCGTCCTCGTTATCCCTCTTATTCTCCCCGAGCTCCTCGCCTCCTTCATCACTCTTGTGTCCCTCCCTCATTATCCCAGCACTGTATTATAATGTAAGAATGTTATGTAGTTGTAGACGTATTGATATGATTATTTGCAATGGATGCAAGTCGTATTTCGCGTAGAAAGTACTGTACATCAGGATGATTACGTACATGTAATAGAAGCTATGCCTATATGTTTGCAGTGTTTATGATCAACCATTGAAATTCACGAACTACAAATTGTATCACTTGTTGCCTGAACCTTCTCGGAGAAGTTATTACTATTATTACAATACTGTGTATTCATCCAAAAATGTGAACATGGTCCAGTGTATATATTTATTGTTTTACCTGTCTCTATTTATATTATTACAAAATTATAAACTCCAATGCTCTATTGTATATGATGCGTAATATTCATTAATATATACATACATACATCGTCATTTTATTGTAAATACTATTACATACATTCCATTACATTTATTAAGTTGGAGCAATATATCATATTGTAGGACTAAAACTATGTAAACAATATAACAAAATTTATTCAACATCACTTTCAAAGAAGACGTCATCATCTTCATCATCACTGGTGTGCCTGGGAGTGAAGAGGGAAACGGGGAAGGGGTGAACGCGATATTGGGGGGTAGGGATGGAATGGTCAGAGGGTTGTTCAGGGTGTTAGTGGAGGAGCTACCCCACACAGTCGCACTCGTCCGATTTTGTATAACACCTTAGATTTGATGACTGGATTAGGCTTAATATCCTTCAGTAAACTCCTAATGTAACATATGTAGCAGTATGGTTTAAGGGTCATAAATTAGGCACGGATGTCAAAAGTACTGTGTTGAAATATCATACTGATCCAACGATTCGCT
The DNA here is from genome assembly GCF_032717465.1 of Coenobita brevimanus. Classification (NCBI taxonomy): domain Eukaryota; kingdom Metazoa; phylum Arthropoda; class Malacostraca; order Decapoda; family Coenobitidae; genus Coenobita; species Coenobita brevimanus. The sequence continues at coordinate 34,651,481 of NC_136980.1, forward strand.
TAGGAGATATTTGCGAAAAACAGCGCAACTCCGCCTCTGAAATGGATAGTAAGTGACATTTACCCGTATTTTTCCGTGTATATCGTATTTCAGAGTGACCAAAAAACTGAGCTTGATACTAAATGATGTTACTTTAACGAAGGATATCTCGAAATGTCGTATACGGCTATTGAAATATGACAATACAAAATTACACAACTCGTCCTTCTATGATTCAGTAAGTAAAGCACAGCTGGAGTCTCGAAGCTGTAGGTGGTTCGCTCTGCTTCACTCGTTCAAACAGAGGCTTCATTCCTTCAGTACGAGTCGCCTCCCATAAGCTTAATAAAATCGTCTGGTAGCAGGAGCAATATAATAAAAGGGGATCATCGTTCTGAAGTAGTGTTTGGAGATATTTATAACCGAACCGATGAAATGACTCCTCTAAAAAAAAAAAAAAAAATGGCGATGGAAATAAAATGCCTATGACACAATGGCTCTAGTAGGTTAACAAGTAATCGTTATGTAGCATGATGTATGTAATACACAGTGTAGGTGTGACAGATGTGGTGCAACTGTGCATACATGTAAAATTCTGTGATACAATAGTAAATAAAGACGACGAGGCAGAGGAGAAGAGCCGGCAGCCTGCGACGATGATCAGCTGATCTGCACGACAATGCCGCACCCGCCAGCTACACCTGCGAAAGCAATCAAAGTGGAGCATCAAAAGTGTCATTTTTCTCTCTCTGCCTAGCAATCAGTACTTATGTTACAAAAGTACACCATTATTCTATTAATAGATACATTATTAACCAGGAAACGTAGTCCCAGGATGGGGAGCTGAGCGAAAAGACCGGGCATCTGTGCAGGACATCAAATGCTGCAATTCACTAAGCCAAAGGGGCCCAGTTTACTGGTTAAACCCTAAACTTACATTATTATTTACCAGGAAATGTGGCCAAACTGAGCAAAAAAACTGGGCGCCTGTGCAGGATATCTAATGCTGCAATTCGCTAAGCCAAGGGACACAGTTTACTTGTTAAACCCTACTCTACACTTATGATTAACACTGGCAAGCTGAGAATCCCTACGCAATCTCAGGCAGGTGACATTTTAACACCCAACGTGAGTGTGAACACTCATGTGGATAATGTGTATTCTCCGGGAATCCTCAGAGAGGACCACAGCTCGAGACGTTCCACGAGGTAATTCATATGCAGCCTCGGATTGTCCCTACTGGGTTCTCAGACTTTTGCCTTAACCTATGGTACATATGTATGTACAGGCCCTGGACATGATGTGTCCTGTGGGGCCAACGGACGAGACATCAGGTCTGCACCCATTTCACCACTGCCCTGTCTCTCAACTGACTCTGAGATTATGGGTGTGGATTCAAATGGCGCAGGTAGGACAAGTCCCTGATTAGTGGTACGTTGACACACATTGCAGGAACGCACAAAGCTATTTCTCGTCCCATCCCTGGCCAGAAAAAGTCAGCAAGGATACGGCCCTGGGTTTTCCTTTTGCCCATGTGACCTCCTGACGCTGAACAATGATCCCATTCTAACACTGCTAGGCAATACTTAGCGGGAACAACAAACTGCAGTCGAACCTCGCCCTGGGGTGTTCGTGACTCATGGTAGAGCCGTCCTTGTTTACGAAGGAACTTGGCTCGACCTCCCCGTGAATACTTAATCACTCTGCCCTTTTGTTTCTTCCACACAGCAGCAAGTGTTGGGTCGGAATGTTGTTCTTGAACAACAACTTGGCTACAAATCAGATCTTGCGGCGATGCAATGGTCACTGGGGTTACACAGTTTGGAGCCTCGGCCATGGCTCATGTTACTGTGGCTGAAGTCTGAGTAGCATCATCTATGGTGCAACTATCCTTGACACCTGGAATATTGCCTATGATAAGGTCAAACAAAGGTTCTGGCATGACAACTGCGACTGTCATACCAGTGTAAAATGGAGATGCCAGCTGGATACGTGCCTCAGGGAACAATCTCACTGATCCATCAATAAGCTTAGCTTGGATCTGTCGACCTGTGTACTCCTCAGGCCGACCTAGACTCTGCCTGACAGAGCAACCTGAGGAACCATTGTCTCTCAGGACCTTCACAGGAATGCCTCCCACAAACCCTGGCTGAACAAGGAATGCAGTGTCACCTGTGGGAGGGCCTGTGGAGGAAGCAGCCAGCCACTGATGAGGCTGCTGAATAAATGATGCAGCAAACATGGTGTCCTGAGAACTAGATACCTGAGGGATCGTACTCACTGTCCATTGAGTGGACATTGACCATCGGTGGAGGAGGATTCACTGTCACTGGAGGACTAGTGAACTGTGGGAAGTACCCGTACTGCTAGGGATGACACCACCGTGTTGCTGTTGAGGAATGAAGGCTGCGTTTGTCTCCTGCCTCCAATACACTGGGGCTGTTGCATAAAAGGATAGTCCTGACTGTCGATTATGTGGCTGATACAGCTGCTGGTTAGGGTACTTGTTGTACCCTTTCCACTCAGGTTTCTGGGAGTTTTGCCCGTGGTCCTTCTTCTACGGTTGGCTTGGACCTTGGCCATTATTCTGAGAACGGCCTTGTTGCTGGGGTTCAGTCTGAGACGGTTTCCCAGATTTGTCAGCTTTCCTGTTCCAGGTGTGTTACGAGTTTGATACCCGTATGCAGTGAAGAATGCATCAGCCTTCTCAACAATTTGGCTGGTATCCCTTACCTGGCAGATCTTAAGCTGAGCCATAAGCTCAGCAGGCCATGACTTTTCTAGCTGCGTGCACAGCATAAGGTCAATATTATCCCCTCATGCATGGAATGAGTTACATCTTTCTCCATCCACTCATCTAAGTAAGCAGTAAGCCGATCAAGAAACTGAATGGCAGTCTCCTTTTCTTGTAAACGCGCCCTCATAAACTGACTCTTGGCGTCTTCAACTGTGAGACCGTACGCTTTGACGAGTGTGGCCTTCATCATCTCATACATGAGATTGTCTCCACGAATTCTGTGGAGAATATCGAGGGGAGGGCCCTCAAACAGACTAAGAAACTGGAGCCACTTAGCTGCCTCATCCAGCTGGTACAGCTGAGCCATGTCTTTGAAACGAGCTATGAATGGCTCGATTCGCTCACCTTCCTTGTATGGAGGAAGCTTGATGTGTGGGGTTGCCAGAACATGTGCAGGGAGAGCACTCGTGGAGCTTGGGTTAGCTGCACCAGATGTGTCTGAAGCCAAGGAGTCTCGCTTGAGCTTCAGCATCTCAAGTTCTCGTCTCTCACGTGCCTCGCGCTTGGCACGTTTGTGTTCTTGCTCTCTCTCTCGTTGTTCTAGCTCGTATTCACGTTCTCTCTCTCGTTGTTCTCGCTCATGTTGACGTTCACTCTTGCATTCCTCGTGCTGTTCTTGCTCATGTCCATGTTCTCTTTTGCATTGTTCTAACCAGAGTTCGCATTGTTTTCGCTCGTGTTCGCGTTGAATTCTACGCTGTTTGCGAGCATCATTCTCACGTTGCTGCTCGTAACTAAACCGAGGGAGAACATGTTCTTTGACTATTTCGGGGTCACTAAGCCCAATATCTTTAGCTTCCTGTACATAGATATTAGTAGTCATGATGCTAACTCAGTCTGATTGAATTAAAGACTAAGTACTGACTGCTATTTTGCAGAGGAAAGCCAATAATCAAGAGTAAACAATATAGTCACAGGTTAGTGGTGACCAGTTTTATCTAGTTAAACTGGTAAAGAAGGAAAATTAGAAGAAAAAAAAACTGATTGTGAAAACTATTATGAAAAAGTAATAGAAATGAATCAATAATCACCAGTAAGATAGTACCTATAGACTTAAATGATAAATACCTACAGTAAGTATGAGTGAGTATTATCTCGTTAATAACTTGGGAGCTAGGAGTTAATATCCTGGCGAGGTCGCCAGATGTCATGAGGGGGATGTGAATTTTTAATTAATATAATAATTATATGTTGCTTAAAAATGGAGACAAGGAATTGACTTGTGAAATCCAGCAGTAAGTTTTACTTTATGGTGCCTTACTTCGCCGATTCTCTAAGGATGGGAATTTATAAACTTTCTCAACAGTACACAGCAGAGACTAATTACTCATGCGTGCTGTTTGTTAGTACTGTTAGCCTATAGAGAAATGCTATTAATGATAAAAGGGTTCTTGCCGGTGCATTAACTCCTGGCTGGCACAACGGATTTAAGCTTAATACAAAAGGACTGGCCTAAGTACCAGTTATGAATAATACAAAGCATTTCTAAGAGTGGCAACTAAAATAAGCTAAATGTGGAGAAATAAAATACGAGTTTAACTATATTGAACTCAAAGAAAAAAGAACTGTAAATTTATTAACTACAATGAATTAATTTTTCGTTACATGAGTCTTAAAATGAATTTAAAATAACAAGGGAAATACACTCACTCACTCATTCAAACTCCAACACTTAAACCTAGGAAAACGAAAAGAAATACTGGTCAGTAGAGGGGCAAGCGGAAGGAACTGGGCGCCAGTGTAGAACGGACACTGCGATACGCTAAACCTCTCCACCGATTCACCGTCTAGGTGGAGATTTCAGGAACTCACTGTACAACGGCAGCGCTGCTCCACGCTGGGCACAGCGAACCTGCTCTTGCGACAATCAAAGCCTGACTAAATTCAAACTATAAGGCAAGGGCTGGGTCTGGCCGTGTTTGCTTCAACGGTTAATGGAAAGAAAGTGAGCGATATACACTCACAATAAATCACTCAGTGAAGGCGCTAATGTCACGTGCAAGGATGATCACTTATGAATGAGTGAAAAATGTTCTGAAAACCGCCCCAACCAAGTGAACGCGAGGACGATTGAACTGAGTGATACGCAGTGGGAACTCCATCAGAATTCGCTTTTTCTCACTGATGAAAAATGTCACGAATTTATAAATATGCTCGCGTGAATTCGTGACACACATATCATTAAATCGTGCTGCGTCTCTGTCTTGCACACTAAGCACAGTGACCTCCAGTAAAGTAATGAGTTTCGTTGAACAGTAAAAATGTGAAAGTGTAGATGCAGTTGATTAATAGTTAAGTATATATAGATAATAATTTCCATGATAGTGAATGCAGTATTAAATGCTTTCTCAGTTTGTTTATGTTTGCTGTTCAGGATACGCTTGAGCTGGATTAATTTTATTTGTATTTATTTATTTATTACTTTTGCTACTCCATTTCTGCATTGTCCATTCATTATCATTCACTGTAATGTAATGAAAAGTTACTGTAGCTACGTCATGTTTTATCACCAGCACATTAAATCAAAAGCAGAGTAATCAAAATTGACTGAAAGTGAGATGACAAACTTTATGCTTACTCTGTAGAACTTAGCTTGTCATCTCTGTACCGCTGCCTATACACAAAGGCCGCCACTGTACCCTGTTCACTTTAACTTGTCCCAAAATCATCGTCTTTCCATCTTGAATGCTGAGCTGTAACAAGAGAATAACAATAGAAGCTGGAGCCCGTCACGAAAATTATTATCGGACGGATGTAGAGTCGTAGTATTGTCCTTCTATGTAGAGCCGTTGTTTTGTCCATTTATGTAGAGCTGTAGTATTGTCCTTTCTGTCTTTTAGCCAAAGGTAATAAGCTGCAAAAGAATCTCCGCCAAGCTAAGGTGGACGTACTAGAGTCATGTATCCAAAGTGTGTGAATCAGCAATGACCACCACTAAATTCACTTTTTATTATTATTATTATTATTATTATTATGAAAATTATTATTATGAAAAGTTTTTATGTAAATAGTAGAGCGTGTGTAAGAGTGGGAAATGCTGTGAGTGGTTAGTTTCCCTTGAGAGTGGGCTGCGACAGGGATGTGTGATGTTGCCTTGGTTGTTTAATATTTACATGGATGGTGTTGTAAGGGAGGTGAATGCAAGAATTTTAGGTGGTCTGAGTCTGGTAAATGTTGATGGAGGAGAGTGGAATCTGAAGCAGTTGCTGTTTGCAGATGATACTGCACTGGTGACTGATTCAGAGGAGAGATTGAGACAGTTGGTAGAGGAGTTTGGAAGGGTGTGTGAAAGGAGGAAACTGAAAGTAAATGAGAATAAGAGTAAAGTGATGAAGTGTACGAGGTTGATAGATGGTAGGGGGATGAATATAGTTTTGAATGGTGAGTTGCTTGAGGAGGTAGATTGTTTTAAATATCTAGGGTCACATGTTGCTGTGGATGGAAGAATAGATGCAGAAGTGAAGTTTAGAATAAATGAAGTAGGAAAGGTGCTGGGAGGAATGAAAAAAGTGTTTAAATGTCGTTCGCTTAGAAAGGATGTAAAGAGAAGGCTGTATGAGGGTGTTGTGGTACCGACTGCATTATATGGGGCTGAAACATGGAATATGGGTGTAGCAGAGAGGAAAAGTTTGAATGTAATGGAGATGAGATGTCTGAGGAGTATGTGTGGAGTGACGCATATGGATTGAGTGCGAAATGATGAAGTGCGAAGGAGAACTGGAGTTGTTCGGGAGATGGCTGGTAGAGTTGAGCAGAGGGTGTTGCAATGGTTTGGGCATATGGAGAGAATGGATAATGAGCGATTGGTGAAAAAGATAACTAGATCTGATGTGAGAGGTGTAAGGCTGAGAGGAAGACCACGAATAGGATGGATGGACAGTGGGAAGAGAGCGCTGGATGCGAGAGGGATGTCTGTTGAGCAAGGAAGAGTGGCTGTGCGTGACAGAAATAAATGGAGAGAAATTGTGAATGAATAAGTGATGACGCAGCCCTGAGGGGATATTCTCCCGCATATGGTCTGATTAGCTAGTCAGGTCAGGTGCGGGTAAGGGGATGGGTCTGTTATGATGTGGCAGGGGTAAACCAGTTCTGCTGTCGGGCCCTGCTGCGGATGTCACTGATTGCATTGTGCAGTTGACCCTTGTGCAGTGTGGTCCGGTGAGGATCTGTCCGTTCTCCCCTTTGGGGCTAAGATGCGAATGAATGTGTTTGAATGGATGAGTAAATGGAGAGTGAGTCGTCCTGTCTCGGCTACCTCCCTTTCCTTGGGGGAAGCAGCCTAGGTATATAGATAGATAGATAGATTATTATTACTATTATTATTGTTGTTATTGTTATTACTGTTATTATTGTTGTTATTTTTATTACTACTACAGCTACTACTACTACTACCACTACTACTACTACTACTACTATTATTATTATTATTATAATTATTATTATTATTATAATTATTATTATTATTATTAACCCTGTTACTATGAAGACGTCTTTGTGTTTGGTTTTGGCTACCTGTAGACTATTTTTTTTTTCTTGGGAGAGACTTTTACCTGGGGAGATTAGTTATACCCTCCATTATCTCTTTCACTTCGAGATATTTCCATTAATTAAATCGTCTGTAGGCAGTAAGGATAAAATGTAAAAGTCGTCGTCAGAGTGAAAAGATTAATGCCCAGACTCCATTCCTCAACCCTTTCTCTACGGTTGATGCGCCTGTGTATTTTGCTTGAGTTAATATAAGACGATTTTTGTGCAGCTAACGTAAGACGACTCGTGCAGCTAATGTAAGACGGATTTTTTTTTTTTTTTCAACTAAGGGAATTGTGGGCAGTCAGGGGGTTCGAAAACATTCTGGAGTAACTTTGTCTGATTTTGATATCCCTGGGATTTCTTTCTGTGCTAACACCAGACGATTGTAGGATTTATATTTGGTCTAACACCAGACGATATTGATATATCTATTTAACCTAACACCAGACGATTTTGATATTTCTATTTAACCTAACACCAGACGATTTTGATATTTCTATTTAACCTAACACCAGACGATTTTGATATTTCTATTTAACCTAACACCAGACGATTTTTTTTCGGTTTACAGAACTCTTGGCAGTCAAAAGGTTAACAGCCTCAGATCCGCCAAGGCCTCGCGTCCACCTGGTAGTCTTTGCCGCCGCCTAACCACTGCACCCAGATGACTTTTTTTTATTGTTTATTATAATGTTACCACCAAACAGTTGTTTTCTTGTTTGGAGAGACTTTTCAGACTGATGGATTTGGGTGTAGATTTCGTTAACCCATTCACTGCTTATAGAGGTCTGGCCTTAGATGAAGAAAATCGTCTGGGGGTGGAAGAGTACAGTGCAAAAATACTTCAGGTGATTGCATGGGTTGGGGGCATTGCTCTCAGGTTAACCGCTTCAGGACTGTGACGTATATTTATTTTTTGTTCATCATCATCATCATCGTCGTCATTATGATCATTATCATCATCATCTATTAGCCATATTGTTTTACTCCACTGAGGAGAGATGTAGGGCAAAAATTACTGAAGGTTATATCGAATCTCTGCGTTTTGAAAGTCTGTCCTAAAGGCGAATAAAATCATTAGGATATAGTAAGAATAAAATGACTTTTTCTGTTAATTTAGTTATCTGTTTCATTCTTTCTTTCTTTGCTGAAGGGGTTAACAACCAGCTGTGCTAAGAGAGCCTTCCAAGCCCACGAGATATACGTACGTCACTTTTGCATCCCTCCCCGTATCATTTCTTTGATAATTACGGTGCGTTCATATAGTGTACCTTAGCCATTAACACCCCCACCACTACAATTTATTTCTGAGCTGAATAATAACGTCTGAAGGTAGCGAGAATAAACCAGAAGATGGGTAAGACGTTATCGGAGTGAAGAGGTTAAAGGTGTGCGTAATAATTAAAAGGAGATTTGACCTATATCGCCTTTGTGCACAGATGGTAGTTATTATTATTATTATTATCATTATTATTATTATTATTATTATTATTATTATTATTATTATTATTATCATTAATTAATTAATTAATTAATTAATTTTAGGCCCATGGAGTCACGAGGAGAAATGAACCAAAAGTGAGTGTTGAGAGACGAGGTTAAAGTTTGTCGACTTATTTTTATTCGCTTAAACTGGTAACTAGTCTTAAGATTTTTATGTAACTGGTCGAGAGAGAGAGAGAGAGAGAGAGAGAGAGAGAGAGAGAGAGAGAGAGAGAGAGAGAGAGCAAAAAGTGGTATATAAAAATGTCAAGGGAAAGCTTATCAATATTCTGCATCTTTTACACACCAGCCACGAGACTGTATGATTTCGCCATTGTATAGTTTTAATTCCGACGGCGTCATTTGTACTTTTACGTCTTTGCTTTGTATTGTGTCCGGATCCCTTCTACCTGGTTCATGATGGGAGTAGGATGATGATGGTGATGATGATGATGATGATGATGATGGTATGGTATGCGTAGTGTCGATATTAGCTCCCTCAAGGTACTGGGAATTGGATGATGATGTATAGACTTACAGTGTCGATATTAACTCCCTCCTGGTACTGGGAATTGGATGATGATGATGATGATGATGATGATGATGATGATGATGATGAGAAGGAGGAGGAGGAGGAGGAGGAGGAGGAGGAGGAGGAGAAGGAGGAGGAGGAGGAAGAAGAAGAGGATACGTACTCTGTCGCTCTTAACTCATTTCGAGGACGTCTTTGATCCTTTATTTTTGTTACCATCAGAATTATCATCCAGACTGCTTAAGATACCCCACATGCACTCTCCATTACCAGATGTTCCCCTTTTATTAAGACACCATTATGTAGAACCAGGAAGAAGCAATATAGGATAGGGCAGGGAGGAAGAGTAAGAGGGGTGGAGGTGGAGAAGGGAAAGAGTAAGAGTGATGGAGGTGGTGAAGAGAAGAAGTATGAGGGATGTAGGTGGAGAGAAGAGGTGGAGAAGGGAAGGAGTAAGAGGGATGGAGGTAGAGAGAAGAGGTGGAGAAGGGAAGGAGTAAGAGGGATGGAGGTAGAGAGAAGAGGTGGAGAAGGGAAGGAGTAAGAGCGATGGAGAAAAGAGGTGGAGAAGGGAGTGATGAAAGTGGAGAGGAGAGGTGGAGAAGGAAAGAAGTAGAAGTGATGGAGGTGGAGAGAAGAGGTGGAGATGGGGAAGAGTAAGAGGGATGGAGGTGGAGAGGAGAGGTAATGATGAGAAGGAAAGATGAAGAGAAGGAAGGGAGGGGGCGGGATGATGGAGAGGGATGGAAAGGAGAAGATGAGTAGACAGACGACCAAGAGGAGAGGGGAGAAAGGTGGAGAGGGGAAAGGTGGGCAGATATAATACGTGATTGGATTCAAGGGGTTAAAAGCTTGTTCCGAAACCAAGGAGTATACTAGAGAAGATTTATAAAGGTGTATTGTGGCGAAGATAATCGTATGGGGAAGTGGTGTGAGGCCACGAGAGTAGGCTTTCTGTCCTTCTTTCATCGCCATCTTCCTCAGCAGCAGAAAAAGTAGGAATAAGGAAGTTTTGTGTGTGTGTGTGTGTGTGTGTGTGTGTGTGTGTGTGTGTGTGTGAGAGAGAGAGAGAGAGAGAGAGTCGTATTGAAATCATAGAAGGCTTCTCAAACCACTTCTTGGTAAGCAATATATATTCCCTACTATACCTCAACATTGTTTTCCATGCTGTTTATACAATTTTAACAGGGCATAGTTTACATCAAATTACACACTGAAATGCAGAGTAAATCACTAAGGAAAAGGTGTTACGAAATTTCCAGAGCAACTTAGAATACGACCCAGAAGCACAACACAGGCCAGTTTTTCTTTTTTTACCTTGATAATTACGACACAAATTCCAGCCAGGTTTCTCCTTTCCATCAACCCTTTCACCCCGAGGACCTTATTTTATTTTATTCTTGTTCTGACGATTTTTATTCAGCTTGTGATTTTTTTTTGTTTTACTGGAGGGGTTTCGTAGGCTCTATTAACTGCTTTACTACCAGGAGGCTTTAGTAAGGTAGATAAAGGTGTGTGGAGTAGAAATAATAAAATGAGTTGGGGTCTCGTCGTACTGATGGGGTTAAAGGAGTGTCAGTCTTCTTTGCTCTGTCTGTCTGTCTCTTTCTCTCTCTCCCTCCCTCCCTCTCTCTCTCTCTCTCTCTCTCTCTCTCTCTCTCTCTCTCTCTCTCTCTCGTGTGTGTGTGTGTGTGTGTGTGTGTGTGTGTGTGTGTGTGTGTGTGTGTTCACAGGCAGACAGGGTTCAGTTAAGAGAGCACCTCAAGGCTTAGTGTTAAAATCCAGTCTTTCCGTTACGCACTATTATCCATTTTTTTATACCGGTACATGGATCATTAAACCGGCATCTCCAGTCTGGGCCATTACAACGGCGTGAGCAGCAAGGTGTGATAAAGATTACTAGAATTTGTGAAAGAGAGAGAGATAAAGATAGAGATAGATAGATAGAGAGAGAGAGAGAGAGACGTAAAACTACAATGACAGAGAAAACTCAGTTAGGTAGTGGCAGGTTGTGTAGCAGTGTCCAAATACAGGTTGCACTATTAGGAGGTGCCTGGCCTTACCATCAGCAGAATTCCAATAAAACAGACCCTGGGATGACCGGCAGAATCCTGTTAGCAAGTGAACAACCGACGTGGCATCCCGGACATTAAATGACCGTAAAACCTCAAGCATACCATTTAGGATTCAAACCTGTGATTACCACATTTTCTTACTGCAACTGACAACTTTTGACCACTAGAACACCTCCCCTACCCTTCCCCTTTTCCTTTCTCTCCTCATCTATTCCATTACTATACCGTATTGTGCTGTGCTGTACACTGCTTTGTCTACTGTGCCTGCTCCGCTCTGCTCTGACTATACTCGTCTCTGCTCTGCTCTGCTTTGCTCTGATCAGCGTTGCTGTTCTCTGGTCTGCTGTATTAATCTCTGCTTCACTCGATTCTTTTCTTCCGTTCTGTTGCCTTATTGTCCTCATCTCTTCTCCTTTCATTTACTTTCTTCTCCTCCTCTCCACCTTTCATTTCGTTTCTTCTGTTTCATTTCTTCCCTTTTTTGATCCATTGTTTCTCATTTCTTCCCTTCCCCTTCCGTTTTACTTCCATCCCTTCCCTTTCCTCCCCCCTCCCCCCATCCCTCCTTTCCTTTCCTTCCCATCCTTTATTTTTCTCTCCTCCCCTCTCCCTTCAGCCATGAAATCTTACCACACCTGCCTCCTTCATATTCTTCTTAGTATAGCTTCTCTCCTCTCCTCTCCTCTCTCGTTTTCTACAGTCTCCTCTTTACTCCTCTTCTTTCCTCTTTTGTTTTTGCCTCTCTCATCTCCTATCTCTCTCTCCTCTCTACTCCTCTTCTTTCCACTCTTATTTTCACCTCTCTCATCTCCCCTCTCTGCTCTCCTTCCCGCCTTGTTTTCACTTCTCACATTTCCCATTTCTCTTCTCTCAACTCCTCTCCTCTCTCCTCCCTTCCTCTCCCCTCCCTTCCCCTCCCCTCCCCTCACCTCACCTCACCTCACCTCACCTCCCCTCCCCTCACCGTTCCTCTCCTGTTGTCACCTCTGTCATCTATCGTTCCGCTCCGCTTTCCTCTCCTCTCCTCCCCTTTCCTCTCATGTTTTCGTCTCTCTTATCTCTCCTCTTTCCTCTCGTCTTGTTTTCACCTCTCTTATTCATCTCACTCCTCACGTCGTGTTTTTATCGTGCATCATAGAAACGAGCAACGGGACAGCAGTGATGACAAGGATAACCACTAAAAAATGACAGCGTAAGTGATAAACACTTGTGTAGATCAGATTACACAGGGCAATCAGCAAGGCAATTACCACAGCTTAAGAAAAGTCCCACCAGCACCGGACAACAACCTGGTCAGTCTTCGACGTGGAGGGACTAGTTCTAGGATTCGCTAAACCCTTGAAGGAGAGAGGCCTTTCTTAAGTTGGGTTAATTAATCTAAAGGTAGCAAAAGCTGTATACTTACTACGTCACATGATTCAAAGCGCCAACTGCTGTTAACCCCTGCCTGATTCGTAAGTAAAAGGTGGAGGAGAAGCAGTGAGGGGCAGAATGAGTCAAGTCTTTTGCCCTTCAGTAAGTCTCCCCAAGCTACTTCCAGTCATCTACTGCCGAAGTCACTCCTTAACCTTTTAGGTGATGATAATCGTCCATCCCAGCCTACTGCAGAGAACAGCTCCTCCTGGCTGTCCGTCAGAATCCCCCTGGGCACTAAGGAGGGCACTGCAAGAGAAACTAATGAGTACCCATGAGGCAACAACAACAGTAGAGGACACCGTGTCTGCCTGACCTGCAGTCGCCGTGAGTATGAACCCTCTATCTTACCTCTCAGGCGATAGTAGCACTGCCCCCAGCGACATCTCAGGCCATACTAAAGGAGGCCTACTTGGATCTCCAGAAGTACACACTCACACCCTTTGAGCAACAGTCTCCCACCAAGCTCACCAGCACCTCTCATACGTCACCAAGTAAGCTCGTGGGAATCCCTCATTGTGTTTATTGGTATACTATTGCGTACATGTAATACAATGTTATTTCAATAATAACTAGATTGTTATTCTTCGTTGGTGGAGGTTATGTATCCACCAATGTTTGTTTGTGTGCCTGTTTTTTGTCCACAATATACATCAGAAAGTTATTGATGGCTCTCTCTCTCTCTCTCTCTCTCTCTCTCTCTCTCTCTCTCTCTATATATATATATATATATATATATATATATATATATATATATATATATATATATATATATATATACTGTATATATATATATATATATATATTTTTTAATAAATGGGTCGTGGGCGAGGGAGGAGTTGATAAAACTTTAGTGGTGATCTGGGTTGCATGGTATAGGTGATGATGAAAGTATGCACTCTCTGAGTGCTGTTTCTTGTAGCTTAATGTTTCCAGTTGACCATGCTGCACGGTACATCAACTTTTTTTCCTTCTCTAGTTATTAATTCCTTCTCCAATTTTCTTTCTTTCTTTCTTTTTTTTTGTTCTTGTCTTCCTTTCTCGTCTGTCTCATTAGCTTGAAAAAGTTTATTGTATTGGCTTGGCCCATCATGCTGTTATGTACCTTAGCCTCCACTTCTCATCTGTGTACTATACCCATCCCTGACGTCTCCTGCCTTTCCTCTTCTACGTTCAAACATTCTATTTTTCATTCCCCTGACGCCTTCTCACCTTGTATTGTTTTTGGCATCTGTATTATTTTTCATAATTTCTTTTTTTCACTTTATTTTATATTTTGTCCTCACCTCTCCATAGTCTTAAAATCTCACGTGACCCTTCTCATCCTTTTTATTCTTCATAGCCTTCTTCACCTCAATTTTCTTTCTCCTCACTCTCCCTCTTCATCCTCCTCTTCTGCCTTGTCCTCTCTACTTTTATCATCATCACATCAGTAACCTTGAGAGCTTCGTGTTGTCCTGACTGCACCCCTCCTCCCTAGCCAGTTCTTGTCACTTCTCTTTTTTTCTTTTTCTTTTTTCTTCCTATGGTTATATTATTTTTTCTATTCTCTTCTGTTCCCTTCCTTTCCTTTCCCTTCCTTCCTTCCTCCCTCCCTCCCCCTCCCTCCCACACCTCTTCTCCCCTCTCCTCTCCTCTCTCAGCTCTCAGCAGCACTGAATACTCACATAGCCTGCCCAATCTAAATCTCATCAGTCTTCATCACCCGCAGCCAAACCCGTTCTTCGAAACTGAATAATGAGAGTTGAGATCGATGTAATGTTGTGTTGAATGGCTCTATCGCGTGCCCCTAACAAAGACAACTTCAGACTTCTGTACGCCTGCTGCCAACTAGATCTAGAAGTGAAGCTCTCAAGAAAAATACAGACAGTGGAATTTTGAAGGTGTCGACATTCACACATTTTGCAACATGATTATCAGGTGTTTCGTGTCGCAGATAAATTTTAGTGCCGCTGCTTGATAGCCTACAGGTATACTTCTTTTGGTGACTTATCTATAATAGGTGTGTACAGTGGTTAATGATGCAGCAATGATAACTGAAGCAGGCTGTAAGGCAATGTGGAGACGAGCTGAAATTTCCTTGCGCTTATTTTTTTTTATTTTTTTTTCAGTTTGGTTACTGATCGTTTGACACACATCGATGTACTTAAATTTTTTCCTTTTTGTGTGTATTAGTCCAGTAACATTTTATCTAGAAATTTAATTTATGGGAGTTGAAGAAAAAGAGAGTTGAGGAGAAGATGAATGCGAAGCTGTGAGGAAGACTGTTAAAGTTTCTAGGAGACACGATAATAAGGTGTTTAGATATCTCGAACGAATGTTGTTTTTGGCTCTCTTGATATTTATTTTTTCCAGATTTTCAGGATTTCGGATTTTCATTTGCATATAATGTAGTTGAATAAAGGAATTTGGCGGAGAAAGAAAACAGAGGCTCCGGTAGGCACGTGACACGAATGACATGAAAGCAAGTTGATTATAAAAGTAATTAATCAAAATGAAGAACAAGAATAGAGGAAACTGATAGAAGGAATATGTGAAGTACGAATAAGAGTCATGGTGTAGATGAATAAGAGAATCAGAGGAAGAATGGGAATAGGGAGGGTAATATAAATGCATGTAGAGGTACTGAGTGCACAGTATATATGTACAAATATGCTTGTATGTACATATAGTATGTACGTATGTATGTATACAATACATAAGTGTAATTTATGTATGTATGTATTCCTTTCCTCAGACCTTTTTAAGATGGCCGTCTTCCTCAAGATTATCATCCAATAGCTCTGACAAGCCGTCTTTGAAAAGTCTGGAACGTATGGTTAATGCTAGGCTAATGTGGTTGGTAGGACCTAACTTTTGTTTATCTCCATCTCAGTTCGGCTACCGAAAGATGCGAAGTACAGTACTTTGGACCCATTGATTAAGTTAGAAACGTATGTTAGGGCTGCGTTTTCCAAAGGTGAATCAGTCCTTGCTGTGTTTTTTTGATCTTGAGAAGGCATATGATACAGCGTGGAAGTATCATATTCTCCGTACAGTCCAATTGTTTGGTATTGTTGGCAATATGGGAGTTTTTATTCAAAATTATTTGACAAATAGGTAATTTTCTGTTCGCGTCTGCAATAATTTGTCTGATTCCATCCCACAATACGAAGGAGTTCCTCAGGGCTGGGTTCTTAGCACAACACTTTTCCTTACTGCAAGTAATGATAATATTGCTTCTCTCCCAGTAGGTGTACATTCTTCTTTATATGTTGACGACTTTGCTATCTATGCTGCAGGCTCTAATCCCGTTGTGTTACAGAGTCTTCTTCAGTCTGCTATTAAATAAGAATGCTCCTTCTTGGGTTACTGCACATGATTTTCGGTTCTCCACTTCTAAGTCGTATGCAATGACCTTTACTCGAGGTCGTCAATCGCTTCACCCACATCTCTATCTTTATCATCATCCTCTCCAGTATCGGGCGTCTGCTAGATTCTTGGGCCTGATCTTTGATTCTAAGTTGACATGGGACGCTCATATTTCGTCTTTGAGAGTGTTGACTTTACAACGTCTTCGTCTCCTGTAAATTTTATCCCATGTGTTTTAGGGTGAGGACCGTACATGCCTACTTAACCTTCATCGAGCCCTTATTTTATCAAAGTTAGACTATGGGTGCTAGGTTTACTCTTCCGCTTCCTCACGTGCGTTACGAGAACTTGATTCGGTACGCCATTTTGGTCTTCGTTTAGCGCTTGGTGCTTTCCACTTCTCCCCAGTAGAGAGTCTTTATGTGGAGTCAGGTTGCTCTTTGTTTTATAGACGTCGTGCGTTACTTTCTCTTCACTGTTTCTTGAGACAACATCAGTTTCAATCTTCATCGGTGCATAGAATAGATTCCTCTGTTGCAGATTGTTATTTAACCCATCCACATCATCAACTCCCTTTCACACTCCCTGTTCAGTCCTTCCTCTCGTCCTTCCCAGTTTCCATAGAAAACGTTCTCTAATTTCGCCCTGGGCAGTTTCCACCTTGGCTACTGCCACGTCCCTCAGTTTGTCTTTCCATATTGCCTTCCTCAAAGTCGTCTACCTCTTCCATAGTTCTTAGATCTTCCTTTCACGCACATCTTGTGGAACATGCTTTTGCAGTCCATGTCTATACAGATGGATAAAAAATGGTACACGGTACTGGGTTTGCAGTTTGGTTCCCTGATCATTCATGTCAGTATAGCCTTCCTTCAGTAGCTTCAGTTATGACGGCTGAACTTCTTGCTTTATTACTTGCGGCCCGTAAATGTTACAGCCATCCTTCATCGTTCTTCGTTCTGTTCTCTGATTCCCTTTGTGCACTCCTGTTGCAGTCAAATTCTCGCTTCCATCCTCTCGTCTTAGAGATACAAGAGTTGCTGTTTCGTAGAGATACAAGAGTTGCTGTTTCGTCTGTCTGTCAAGAAAAAAATAAGTATCTTTCTGCTGGGTGCCAGGTCATGTCAGCATTCCTGGTAACGCAACTGTGGATGCCTTGGCACGAGAAGCCCCCCCAGTCCCCTTGTGTGCCCTTTCGATCTGTTCCAGTTTCTGATTTTTTTTCCTATCCTCCGAGCGTTCTTCCGACAGTGGTGGCAGTCATGCTGGTGCTTGTTGACTGGTACTAAACTCCGCACTGTTAAATCTTCTGTTACTCCTTGGTCCAAACCTTGTCATCGTAACCGCCGTTGGGAGACTGCCCTCGCTCGCATACTGATTGGCCATACTCGTCTTACTCATGGGTATTTGATGTCTGGCGATTCGCCGCCTTTCTGCCCTGCTTGCAATGTTCCCCTGTCAGTACACCACATTCTTATTGCCTATCCTCGACATACAGGAGTTCATCTTCGACTATTCCTGTTTTTATCCTCACTTTGCCGACCACCAGATTTAGGCGATATTTTGAGTGAGTCCCGGTATTTTTCTATTACCCGTTTAATGTCCATTTTAACTCATTTAGGGATTTTGTATGATAGTTAATTTTATCTTCCGCTTTTCTCTTAATATCCTTCATTACCATATTTTCACTCTGATGCGACTAAGTGCCATATGGTCTTTGTTACCTGGTGCTACCTTTTCATTTCATTTCATATGTATGTATTTATGTTTGTGTATGTATGTATATGTGTGTAATTTATGTATGTATGTATGTGTGTGTGTGTATGTATATGTGTAATCGATGTAACTAAATGTAATGTACTGTATGTATATATATGTTTGTATTGTAACGACCGGCTTGCATAGGCTTGACATACAGGTGATATCCCAGGTAGGCTGATTGTATGGTAGGTAATCAGACGTGTGGGTAGTACCGTCACACCTGTCCTGAATGAGATGGTCCAGGTGTATCTCAGTGTAGACGGCTCGCTACTGTGTCCGTGTAGGGGATTGAGGGTGTCTGTTGGCGCGTGGTGCGAGTTTTGGACCTCAGGGAACGGACAGTCAGATACACCCGTTACGACGAATACCCGTGGATCACACACACACACACACACACACACACACACACACACACACACATGTTCTCTCTCTCTCTCTCTCTCTCTCTCTCTCTCTCTCTCTCTCTCTCTCTCTCTCTCTCTCTCATCCAAAATACCAACATTCAAGCACATAGAGTCTCCTTCTCGTGGTTGAAGGAGACTCCCTGGCCCTGATCCTCAACAGTAGTTCCTTCTTTATACATTTAGCTCCATTATTCGGGCTGACTTCAGACGATTTTATTCAACTGAGGGAAATTCTGGCAGATGGTAGAGAATATACCTAACCATTCGACTGCTAGAATAGCTACCAGCTGAGTAAAATCATTTGGTAAAGGCCTAAGTCTGATAGCAAAGAGCAGCGAAAGCAGTTAATGTCAGATTCTGACCCGATAAACTGTAGTAGGTAATTATGCTTTGCGTGTTAGGTCAACGAACGTCAGACGAGTTTGCGATGCTCAGAAAAACTTGAGACACCGATTACAGTGTTCAACAGAAATGTATGACACCGATAATATTTGAGAGAGAGAGAGAGAGAGAGAGAGAGAGAGAGAGAGAGAGAGGGAGGGAGAGACTATTACAATGCTCAAGACAAATCTCCGGCACCAATAATATTGAAGGAAAAAATTGGTTAATGTTTTTGCTAGGTTTACAGAACTTTGTGTTGAGCGTTAATTTCAGCATACATAGACAGATTTACTTATTTCTGTGAAACTCACCGCGGCCAGATGGTCAGTAGTCTCATCAGTGATTTTATGCCAGTTGTGTGGATGCTAAAAAAATATATATGTATATGCAGTATATATACCGATAGATTATAACGTAGATAACTCAAGGAAAACCTACAGTAATATGCAAAATAAATCCATGAGAAAAGGTGCCAAAGTCTGCTAACTTGGGGAAAATTTATCACGTAGTGTATATAATATACAGGAAATATATATATATATATATATATATATAGATATATATATATATATATATATATATATATATATATATATATATATTTATTTTTTATATACTGTTCCAGAACTTGTCTGTTATCTCGTTCATGTCACGTTATTCCTTCAAAGCAAGAAGTTCGTCTAAAGTTGTATAAAAGCACCTTCTGTATCATAAACAGAGCCAACTTGAACGCTTAAAAGGAGTTACTGGAGGCAGTTTTAAGCATCTTCACATGAGGTTTGTCTTAAACTGTATACAGTCAGTTGGCGATAGCAGACTCATCGTACTAAAGGGTTACTGCAGGTAGAATCTTAACCCCCACGTAGAATTTACCTCGAGCAGAAAATATGTATTCCAAAGAAAAAACGAGAGATATGTAGAGAGAGAGAGAGAGAGAGAGAGAGAGAAAACAGATCTGCGGGGTTTACTGGAGTGTTTTGGCTTCCTTTACTGCAAAAGATCTATAAGCTAAAAAATAAAATCGTCTGCCCGGGATATGGTGCTGATTGGAAAAAGACCGTAATATGACAGAACTTAAAGATTCTCTCTCTCTCTCTCTCTCTCTCTCTCTCTCTCTCTCTCTCTCTCTCTCTCTCTCTCTCTCTCTCTCTCTCTCTCTCTCTCTCTCTCTCATTCTCAGGCTTCTATGACCCATCCTGATACTAAAGTTGTCCAATTCATGAGGGGACTGTGGTTATTAGTATTAAAAGTTTTTCGTGTCAGTCGCTCTCAGGTTAATAAAATTCTCTGGTGTTAGCTGGAATAGACCACTGGTGTTGTTGCGCATACGAACATAAGAACATAAGAAGAGAGGATAACTGCAGTAGGCCTGTTGGCCCATGCTAGGCAGCTCCTAGAAGAGTAACTAAACTACTAGAATGAGATAAGGATAGCAAAGAAGAAGGCTCTCCCCCGCCCTCCAAACCCTCCAGCCGAAGCCGGCAGGAAAAAGTCAGAAAGAACACCACGCCGTATAGAAAAACTGGCGTGGACATTTTACAGGAAAGTGTGAAAGGAGAATAGAGACTATCATAGTGTAACCTGAAAAGAAAATTTTTTTGAATTAGTATTGGTTATAAGATTTTCTTTATTCTATATCCAATATCCTATATCCACCCCTTATTTGTCATATGCTTATCTAGCCTATGCTTGAAACTCTCAATGGAAGAGGCAGCAACTACTTTACTAGGTAGCTTATTCCATTCGTCTACTACTCTATTACCAAACCAATTTCTACCGATTTCCTTACTGAAACGGAATTTTTCTAGTTTGAAACCATTATTTCTAGTTCTATCCTGTATGCTCACTTTAAGTACCTTGCTAATATCTCCCTTATTTATACCATTCATCCACTTAAACACCTCAATTAAGTCTCCCCTTACTCTACGCCTCTCTAGCGAATGCAGACTTAGTCTTTTCAGTCTGTCTTCATATGACAGGTTCCGGACGTCATGTATCATTTTAGTCATTCTTCTCTGTACATTTTCTAACGAATTAATATCCATTCTATAGTAAGGACACCAGAATTGTACTGCGTAGTCTAAATGTGGCCTTACTAATGCTACATAAAGTTTTAGTATTACTTTAGATGATCTATTGCTCACGCTTCTCGAAATAAATCCTAGGACCCTATTTGCTTTATTCCTCGCATTAATGCACTGTTGCCTTGGTTTATGGTCGTTACTAATCATAACTCCTAGATCTCTCTCGCATTCCGATTTGCTAATTTCTTTGTTATCTAAGCTGTATTTAGTATCTCCAATGGTCTTGCCTACGTTAAGTACTTTACATTTTTCAACGTTAAATTCCATTTGCCAAGTTTTAGACCATTTGGACAATGTATCGAGGTCTTTTTGTAAGTTATGGCAATCGTCCGTAGAGTTAATGATACGCCCTATTTTTGTATCGTCGGCAAATTTGCTGCTGCTGCTATTGACTTCTAAGTCTAGATCATTTATATATATGATAAATAATAAGGGACCGAGTACTGAACCCTGTGGTACACCGCTAGTTACTAATCCCCAGTCCGACTTAGTTCCATTTATTAATACTCTCTGCTTTCGTCCTTTCAGCCAGGATTCTATCCATTTTAAGATATCGCCGTCTATACCGTGTGCTCGAACCTTTCTAACTAACCTTTCGTGTGGGACCCTATCAAAAGCTTTACTAAAGTCCAGATAAATAACATCGTAAGCTTTATCGCTATCTACTGCCTCATAGACCTCCGAGTAGAATGACAACAAATTTGTGAGGCAGGATCGTCCTTGCCTGAATCCGTGCTGACTTTCGTTTATAAGATTAAATTTTTCTAAGTGTCCTCTAATCTTATTTGCCAAAATTGACTCTAACATTTTTCCTACTATTGACGTTAGACTTGTCGGACGATAATTCGACGCAGCTGATTTATCACCCTTTTTAAAGATGGGCACTACGTTTGCGGTTTTCCACGCCTCTGGAACTTCTCCTGAACTTAAAGAGTCATTAAATAACGTTAAAAGTGGCTGACATAATTCTTCTTTGAGAGGGTTAAGAATCGCCGGGGCTGAACAAAACCGCGTGACAATAGCAAGAGTAAATAAATATGCAAGATGTCACCAGGGTATTACATTTTTTAATACGAGGAAAAATAAAGGAGAATAAAGTATGAAGTTCTCCCTTTCAAGAAAAGTTCAAGAAAGGAAGCGTAAGTCAGGATGCGGTGATATCTGCAAAGCCCGAGCACTACGTTCAAAAGACTGCAGGAAAATAGTCCCAGAGTTGACCTGTTGTGTAAATGAAGGGCTGGGAATATCGGTTTATCTCTCGTGCTTGAGAGCTAGAGAAGGCGTGAGACTGGAAAGTTGGATTGGTATTGTGTGCCTTCCGTAATGGGCGCAGAGGGGAGGCAGAAACTAAGAAGAGTAGTGACCATTGAAATAACTGTAAAGAGAGAGAGAGAGAGAGAGAGAGAGAGAGATTGCGACTGAAGGGGGTCGTGCGAGGACAGGAAATAATAGACAAAAAAGCCATGATTCCACCCTGTTTAGAAGTGCTGTATATCGTCAGTCTCCCCAGACATGACACCTGGACCCGTATTCTATCTATCTATCTATCTATAGCCCGACGCCCTAATCCCGCAAAGGGTGGCCGTAAACAAAACGCCTCCAAGTCGCTCTGTCACCCACCATTTGACTACCCTCCCCCCAACTCACCCTCCCCTCCCTCATATACCTCTCAACTCCATCCCTCCACCTCATCCTCGGTCTACCTCTCCCTCTCCCTCCCTCCACCTCACCTACATACACCCTCTTAGTCAGTCTTTCATTCTCCATTCTCTTCACATGTCCAAATCACCTCAGTGTATTTCTCCTAATCTTCTCAACCACATCCACATCCACCCCACAACGTTCCTTCACTTCTTCATTCGTCAACCTGTCCCTCCACGTCACTCCACATGCTCCTCTCAAGTAACTCATTTCCACTGCTCTCACTCTTGACTTGTTCCCCTCTTGCAAGGTCCATGCCTCGCTTCCATACGTCAGGGTAGGGATCACAATACTATCATGCAGTGACTTCTTAACTTCCATACTCACCTCCCTATTTCTCATCACTGCTTTCAGTGTACCAACAACTTTCCTTCCCTGCTGTGCCCTTTCACGCACTTCATCCCTCAAAGTTCCATCCTTACTCATCACACTCCCCAAGTACTTGAATGCACTCACATTCTCCATATCCTCACCATCCAACCTCACTGCACACTCTGTGACTTCATTCCTCTCAAACACCATAACTTTACTTTTGTTTACATTAACTTTCAGATTCCTCCTCCTACACACTGTCCCAAATTCATTCACCAAACCTTGCAACTCCAATTCATCTTCACTCAACAGTACTGTATCATCAGCAAACAGCAACACCGGAAGCTTCCAAATCTCGCCCTCATTCATTAGAGCCACCCCCACATCCACTGCCCTACCCTGCACCTCCTTTACAACCCCATCCATGTATATATTAAACAGCCATGGAGACATCGCACAACCCTGTTTCAGTCCCACATTGAGATCAAAGAAATCACTCAGCTCACCATCCACTCGCACCGTAACCCCAGCTCCCTCGTACATACTCTTCACAGCACTCAACAATTTCCCCTCCACTCCATATATTCTTAATACCTTCCACATACCTTCCCTATCTATTCTGTCATAAGCTTTCTCCAAGTCCATGAAGGCAGCATACACTTTCCTTCCCTTCTCTAGATACTTCTCCACTAAACATCTTAGAACAAATATCTGATCTACACACCCTTTTCCCTTCCTAAATCCCCCTTGTTCTTCTCCAACTAGCTCCTCTGTCATATGCCTAACCCTATCAATGAGTATTCTACCATATATTTTACCAGTCACACTAAGTAGGCAAATACCTACTTCTCTCTCTCCTTTTCCTTTGTATAAAGGAACAATTATACCTGATTTCCAGTCCTCTGGAACCCTTCCCTCCTCCCAAGCCAATCTACACAACTTCCATATCCACTCCACAACAATCTCACCCCCATACCTAAGCTTCGGGTAATTAGTCTCCGTAACACCTCTTCCTTAGCGATTTATTGTCGGATACGGCTGGCTAATATCGTTTTGTACGTTATTTACGAAGAGTATGGCCATATTAGAAGGATATATGAAAGGCAGAAGAGAACAGCAAGATGTAATAAGCAAAATAAATAACTTAGGAAGAGGTGTTAGGGAGCTACATCGAACGAATAAAGCCTCTCTGCAAAATACTCAACTGTGCAAGGTTAAAGAAAGCACGATTTCAGGTCAGCAAGTTCCACCTTTAAGAAGCTGATTTTGCAAGAGTAGTAATGTGATCTAAGAAGCATTACGAGAAAATGGTACACCGAGGAACTGATTTTGCATGAGAAGTAATGTGATCTGGTAACACACACACACACACACACACACACACACACACACACACACACACACAAAGAGAGAGGGGTGGGAAGAGAGAGAGGTTGATGAAAGTTTCAATATACAGCCATTTAGTTGTTAAGGTCACAGGTGGTGTGTTGCCTTGGCTAATGTGTCCACGCACGCACACACGCTCTTACACATGCACGTACAAGCGCACGAATACATAACAGTATACATTTACATACACACTCACTCACACGTCTTCACATATTTGAGACACAAAGTGCATCAGTGTAACATGTTGGCTTTTTTAAACAGTGCATAACATTAAAAAACTACAATGCCGGTTAAACCCATGACTTTTTTTTTTTTTTTTTTTCCTTTAGACGATTTGCTTAATTTGGGAAAGATCTCGTGCTGAGGAGGTTAAGCAGTCTTCTGTAAACTTTCCAGCAGCATGACGCTTGTGTATTTACTCCCTTTTCTCCTGACGATATGCTCCCTGAAGGAGTTAAGCAAAGCAAGAAATATTATCATTCGCTACAGCTGCTGACTTGATATTCAGCTACTCGTAAGGAACGCTTTCTCAGAGTGAAGGGTTCCAGGGCTGACTCCATGAACCTCGTCAGCGCAATAATGAGTGTATTTGATTCACACTACCACCAGACGATTTTATTTATCTTAATTAATGCATTTTCTAGAGAAGGGGTTAGAAGAAATCACCATTGACCTTTTCAGCATAAAAATGCCCCTTTTCTTTCCGTCTTGTATTCCCTAGATAGTTTTATTCGTCATACTAATTGCCTCTCGCAGTGAAGAGCTAAGTAACTGAACATATCCAGACTTCATACCACACAGTAATATATACTGATAATAACTCTTGGGATAAATGGAATTATCCGGCGGTTGCAAGAATTACATTTGCATCATCTTATAGAATGAATTTACTTGGCCCTACCACCTTCACTTGTAGGATGCCTCGTGGACGCTGAATAAAGCAGCTTGGTAGTAGCAAGAAAAAATTATAGATATCTTACAAACAGGGTTAATACCTTCATCCCGAGGAAGTCTTTTTCTCAGTTGAACAAAATCGTCTAAAGTTCGCCTGAATAAAATACTAAAGTGCGTGTGCCATTATAACATCAAAAGAGGTAAACTAGTAGGCCTATTTATTTTTTTTTTCCTCCAGACTGCTACGGTTTTTCTGGGCTTAAACTAAATCCCCTGGCCTTAGGCTGATGATAATACCCATGTGCGTTGTGAGTAGGGAAAGGGTTAAGGGTCTCGATGCCCGTCACCTTAGAAGGCTCTCTGCCCCCTCCCCCCACTTTTTTTCTTTTTTTTTTACAAGTATGTTTATTCATACGGCTGGAAGGACAGTAGTCTCATGTAAAAATATTTAGATTATCATATGCAAATAAATATGGGTACGTATGAGGTGTTAGAAGCCTCCCAAGCCGACGAGAATTGGCCGAAGGAGTCGTGGTAGAGGGCAGGGCAGAATGGGTTAGGGTAGATTATATTAGGTTAGGGTGAGATATAATTTTAGATGATGTATAGCTGGGTTCAGAGAGTCGCGATGCAGGTTAGGTAAGGTCATGGAAGAAGGGTAGGTTATGGTTTTAATTTGGCCAAGGAGTCACTGTACAGGTTAGCTTAGGTTAGGAAAGAAGGGTAAGTTATAATTTTAATGATATAAAGCCCAAAGAGTCGGTATACAAGTTAGGGTAGGTCAGGGAAGAAGGGTAGGTTATGGTTTTAAATGATGTGAAGCCCAAGGAGTCGATATACAGGTTAGGTTAGGTTGGGGTAAGTTAGGGAAGAGAAAATCATAATTATAGATGATGCGAATAGATGGAGCGAAAACTTGGGCCGTGGGGTGGGCCGGTGTGGGAGGAGTTTGAGGAAGAGTTGTGTAAATTTTGCTTATGATTTTGTGTTAGCTAAGAAGTTACATTAATTATTTACATTATTTATTTATTTATAGGTTGGACGTTGGTAATGGTGTGAGTGGCTGTGGTGGCAAATGTGGTGGTGGTGTAACTGGTGTTTATGGTGAAGGTGATGGTGATGATGGTGGTGAGCCGTTGTGATGGCACAGGTGATGATGGTGATGGTGTAACTGTTTATGGTGTAGGTGGTGATGGTGGTGAGTCGTTGTTATGGTATTGATGGTGGTGGGGATGGTGGTATGAGTCGTTGTGATGGTGTAGGTGGTGATGGTGATGGTGTAACTGTTTATGGTGTAGGTGGTGATGGTGGTGAGTCGTTGTTATGGTATAGGTGGTGGTGGGGATGGTGGTATGAGTCGTTGTGATGGTGTAGGTGGTGATGGTGATGGTGTAACTGTTTATGGTGTAGGTGGTGATGGTGGTGAGTCGTTGTTATGGTATAGGTGGTGGTGGGGATGGTGATATGAGTCGTTGTGATGGTGTAGGTGGTGGTAGTGTAACTCTTTGTGGTGTAGGTGGTGGTGGTGATGATGGTATACGTCGTTATGATGGCATAAGTTGTGGTGGTGGTGATGGTGTGAGAAGTGTTTATGATTTAACTGGTGATGGGGATAGTGGCGTGAATACTGAAAGTGGTGTCGATGGTGGTGGGTTGGTGATGGAAGATTGGGTGGCTGTCATGCTGGTGGCCCCGCGGTGGTGGTGTTGATCACGGAAAATTATTAAGCTCTCATATCATTACCTCGAAGCCTCCTTGTCTGATGGTCTCCGAGCAATCTCCACAGCCTCGAGTAAGATGGCAGTCAGGTATGAAAGACGCGGTAAGTATAAGTTATCAGGTAAATAGATGGTGATCGAGTTCAGTACATCCCTTGTTGATCAGTGAACCAAGAAACCCTGTTGTTTTGGATATCCCTTTCGGTTAAGCTGTGTTCTAAACCTTCCCAAAGGACGCGAAGATTACTGGGTCTAGTTCGATTAGGTCGCTTACATCCCTGTGTTTTGCGGGGAGATGAATGTAGTATACTTGTTTTCGCCTGACTAAGATCCTGACCCCTTTAGGGTAATGGCCAAGTGTAGTTACACTAGAGGGTGGTAGCAGTAGTAGTAGTAGTAGTAGTAGTAGTAAAGTAACTTCGGTCTGTGTGACCGAACTGAGCTATCAACCGCAGGTAAGCAATCGCCTCTGCAGAGCCGTCTCGTCCAGTGAATCGATGTTTTCATGCGGTAGACAGCGCCTTGCCACAATGAGGCGCGGGGAATAGCGTGGAGGCTTTGTTCCTGGATGGACACCGCATTTGAGACTCTTCATGCAGTTAGCAAGGACACCACAGTAGGCTTCGCATTACCCTCCACATTGGAGGAGTGATTATACGTGTAACCAGTGAAACTCATTTCTGCCCTATAACTAAGGCTCATCGAATTTCAGGTAACCACTACTTGGTTTTCGAATTGTGGGAGCGGCTCTGTTCTGTGAGATGAAAACAAACCGACAACAGCCAGATAAACTCTGGGATGACTTGAGGCGCCCTTAAGTTGAATGGCAGCGTCTGGTGACGACATGAATCAGATGGTTTAGAATTCTGTCACCATCAGAGGGTTGACACCTAAACTACAATGATGCCCTTTTCTTTTTTTTTTCATTAACTTTTCCGGCTGCCTTCAGGTTATATCACACTGCTTAGGAGAGACTTTTCGAACTGAAGTGTTAGATACAACCTTCATTAACATTTTCACAATTAGGAGGGTTTTAGAGCAGAATAAAATTGTCAGCAGGTGAGAAAAAAGGTTAATTATTAAGTAAATCAATGAAAAGACGCACACACAAGGTTTTACTTTGGGTAACATTGTTCAGCTTAGGAGGGATTTCTTGACCTGGAGAGGATAGATACAGCCTTCATAAACTTCATCGCTACGAGGGGGAGCTTCAGAGCTGAATTTAATCGTCTAGTAGCAACAAGAACTACGTATAATAAATAACTGAAGCGTTGAAGTAATTATGCAATAAACATATAAGTGAATAAAAATATAAGCAAGCAGATATTGTGTACAGCTAATGGCTGAGGGCTGTTGCTATCCGGAAATTCCTTTCGAGTTGCCGACTTTCACTTTCTTTAACCTGAACGAGGCCAGGAGGTGTGTGGTGTGTGGGCAAGGTTAGTGAGTCGGACATTACTATCTGGAGGTAGGTAGGCTGTCTTGTCCTTAAGCCCATCTTCTTGAATAACTTCCTTAAACCAATTAAAATCTTTCACCTTAACTTCTAGATTTTCGTTTTAATTGTTTTTATTGTGTTTATATATTTTTTATATATGTATTTACTTGTTTATTTTACTTATTATATTTAGGAGGTTTAATTGCCGTAGCTCAGTGACAGTAAAAAAAAAAAAAAATCCTTTCCATAGCAATTTTTTATGATTCGCTTTATATTTTAGTGTTTATCTCTGGTTATAGCTCAACTTTCTACTTGGAGAGACGGAAGTTTTAGGCCAGGTTAATGTGAAAAGACTGAAACTGTGCATTGCTCAAGTAGCTTTTATATATTTATTTTTTTCGGCGCTTTCTCGAACGTATTTAACTCTTGCATCACACTGAATCAGACACTGGCATCCTGAATCTCTCTCTCTCTCTCTCTCTCTCTCTGTGGGGGGGGGGGGCTTTAACTTTACCTCGTTTCAGGGCTGGTACAGACTGCATATCTCTTTTACAGCAGCCAGCAGCAGTAAATGAAAACACATGTGGACTGAAAAATATTAACAGTCGTAATCACCAAGTCCAATATTTACACGTCATTATGTGTCAAAGAGGAACAGAAAAATTATATCCCATTTTCTTTGATATTGTTGCATAGCCTCTTTTCTTGCTTGTTTTGTCTTCCATATCTTAGTGTTTTTCGTTACATTCCTTTACGTTGTTCTCCCTTGTTTTCTGTTCTGTTTCCTTGCCTCTTGTTTTATGTTGCATTGTCTTACCCTGTTCGTTCCCGTTTTGTGTTCCAGTTCCTTGTTTTGTGTTCCATTGCCTTGCTTTGTGTTCGTTTCCTTGTTCTTCCTAGCTATGCGATCCATTCCGTTGTGTTCAGAGTTCATGTTCTTTTTTGTTTGCGTGTTCCAGGACTGAATTAAAAGACAATCATTATCAAAGAAATCCAAGAAGAGAGGGCAGTGGTCTTATCCCCCCCCACCTCCTGTTTTCACCAGCCGCAATAGCGATGCCGGTATTGTTTTCGGTTTGTCTGTCTCTCTGTGTGTCTGTGTGTCAGCACGATAACTTCGCAACCGCTCAAGATATCACAAAATTTTACAGGAATGTAGTAGGGATGAAAATCTCCTACGAGTTCAAAATTGGTGAAAGTAGCTCAAAGTCAAGGTCACATTCCGAGCCGCGCTATACTGTACTGTATATGTATCGGGTGGCGGCTGATGTGATTCCCTCCTTGGGGGGCCTCTATAGTAGCCGCAGCGAGAAATGAACGCTGTGGTGGGGCAGGCGGGATGACCGGGGATTCCCCCACTGTAGCCATATCCACATGTCACCGACCATAGAGGTAGGATGTCACCGACCATTGGCCACCGCTGCAGCCCCGCTCCATGATCCTTACCCTGTGTCTCTGGCTTTCTCTTTCTCTCTCGGTTTCTATATAAACTGGTGTATTACCAAAACTAATTATGAAATTATTATGACTTTTGTTCCACACCACCACTGAGGTAAAAATCAAGGAGAGTTTTCTGTATAAAGGTTTCCCCCCCCTTTTCTGAGGGCAGGTCTGTTCTGGCGAGTGTATAATTATAGGTCAGGCGGAGGTATCGGCAAGGCCGCACTCCCTTGCTCATATGCCACATTTAGGAGGGGGGGGAACCTTTATACAGAAAACTCTCCTTGATTTTTACCTCATTGGTGGTGTGGAACAAAAGTAATAATAATTTCATAATTAGTTTCGGAAATACACCACTTTATATAGAAACCGAGAGAGAAAGAGAAAGCCAGAGACACAGGGTAAGGATCATGGAGCGGGGCTGCAGCGGTGGCCGATGGTCGGTGACATGTGGATATGGCTACAGTGGAGGAATCCCCGGTCATCCCGGCTGCCCCACCACAGCGTTCATTTCTCGCTGCGGCTACTATAGTTGTATCTGTGTTTCCCATAATTCATCAGAACTTTCGTACCTCTCCCTTTATTTATCCTCTGTTCCCTGCTCTATTCATTCTCTCTACCCTTCACTTTATTAATTCTCCATACCCTTCCCTTTATTCATTCGCTGCCATGCCTTTTATTCATTCTCACCACCCCTCCCTTTATTCATTCTCTCAACCCTTTCCTTTATTCATTCTCTCAACCCTTCCCATTTTTCAATCTCTCTACCCTTCCTTTTATTCATTCTCTGTACCCTTTCCTTTATTCATTCACTCTACCCTTCATTTATTCATTCTCTCTGTTCCCCCTTTTTTATAATGACTTATTATATTGTGTCTGAAGCCAAACAATTTTATAGAGATTAGGGTAATAAGCCTGTGTGTTTTTGTCAGGTTACCGATGGTCAGGAGTGGAAAAATAGCCCCATTGAACAACGTCATTTCGTCTTATTATTATTAGTAGTAGTAGTAGTATTGTTGTTGTTGTTGTTATTGTTGTTGTTACTGTTTAAATTATTATTATTATTATTCTCAGGACGGTTTCTTTTCAGCTTAAGAGATACTTTTGAACTGGAGGGGGTTCGATAAAGCCTTCCATAACATACTTCTTTCCAGAGGCGAATACTAAATGGATTATTTTCTCGATACTGATTTAGGACGCTGTTTTAAAAAGTTGATTGAATAAAAAAGAATAATTTTAGTTGGCAGAGTTGGCATATTTATTTAAGCGCAAAAAGATTTAATTATGTATCAGGTAGACTGGACAGGTAGAAAGAGACGGTGATCAGTGCAGAGGAGAGAGAGAGAGAGATTGTATTACGTGTTGTTTTTGTTTGAGGTAGATAGACGAGTGAGTCTGTAATATAAAGTTACAGACATTAAGGTACTGTCTAAGGCCCGGCTTTAATATAAATTGTATTGGCTTAGAGTCTGATCAATGTAGTTAAGGAATTACAGGAATCTGTTAACTCGATAACAAAGCAGAAAGCTCATTACCACCCTCACGTCCGTCTGGAAGTGTCATACAGGAATATATGTAGGGGTAAAAAAAAAATGCAGGACTGTAATGCATGAACCTAAACAAAAGTGACAAGAATGATATGTGTGTGTTGTTGTATGTATGTAGCAGCTGGCTTACACACACCATGACCTGATGTGGGCGACGAGGTCTACTATACACGTTCAGATTCTCTTGTATGGTTCATGGCGAGCAACTGATCTGCTGGTTTGAGGAACACCACCTGCTGTCACTGAAGTTACCTACTGTACCTTTACTCGGTACCTCATGTCTCGATAGTAACCCCCCCCCCCCATTTTTTCGGGGGAGAAAATGTAACGTTGTACCGTACTTTGATGGAGTGGCTGTGTTGGTGAGTAAAGGCGTTTCTATACGCTTTGTAAGTAACGTAGTCTTAAGTTGAGGGAATCGGGAGAGGGTGCGAACTTTTGGAAACACATTAGTTGACATACTTCTATGCCCCGTTAAATGTCAGCCCCTGAGTGAGATCGAAAACAGACGGTAAGGATGGGTAGACGGACACGTTATCTGCACGGTCACTGGAGGGTCGTACAGGAACAGTAGACATAGTAGTAGAATAAAGCTCACTCCAGCTTGAAACTAAGATTACTATAGTCGATTTGTTTTCACCTGACAGAGCTCCGTAACCCCTTCTCAACGTAGGTCATGGCCAGATGTTGTCAAATTGGAGGGTTGCATTGACTAGTAACCAAGGAGACTCATTCCTACCTCATTATTAAGGCTTATCGAATTTCAAGCAACCACAGCGTAATGGGACGATATCAGGCTGGACACATGCTACAAGCAGAGTGTCCCAAGGTTCAGTTTTGTGCCCTGTGTTGTTTATAATTTATGTTGATGAAACTGACGATGGCTTATGTTGTAAAGTATCAATATTTGCTGATGATACAAAAATTAGTAACAGAGCAGATACCCCAGAACAAAGACTCATGATTCAAAAGGATCCTGATAAACTGTTCACTTGGGCTCAAACATGACAAATGGATTTTAATACTGACAAATGCAAAGTCCTAAACATCGGAAGAAAAGATGAAAACTTCAGGTACTGTATGAATAATACACGACCAGCACATGTACACCAGCCTAAATGGCTGACTTGGTAAGCTGCTGTACTCACACAGTTGCAAGCGCTGGTTCGAATCCTCGCACTATCGATATTAGTGGTCTTCCTTAAACTGCGTATGGTCAGCTGGAGGTATCAAGTTCGTATCCAAGACAGTAGATTTTTAAGGCAGGAGGCGGCATAAACAAGGTGGAGCGGCCTTGGACTCTACTACAGGTGTACTGAGTTCAAACCTTCACCCTTCACTCGAAGCTTCTCCTCTTCATTTATGCCAACGGCCATACCACGTTGAGTACACCGCTTCCCGTCCGATCAGCGAAGTTAAGCAACGTTGGGTCTGGTTAGTACTTGGATGGGTGACCGCCTGGGAACACCAGATGCTGTTGGCATCCCTACGTGTCATGTTGGGTTGGTGAAGGATTAGTGCCCCTCCCTGTAAAACAATTAACTCTAAGCCCTTGGCCACCCCGGTTGGGATACATGGCGTCTGGCAATGAATGAATGAAAATTTTAAAAGATTAAAACCAAGTCATCAGTGCACTGAAGCAATAAAGAAAGCTAACAAACTAGTTTAATTTATATACAGAGCGTTCGAATTCAAATAAGAGAGTATCATCCTTACCTTGTACAGTCGGCCTAAGAAGTGACGGCGGAGTATCCATAAGTTTTCAGTCAGCGATAGTGCACATACTCTTCCTTATATCTTCATGAGGTGAAACCTAATACGTAAAATTGTTACAAAAAAAAAATAAATCAATGCCAAAGTACCAGTATATTTCAAAATTGTAGGAAGCAGTTAGCTAGTTACGATAATAGGAGATCCTAAACGGAACTAATTGAAATTTCACAACTATCGCTCAGGGACAGTCAGGAATAATTTGTGGAGTTCAAGTCTAGTATGGTAACAGGCAATAATTTTTTAGTAGCGTAAGACTGAACGAAAGGGAGCTTCAATAAACAATTAAAATTGATAATTATTATTTATAAAAATAATTCCCGTTACAATACTAGGGATTAATTTAAAGTCATTATTTCCGTTTCCAATGTCTCCATGGACGACGACAGAAAGCGGGAAGGCGGCGCAAGCCAGTAAGCTATTTTAAATGTTTCGATCAACACCCACGAAAGGAGATAACATTTACTCATTGATATGAAGTTATTACACTGCCTTTGGCCAGTTTGCCATTAAGAAAAATCTCTGGATTATTTAATATAAGCCAGAGGGCTATCGGTGAAGGAAGTATAAATAAAAGAACCTCGAAATTTGCCTAGAGTCGGAGCTCCTTGGAGAATGCTAACTTCTGTCACAGTCTGATATCCTCAGTGCAAAATCGATTACCAAGACTAATAAAATGCAGAGGTTCATAAACAAATAACTGAGTTCAAAACTTCCAAATCAGCATTTTCTGTTCAGCAGGACATTACAGTTTATTTAAAAAGACAGATGTTAAGATTAAAAGACGGAGTAAAAAGTGCGTGCTTTTGCATTGCACGGGTTTATGAACTCATGTTTTGGTCCTGTTTATTGCCTAGTGTAAGAGAAAAAGGCAGAATCTGTCATACCTCCTTACAAGTAAAAATAATTTTGCATCAGTTGGGAATAAAGTTGCTAATTATAATTATTATCGGCGAGAGAAAGACGGAATAAAAGGCAGTATGGTCTTGCTGCTACCGCAGGTAGGGCATCATTACGAATAATAATTTCATTGTTATGGCATCCTTATTGTTGCTGTATCATCACCATAGCATTTGAAAATGAGGCAGTGTATTGCAGTCACAAGAATTTTCCTTAACTGGTCTTCAAAACTAGAGCATCTGTATTTGAAATCCTGGGAAACAAATCAGGAACACGGAGTTATAGGCCTACTGCCGGCCACGCGCGGAATAATACATTTCACATTCATTCAGATCGGGAAAGGTAACTATAAGTGTTAACTTCTAATATATCACTGCCTTCTGTTATTCATTTTAATTCTTAGCGTGATTTAATATATATTTTATTTGATATGACGTGATGAAGGCATTGAATGTTTACCTTACATTCACTGATTCATTGAACGTATGGCAGTGCAGAGTGACCAAAGCAATCTGAAACTCTGCCATCACTTCTTGGGGCGACTGTACAATTCCTTAATGCGTCTGCATCTGGAGTATTAAGTTTAGTTTTGGTCACCATATTGCAAGAAATATTTAGAAAAACTGGAGAGATTGCAGGCTAGAGTGACCAAAATGATACCTAGAATGAGAAGCGAAACACACAAGGAACATTTAGGAGCTGAAGCTGTTTGACCTATGAAAGTGCAAAATAGGAGGGAATTTAATTCAAGTATGCAGAATTTTTAAAGGACATAACAGGTTGGTGGTTAATGAGCACTTCACAGAAGACTGCTCTGATCACACTAATGGTAACAGATATGAAATTATTGTCAAAGGTTTTCCGTTCAAATGAAGCAAAACCCTTTTCCCTTCTACAGTGTTGTAAACATATGGAACAAGTAGCTTTGGAAAGTGGTAGATAGCAGTGCAGTAAAAACACGTACAAGTCGCACAGATAAGTATCGAACTTTAAATTCCCAACTTATCACATTCTTGCCTGAATAATACGAAAACTGTAAGTTGTTTTCCTCACTCAGATTACGGTAAATACATCATCATCACTATAGTTTGATATTACTGTCACTTTTCCCGTACAGTTTAAGGTGATGTACAACAGTTTCACCTTTCAGTCCTTCCTATGAAATATCCATGACAGTTTTTCCATGTTGCATGATGGCCCGTCCCATTTTTCTTGGTTTCGGCTGGAAGGTTTATTTGGTCGGGGGGGGGGAGGATAGAGCCATTTTGCTTTCCAGTCTTTTCTTCACATAGAATTCGATATAGTCATAGCATTCTCTCATTAAACAGTCTTGAGTGGACCGCTGGGTCTGTTGCTGTTTGCTTTCCTTTGCACTCAGGCCGAGTGGCCTAGTTCCGTCCAGTATAAACGAGCATACTATATTCGTGCTTTTTTTTTTTTTTTTTATAATATTTACACAGTATTAGTGCACCAGCTCTACTCATATTCTTATTTATCCAAGGAGTAACTTAAACTGTGCAGTCACTGTCGAGGAATTAATGGTTTAAACTGCTGACATCGGTTACGCTCAAGGATTTTATCAAGGGCATAATCGTCTGTGAATGCATAATATATATGAAGCCACTTAGAGGGAGGAGGGGATCAGTGTTGACATTCAAGTGTCAGCAGGTGTACAGTAAGTAGTTTAGATAATGGCCAACACTAACAAATGCTTCCATACTCACGTTTTGAGTATATCTGTGAGGATGATTTTTGTTCCTTTACAAAAAGGACCCGTTTTTTTTTTTTTTTTTTTACATAAATCTCGCTGCCACTTCATTATTTAATTAAAATTTGAGGAGTCGACTTTGTAGTGAGCGATTAATGAAGTCTGATCCCACGTGCTAATACTTCATAAAATACTATTATTCTGATAGTGTTTATGATGAAGCTGTCGGCTATATGCTTAGACCTTAACTCTTTCAGTGCAATGTATTGTTTTCGTATTGTACTCACACAACAAACAGACTGTCGTATTGTGTTAGAAAAGACTTATCGAAATGAAGGCGTCAGATGTATAGCCGTCACAAACCCTCTATTTATGATCGGGTTCTGAGATGAGTAAAATCGTCTTGTAGAAGCGGGAATCATGCAAGACGTCAGCTGCTTCACTGGGTACAGTCAGGAAGGGAAAGGACAAGCCTCCAATTTTCGATGGGCATTGATGGAAGCCGTTTGGTTTTAAGATTCAGACTGCCTGCATCCCAAATTACAGAAGTTAAGGAATATTACATGACGAATTTATTCATCTGAGAAGTTGCCCCCCTCTCACCAACCCTTCAAAGGCTACATATAATTCTTTGATTTCGATGTTTCTTTAAAGCTGAATGAAAGACTTTGAAGGTGGCAAGAAATTAATAAATGTTTCATCTGAGTGAAGGGTTAAGCATACGGTCGTCTGAATCGTATTTTTTGGGGGGAGTGGGGGGGAGGGAGGTGTGCTGTTTCTATTGTCACACGAGTTTTTGTGAAGGAATATTACCTGCATTTGATATCAAGGTTAGTCGGGTGAATGTTTGAGTCTGAAGCTGTGATGTGAGTTTTAAGCTGTTACCGCATGTAGGCAGCTCAAAGGCAAGGCTAAACAAACGAGAGAGAGAGAGAGAGAGAGAGAGAGAGAGAGAGAGAGAGAGACCTGGTTCGAGTCTGGCTAGAGGATATGCAGTTCCTGGAATCCTCTGTATCGCTCCCTCCCCCTACCCCCAGTCCCCACCACCACTGGCCCTGGTGAAGGTGGTCGTGGGGTGATGGTTTACGGTAGCTGTGGAGATGGTGGTAGCGGTGGTAGTGGTAGAGGTGGTTGTGGTGGTAGTGAGGTGATGGTTGTGTAGGTAGTTGTGATGGTGGTAGCAATGATAGTGGTGTTAGTGGTGGTTATGGTGGTAGTGAGGTGATCCTTGTGTAGGTAGTTGTGGTGGTGGTGGTAGCAGTGATATTGGTGTTAGTGGTGGTTATGATGGTAGTGGGGTGACGGTTGTGCATGTGGTGGTGGTAGCCGCGATAGTGGTTTTGGTGGTGGTTTAGGTGGTGATGGTGGTGGTATGGTGTATGTTGTGGTAATGATGGTAGTGTTGTGGTAGTCCGTGTACTTGTTTGTGGTCGTGATAGTGATGATAGTCATAGTACTGTAGTTGGAATTTGGTAGCCATGGCTGTGGGAATGGTAGAGTTCCTGGTGTTCTGTGGATAGTGATAGTATTTTTGTAGAAGTTGACGATGATAGTGATTGTGGTTTAGATGTTGGTGGCGTGGTGTTGGTGATGACATAGTTGGTGGTGAAGGTGGTGGTGGTATTGGCAGTGGTGGTGTGTTGGTGATGGTAAGACAGAGAGAGAGAGAGAGAGAGAGAGAGAGAGAGAGAGAGAGAGATTATTCTTAGTAGTTTCTACAAAGATTTTTACCTTGACCTTTGACAAGCACTGGTGGGGGGCGGATCACTCCTCCAGTGGCAGAAAGCAATGTCCTTCGGGTCTTACGGATCAGTTACCCGTCAGGAGCCTTTACCCCTTCATAACGATGGCGTGATGTTTTATACCTAATACCCTTGCACAACGATGACGTCATACTGTATTCCCTTTACCTCTCCACATCGATGACGTCATATTGTATTCCCTATACCCTTCCACATCGATGACGTCATATTTTATTCCCTATACCCTTCCACATCGATGACGTCATATTTTATTCCCTATACGCATCCTCAGCGATAACATCATACTCGTATTTCATCCCCCATACTCCCAGACAGGTAAATTGTGCTTAACCCCTTCGGTTCAAAGACGTGTTATTTAATTGTGGTTATTTAACAAACGCCTTGATGTCCAGGGTGGTCCACATGTAGCGCTTCTCTTCCACTCCATCAGGCGATTTCTCGAGTGTTGCGAGGATGGCTCAGTCAGCGTTTACAGTGTCTACCTATTTATTAATTTCCTACTCCCACTACCACGCCCACACCGGCAGATTGAGCCGTACCCGCAAGACAAGATACTACAGGTTATAGTCTAGTGGAGCGCTATTTTCGGACCAGTCTGTATTTTGGGTAGATCTGTTGTAATGGTGATGTTAGTGAAGGCTACATCAAACCCCTCCAGTTCCTAAAGTCTCTCCTAAGCTGAGTAATAATTGTCAGATGGCAGCAGTAAATAAATAAATAATTTGCAGAGTTCACGGGGTTAAGGAATACCTCTCGCAGTGAATGGGTTAGTAGCAATCTAGGATACTGATAACCCCTTCAGAACGATGCTTTTTTTTTTTCCATTCTTCCTACCGCCAGACGATTTTATTCAGCGTCGTAAGAATTTCATAGTTAATGGGATAAAAACAGTCTCCATTAATGTAAATGTAGCGAATTTTTCACTCAGTTGACCTGAGTACAGGATTTTTCACCGTCGTCATGGAGTTTTTTCCTCAAGCTTGCTTCTAGTAACGTAAATACATTTTTTTTTTCACTCATGGGCAACTGTGATTTTCTCCTGTAGCGGGATAGGACACACACCACAGTGTGAATCTTGTGAGACTGAATTAGGATTTATATGTATGTATATCGAAAAATTTTTCTCTGAAGAAAAAATTTTGATTTTGATGGGGCATATTGTCACGAATTCACGTGAGTGTATTTATAAAATCGTGACATTTTTCATTAGTGGGAAAACCACAAATTCTGGTGGAGTTCCCACTGCGTATCGCTCAGGTCAACTGTTCTCGTGTTCACTCGGTTGGGGCGGTTTTCAGAACATTTTTCACTGTTTCATAAGTGATCATCTTTGCGCTCGATATTAGCGCCTTCACTGAGTGATTTATTGTGAGTGTATATCGCTCACTTTCTTTCCATTGACCGTTGAAGCAAACACGGCCAGTCCCAGCCCTTGCCTCATAGTTTGAATTTAGTCAGGCTTGGATCGTCGCGACAGCAGGTTCGCTGTGCCCAGCTTGGAGCAGTGCCGCCATTGTACAGTGAGTTCCTGAAAACTCTACCTAGACGGTGAATCGGTGGAGAGGTTTAGCGTATCGCAGCATCCGTTCTACACCAGCGCCCAGTTCCTTCTGCTTGCCCATCTACTGACCAGTATTTCTTTTTGTTTTCCTTGGTTCAAGTGTTAGTGTTTGAATGAGCGAGTGAGTGTATTTCCCTTGTTATTTTGAATTCATTTTAAGACTCATGTAACGAAAAATTAATTCATTGTATACTCAACCCTCGGCTATCACTCCCAATTGGTCCCGCTATGGCTGCGCTGTAGCCGAAACCGTGATAGCCGAATTGAAGACCTTATTGTAATAATTCTAATTGCTGCCATGACCTCAATGACCTCAATATTTACCCCTAAGATACCTTTTTTGTACCACATATTAACATATAATAGTCTAAAAATGAGCATGTTTTATGATGTGATAACAATTCTTCTAAATACCCCTCACAGTTGATTCATTGATGTTATGTTTCTTCCCTACACTTCGCTTGGTCTCACCATTCTCTATAAGTTTCACATTTCCAGTTTATCTGCATAACTTAGGTTCTTCCTCTTCTTTACTTCCCTACCAGGTGCCGCAGCATTATGTTGGGAGATGGTAGGGGGATGGGGAGGGGGTACGTTGGCCATGGTCATATCATAAAAAAAGGTTATTGTTCGCGCTATCACTGTTCACGGTCTGAGGGTGCGCACTTGAATGGTTTGACGGGCAGGAGCCTCGGTCGGGCAGCCAATCACTCGGCTGGCGCTGACATCACACGACCAATCACGGAGTGAAGCTTTTGTTGGCTGGGCGGAGCACTGGAGCCTGGCCTTTTTGAAATTTTCGAACATTTGCAGTGCCGATAGCAGGCATTTAGTGCATGATAAAGGTATTTGGGTAGTTTTGTATACAGGCGTGATAGCGAGATACACTATAGCGGAACCCGTGATAGCCGAGGGTTGAGTGTAATTAATAAATTTAAAGTTCTTTTTTCTTTGAGCTCAATGTAGTTAAACTCGTGTTTTATTTCTCCACATTTAGCTTATTTTAGTTGCCACTCCTAGAAACTCTTTGTATTATTCATAACTGGTACTTAGGCCAGTCCTTTTGTGTTAAGCTTAAATCCGTTGTGCCAGCCAGGAGTTAATGCACCGGCAAGAACCCGTTTATCGTTAATAGCATTATTTATTGATTGTCAGGGGTGGAGTCACTTTCTCTAGAGGCTAACAGTACTAACAAACAGCACGCATGAGTAATTAGTCTCTGCTGTGTACTGTTGAGAAAGTTTATAAATTCTCATCCTTAGAGGATCGACGAAGTAAGCCGGCATAAAGTAAAACTCACTGCTTGATTTCACAAGTCAATTACTTGTCTCCATTTTTAAGCAACATATATTTATTATATTAATTAAAAATTCACGTCCCCTCGTGACAATGTGTGTGTGTGTGTGTGTTCTTACCTAATTGTTCTTATCTATTTGTACCTTTACAGGAATGAGGCAAGCTCGTACTGTCCCGTGTCTTAAACCATATTTATCGTACATATCCTTTAATTTGTGAACTGTTTTGGCACACACTATTTCATTCGGGAGTGCATTCCATTGATCAATTGCTCTGTTTGGGAAACTGAATTTCCTTACGTCTTTATCACCTCTCTTCTTATGCAGTTTTTTGCAGTGTCCTCTTGCTGATGCTTCCCCATATGTTAAGTAATCATTTATGTCTATTTTCTCCTTCCCTGATATGCATTTATATAGCATTATCATGTCACCTCTTTTCCTTCTCTCCTGTAGTGTTGGTAGATTCAGTTTATTTAGTCTTTCTTCGTAGCTTAGATCCTTAAGCTTGGTATCCATCTTGTAGCGGCCCTTTGAACTTTTTCAATCTTTATGTGTTTTTTGAGATGAGGACTCCAGACTGCTGATGCATACTCCAGAGTTGGTCTAATGAATGATGTTATTATCCTTCTTAGCATGTCTTCATTTATGTATGTGAATGCTATTCTCATATTTGCAAGCAGTGTATACGTGTTCCGTACCTTCTCACTGATGTGGTCAGCCGGAGATAGTCTGTTATTGATAATCACACCTAGGTCCTTCTCTCTTTCTGATGTGTGTAGGGTTTTATTTCCTAACTTATAATCCCAATCAGGTCTTTTTCCACTTTTACCAAACTTGATTACATGACACTCTTCCACATTGAATTCCATTTGCCATGTATTACTCCATTCATGAAGTTTATTTAATTCTTGTAGCACTTTACAAGAGTCTGTGTTAGTAATTCTCCTTTGTATTATTGCATCATCTGCAAACATATTTAGATAGCTTTCATTTCCAGTGTTACTGTCTGTATCATTTATAGACACTAAAAACATGTTTGGTGCCAGCACTGAACCCTGTGGTACTCCACTAGTCACTTCTTTCCATGATGAGTAGTTTCCCCTTAGTACTGTTCTCATTTCTCTTTTTATGAGAAAATCTTGCATCCAACAAAACAGTTTGCCTCGAATTCCTCCTTGGTAGTACAGTTTCCATAAAAGTCTTTGGTGTGGTACTGTGTCAAATGCTTTCTTGAAATCTAAATAGATACTGTCCACCCATCCTTCTCTTTCCTGTATTGTGTCTGTTACTCTGTCATAGTAGCTCAACAGATTAGTAACACATGATTTTCCTTTTCTGAAACCAAACTGTCTTTCTGTTATCATATTGTGTTCTTCAAGATGATTTACCCAAGCTTTTCTTATAAGTGTGTGTGTGTGTGTGTGTGTGTGTGTGTGTGAGAGAGAGAGGTGGGGGGAGGATTTCATTAAGTGTGCTGCCAAAATGAAGGATCCTGTAAATAACACGTCGGGAATCTTTGATCTAGCATCTTTTCCTCAGCGACTTATTCTGCAAACGAGAAACATAAATAATTCTCTTGTGCAACATTTCCTCCCCTTTTTAGCAGTGTGTGATAGACTTGCATAAATAATAAGGAAGAAAACAGTCCCTTCTTACTGCCTCCCTCACCCTATTCCACACTGTAGTTTGTACCCTTTCACCTCTGTCTGTCTGTCTGTCTGTCTCTCTCTCTCTCTCTCTCTCTCTCTCTCACACACACACACACACACACACATGCATGTTACACACTATGTGGAACATGCATGCCTACACATACTACCAGATATACAAATATCAGAAAAAGTAATACAGGAGGAGTTAAGTACATTAGACAGAGGAAAAGCAAATGGTCCTGATGAAATTTCATGTTGGGTGCTACAAGAATGTGCAAAGGAGTTAAGTAAACCATTATTTTTAATTTTCAAGAAATCCTTGAGTCACGGTAAACTACCTGATATTTGGAAGAAAGCAAATATTGTCCCCTTATTCAAGAAAGGGAATAGACAAAATCCACTCAGCTACCGACCAGTATCACTGACCAGTGTTGTAAGCAAGGTATTAGAAAAGCTTATAAGAAAAGCTTGGGTAAATCATCTAGGAGAACACAATATGATAACAGAAAGACAGTTTGGTTTCAGAAAAGGAAAATCATGTGTTACTAATCTGTTGAGCTACTATGACAGAGTAACAGACACAATACAGCAAAGAGAAGGATGGGTGGACAGTACCTATTTAGATTTCAAGAAAGCATTTGACAGTACCACACCAAAGACTTTTATGGAAACTGTACCATCAAGGAGGAATTCGAGGCAAACTGTTTTGTTGGATGCAAGATTTTCTCATAAAAAGAGAAATGAGAACAGTACTAAGGGGAAATTACTCATCATGGAAAGAAGTGGCCAGTGGTGTACCACAGGGCTCAGTGCTGGCACCAAACATGTTTTTAGGGTATATAAATGATATAGACAGTAACACTGGAAATGAAAGCTATCTAAATATGTTTGCAGATGATGCAAAAATACAAAGGAGAATTACTAACACAGACTTGTAAAGAGCTACAAGAAGAATTAAATAAACTTCATGAATGGAATAATACATGGCAAATGGAATTCAATGTGGAAGAGTGTCATGTAATCAAGTTTGGTAAAAGTGGAAAAAGACCTGGTTGGGATTATACTTTAGGTAATAAAACCCTACACACATCAGAAAGAGAGAAGGACCTAGGTGTGATTATCAATAACAGACTATCTCCGGCTGACCACATCAGTGAGAAGGTACGGAACATGTATACACTGCTTGCAAATATGAGAATAGCATTCACATACATAAATGAAGACATGCTAAGAAGGATAATAACATCATTCATCAGACCAACCCTGGAGTCCTCATCTCAAAAAAACACATAGACAAGATTGAAAAGGTTCAAAGGGCCGCTACAAGATGGATACCAAGCTTAAGGGATCTAAGCTACGAAGAAAGACTAAATAAACTGAATCTACCAACACTACAGGAGAAAAGGAAAAGAGGTGACATGATAATGCTATATAAATGCATATCAGGGAAGAAGAAAATAGACATAAATGATTACTTAACCTATGGGGAAGCATCAGCAAGAGGACACTGCAAAAAACTGCATAAGAAGAGAGGTGATAAAGGCGTAAGGAAATTCAGTTTCCCAAACAGAGCAATTGATCAGTGGAATGCACTACCGAATGAAATAGTGTGTGCCAAAACAATTCACAAATTTAAGGATATGTACCGGTACGGTAAATATGGTTTAAGACACGGGACAGTACGAGCTTGACTCATTCCTGTAAAGATACAATTAGGTAAGAACAACTAGGTATGAACAAACAGCTGAAATCCTTACCATATTCTCTTGCGTGCCCGTTCTATCAAGGTACGGTACCTCTTAGTCCCCCTTTTCCTTTCCCTCACCCCCTGCCACTCATTTCACCTCTCTTCCCTTCCCTCTCATCCCCAGTAGACCTCAACTCGGGCAACAAAAACAGCACTACTCCGATCCTCATTCTGATCAGCTCTACCCTGTCCCACTCTACTTAATCCTACTCATATTAACATGTTTTTCGATCACCTTCACTCTGCCTTACTCAAGTCAACCCCACTCGCCCCTCCCAGTCAAAATCTCCTCTGACCCTAACCATTCTTCCCTGATCAGACCCTCCCCCACACCCCCTGACCTGATCCGTCTCCCTTTCACTTCATCCAAGACAGAATATTTAGGTTAGTTTCGTGCTTTTTTCACAACCTGACAGGTTTTTTCTTGATGCAAACTTTTCTTCATTTCCATGCAGTCATTTAATTTTGCCCCACCCCGTCCAAACCAGTTTCACTTCACCTTTCCGGTCATCGTCCCACAAAACTCCATTTCACTTTCCTAGACCCCGCCCAGTCTAACTACACTCACACACGCCCCGCCCAACTAAACCCCACCTCACCTCTCTATTCTCCGCCCGAACTTGCTTGAACTTTTCGTTCCTTCTTTCTGCCCGACTAAATCCACCTCGCTTCCTACATCCCACGGACCTAACTCCCTATACCCCCCTCGACCTCACTTCACCTCATCTTCCTACACCACTCCCAGTCGAAGCATCAAACTCCTCAAGTCAACTCCTCCCCTCCACCTAACTCCACTTTTTACTTTCAATGCCCCACTGTTGTGTTTTTAGTCATTCAGTCACACTGACAGTGTTGGAGTGATTTCAACGAGAAATTATTTGGCAAAAGTCGCACCTTCGCTTAGATCAGCTGTCAAAATGTAAACACGATGATACAATCTTGTGTTACAGTATCATTTACTAGTGGTTCGCCATTTCAGAGCCTGTGGTTTAGAAGTGTCTGAGCAAAATCACTTGGCGTTAGCCAGAATCATAGAGAATAAAAGGAGACGTCACTGTCACCCTGGGTAAAAAGAAGGCTTGAGGTTTGGCTGTTTTTGGCACGAGTAGATAAGTTTAGG
Source organism: Coenobita brevimanus (assembly GCF_032717465.1). NCBI lineage: Eukaryota > Metazoa > Arthropoda > Malacostraca > Decapoda > Coenobitidae > Coenobita > Coenobita brevimanus. Next base: position 34,696,222 of record NC_136980.1, read on the forward strand.
AAGGATTAGGCTAACTTGAGCTGAGTAAGGTAAGGTAAGGTTAGATTTGGCTGTATTAGATAAGATTTGAATAGATAACTTTAGTTTGGGTTAGGTGAGGTCAGGTTTGGTTTGGTTTGGTTATATTCGATAAGATTAAAATAAAAATAGATTAGGGTTAGGTTAGGTTAGGTTTGGCTTTTTTGATAAAATTAGAATTGATATGTTCAGAGTAGGTTACGTTGGGTAAGGTACCGGTAAGGTTAGGTATGGTTATATCAGATAAGATCAGAGTAGGTAATTTTAGGCCTGGTTAGTTTAGGCTGGGCGACTTAAGAGGTATTATATACAAAATGCAGTTATAAACAGTCAGTGAGTAATGACATGGATCTCCTCCAAGCAGCAACACACTTGCAGCCTTCTTTTTACCCTGAGTGTCAGTGACGTTTTCATTTATTCTCTCATTCTGGCAAACGCCAAGCGATTTAGTTCAGACGCTTTAAACCAGTAGTCTGAAATGGCAAACCACTCGTAAATAATACTGTATAACATAAAATGGTATTATCTTGTTTGCTGCGAATGTACGACGATGCCAAATCATTTCTAGCTGAACTCACTCCAACACTGCCAATTTGACTGGATGACAAAGAATCCGAACGGGAAAAAAATAAATAAAAACACGCCCCGCCCCACTTCACACCACCTCACCTTCTGCATCATAACCAATCTAACTCCACCTACCTGCACCCCGCCTGACCCACATTCACTTTACTTCGCAACTGTGGCTATACCCCGTCCAATCAAACCACCTGACTCCACGTTTCTACACCTCACCTGACTGATATTCACCTTACTTTCCTACGTCCCACTCAGTCTGACACTTAATTCCACCCCGCTACTCTACGCTCCACGTAACTCCACCTCAAGATCCTAGCCACTCCCTATCACCACCTTGCTCCACCCTCCTACGTCCCGCCCAGTGTAGCCCCATTTCCACCACTCCTCTCCCCGCCCAAACCGTCCCAACCACCATCCCTATTTCCCCACCCTAACTCCGATTTAGCCTTACATTTCTATTCTTAAACAAGAGACTTATATAACTGTAACTTTAATTTCTGAGAGTAGTATGTGAACTAATGATAGTAAAGTATATTTAGCCTGTCTACCTTGCTGTTGACTGCGCTCTGTACAGTGGCGTGCAAAAGTTCGCCATCACTTCTCTGCTTGGTGTGGCAATGGAAGGTGCTACACGAACTGTTCTTATGTAATGGCATTATAAAACACAGACTCTCTCGTTTGGGGAGGGATGAGATGTATGAAGGACCCGATGCAACGTTGGCAGAGGACTGTCGACGAACTCTGCTCACAGCTGTGCACCTAAAGCCCACAACTGTATCATATATGGCCGTCAGAAACTGAGGACTTGCATACACCTTCGCCCTCTCCAGCTTGTAGCCCTTCAACTTCATGACGCATTCTTTAATCCTTGCTACCCTCAGACCATTTTATATACCTTTGGGCAAACCTTTCGCCATCTAAATCTAAATAAAAGCATCTGAAGGTAGCAAGAACAAAGTGAAAATTCATCAGTGGACTGAATGGGCTAAGAAAGCGTAGTTCAACTCTCCCTTACCCCCTTCAAGCTCAGATGTCGTGCTTCATTTTTGTCACAATATATATATATATATATATATATATATATATATATATATATATATATATATGGGCCTCTGTGCCACAGTGGTAGAGTGTGCGTCTCGTACACGGGTAAGCCAGGGTTCGCGCCCCACCAGGAAAATAAACGTTGGGAGTGTTCACTCGGCCACATACTGCATTGGCGGACACAAGGGGTGCTGTGGTTGAACCAGTGTCGCTTACTATAAAGTATGCTTGCACCCAGTCGGCTTGCGCGGGCCGATTACACTTGGTTCACAGACTACACACACATCCAAAGCCACTCCAACACTACAATTACACTTACAAGCACTTCTCATCCTACATAACAATCTCTACTAGACAGCTTAAGCCACTTGGTAGAGATACATTGGCTGTATCGTCCCGACTTCGGTCGGAATAGGCCGGTCCTGCGGTGGATACTCAAACGGCTGATGATATATATATATATATATATATATATATATATATATATATATATGGTTTGCTTCATTTCTTCTCAAATTATATATATATATATATATATATATATATATATATATATATATATATATGGTTTGCTTCATTTCTTCTCAAATTATATATATATATATATATACTATATATATATATATATATATATATATATATATATATATATATTTTTACGGAACAACGAAAGATAATGTACACTTTAAGTGAGAATACTAAAAATCACTACTGTATCGTAAAGTTCCAGGTTCAAAACAAAAGAGTTAGGTAAAATTACAAGTTAAAGTTTAATGCTCAAACTAACAACAAAACATTCAGGACTCATAAGGATAATGTAATGGCAAAAAAACAGGTTAAATATATGGTTAACTGCAATAGCCTCTATTAACACGAAATTAGCAAGAGTAAATTTATCTAAGTCAGCCCTAATAAATTGAAAATACACTGGGGAATGCTCAGTTAATGCAAAATAAATTATTACAGATACAAACTATTATGAACAATGGCTAATAATAAGAACCTTACATGAATTACAAAAACCTCACTAGGCCTACAAATTAACAACTTATGCTATACAGTACAAGAACAAAATGCAATAACACTTATACTCATATTACACAGCTGCTAGATGGTTGGAGACTTCCTGAGCACTCACAATAATAACTGTACAGGGGAGGACAGAGATGTGAACAAAATGAGGAGTAGATCTAAGTGGCAATAATGTAGAGACTGAGCTCATTATATAGGGGCTGGCAGAGCTTGATACAACTTGTAAGAAGGACGCGCAAATGAAGCCATGGGGACAAAGAGTTGACAATCCTGCTCTGAACAACAGAAAGAACGACTTACTCTACTATAAGGGTGGAAGGGGGGAGTGAGGTAGAACACGCTCGTGATCGAACATGCAGCAACTGTACATTAAAATTGCACAAAGGATGATGAAATCATAGGCTATGTAACACCTCCCCACAAAGAAAAAGAAATTTACAAAGAAAATTTCTTATTACTCTAAAACAATCTGTCTAAAGTCTAGATAAGCAATCTGCAATAACATTTTCTTTCCCCTTGACATGCTGTATGTCTAATGAATACTCCTGAAGAAGTAGACTCCATCTTGTCAATCTCTGATTTTTATCTTTAAACTTACTAAGGAATTTCAGTGGGTTATGATCGGTATAAATGACTATGGGGTCAAAACCAGAACACAAATAAAATGAAAAATGCTGTAAACCCAAAATCAAGGCCAAAAGCTCTTTCTCAATAGTTGAGTAGTTCTTTTGAGGTGGAGTGAACTTCTTACTGTAATAAGATACAGGGTGTTCAATACCCTGATCATCCTCTTGCAGCAAAACAGCCCCAGCTCCTGTATCACTTGCGTCAACAGCCATCTTAAAAGGCTTAGCAAAATTTGGAGTAGCGAGCACTGGCTGACTTAATAGGATAGCTTTAAGTTTGTTGAAAGAGGATTCACAGTCATCGGTCCATACAAATTCAACTCCCTTTTTCAGTAGGTCTGTAAGTGGTGAAACAAGAATTAAAAAGTTAAAAACAAATCTCCTGTAATAATCTACCATTCCCAAAAATCTTTGTAGCTCTTTCCTACTTCTAGGTCTGGGAAGATCACTTATAACCTGAACCTTAGCTCCTGGTGGTGCAACATGTCCATCACCAATTACGTACCCAAGGTACTGAACTTTAGCTTGACCAAACTCACACTTTGATAAATTAGCTACAAGATTAGCCTGTACCAAACGCTCAAGAAATTTACTGACATGGCATAGGTGATCTTTCCAGTTGTCACTGAAGATTAACACATCATCAATATAAACAACACACCCTGCCAATCCCTCTGTTACAACATTCATGAGCTTCTGAAATATGGCTGGTGCATTCTTCATACCATATGGCATTACAGAACATGCAAAAAACATGAGATCTCCCTAGCACGTTCAGTCATAGGTACTTGCCAGTATCCCTTTAACAAATCAAACTTACTTATGTACCTAGCCTTTCCGATCTTGTCTATGCAATCTTCCACACGAGGGAGAAGGTAAGTGTCTGTTTTGGTTATCTGATTAACACGTCTGTAGTTGATGCAAAGCCACTGTGACCCACCTGGCTTTGGGACTAGAGTGACAGGAGAACTCCACTCGCTCTGACAGGGCTCAATCATCTTGTGGTCCAACAGGTAGCCAAGCTCCTTCTGGATGAGAGGAACTTTCACTGGGTTCACACGGTAAGGCGGCAGTTTAATTGGCTTTGCGTCTCCAACATCGACATCATGCATCAACACAGTGGTTCTTCCTGGAGTGGCACGGAACACTTGCGGGTACTCCTGCAGTAATGCCGAAAACTCCTGCCTTTCCTCGGGAGGTAGATGAGAAAGCTTAGTCTGGAGATCATTCATGATATCAGGATTCTTCCCCAAACTATCACTCAGGCTCATACTGCATGGGAGAGCTTCACTTGCAGACTCGGGTAGAACAGCTACAGCGCAGACTGGATTATTTTCGTCCCGCCTGTGATATAACTTTAGCATGTTGATGTGACAAAGTTGCTTGTTCTTTCTACGATCTGGTGTGGCGATGACATAGTTGACATCACTGAGTTTCTTCTCCACGAAATAAGGACCACTAAACTTGGCTTGAGGAGGTTGCCCATGCACCGGTAGCAGAATCAAAACCTGATCTCCCTGCTGAAAGTGGCGTAACCTGGACTTCTTATCATACCAAGTTTTCATCTTCTCCTGAGCAGCTCCTAAATTCTCTCTCGCCAGTTGTAAAGCAGTGGACAGCCGTTCTTTGAACTTCATCACATACTCCAGCAGGTTGACGTCATCTTCCTCTGACAGCCAGCATTCCTTGAGTAGCTTAAGGGGTCCTCTTACTTCATGGCCAAACAGTAGTTCAAAAGGTGAGAAGCCCAGTGATTCATTTGGAGATTCTCTTGCGGCAAATACAGCGAATGGAAGACCTTTATCCCAGTCTTTCTGATGTTCCAAACAGTATTTCTTGAGCATCGATTTGAGTGTTTGATGATATCTCTCCAACGCTCCTTGGGTCTGGGGATGGTAAGCTGAAGACGTGGTCTGGGTGATGCCCAACTCTTTCAGAGACTGCTTGAAAACATTTGACATGAAACTACTTCCCCGGTCTGACTGAACCTCCTTGGGCAGACCAAACTTGGTGAAGAACCCTAATATTTCCTTAACCACGTTTTTTGCTAAGATATTTCTAAGTGGAATGGCTTCAGGATAACGAGTAGCCATATCAATCAGGGTCAACACATAAGAAAATCCTGAAGAAGTCTTAGGAAGAGGGCCCACAATATCCACCAACACACGGGTGAAAGGCGCCTCAAAAGGAGGAATGGGAACTAGAGGTGCAACCTTTTCGGTCTGATTACACTTCCCCACAACTTGACAGGTGTGACAAGACTTACAATACCAGGAAACATCCCTGAAGATACCTGGCCAGTAGAAGTGTTTCAAAATGCGTGCCACAGTCTTCCTCACTCCAAGGTGTCCTGCCAAACTGGAATCATGAGCCACTCTAATGATATCCTGCCTACAAACACGAGGGATGACAACTTGATGTACAACCTCCCATTCACAGTCGGCTGATGCTGTTGGGGGTCTCCACTTCCTCATAAGTACTCCTGACTTTACATAATAACAAGTAGAAGCACCGGCTGACTGTTCTTCACTGTAAGCAGAGTTAGCTAGACCTTTCAACTCAGGGTCAGCAACCTGCAACTCAACCAACTCTTGACGAGACAAATTATCAACACTACGGGGTACTGCCTCATCTGGTGAGTGGTCCAAACTAGCAAGAAAAGTGTCAACTAGGATAACATCATCATCATCATTATCCTCTAAATCACCAGTAACTTTAGACTTAGCCCTAGTGACAGCACATGCAGGGAACACATCAGGGACATCACAATCCCGGGTCGCAGCCACTGGCTCACTAGACAACTGAGGAGCTGGACACACTTGACTTCCACCAATATCATTTCCAAGTAAGAGAGTTACACCTGACATTGGGAGTGTCTCAACCAACCCAACCATAACGGAACCATTAACAAAACCAGACTCTAAATTCACTCTGCACAGAGGGACAGAGAAGTAATTATTCCCTACACCTTGTAAGATTACAGTTTCATCAGAGGAATTAACATTAGAGCCTAGAACACTGGTCAGCATAAGGGATTGGCAAGCACCTGTATCACGATATATTTTAACTGATTTCCTGTCATTATTGTCCAGAGGACTGACAAAACCATCAGACAAAAAATTAGCACATGAACTCTTGAGAGTGTCACCCACGTTACTGCTCAAAAGAGGAGCTCCATCATGAGAATTTAAGTTACCCCTCAAAGCAGGTTCAGTTGACTAGGTTAAAGAACTCTGGGAACTCTCAAGGGTGGACACTAGACCAATTGACTGAATATTTAAAGACTCCTTTTTGTTCACATCACGTTGTCTCCTGAAACATTTCTCCGTAGTATGACCAAGCTTACTACAATAAGTACATTTACTCTTCTGAAACCTAGAGGTGGAGCTGGTATTTACTTCCTGAGAAACATCATCTTTAGTCTGTTTCCTGTTACCTGTACTCTGAGTAGAGGCAACGTACTTACTCTCAGCTTTCCCTTTTTCTTTAGAATATCTCTTGTGAGTGAGAACATATTCATCAGCTAAAACTGCAGCATCAGACAAATTATCTATTCTTCTCTCATCAAGATATAGGCTTACATCTTTACTAATACACCTCTTGAAGTCCTCCAGCAAAATCATCTGCTTAAATTTGTCGAAATCAGAATCCACATTCTTAGAATTTAACCACTGCTCTAACAGATCTTCTTTGATTTTTGCATACTCAACATGGGATTGCTTATCTTGCTTATAAGTTGTCCTAAATTTTACTCTATAGGCTTCAGGAACAAGCTCATAGGCCTTAAGAATCAAGCTCTTAACTACATCATAATTATCAGATTGATCCTGAGGCAAAGATGCATAAGTTACTTGAGCTTTACCGGTGAGAACAGTTTGAAGGAGTACTGGCCAATACTTTTTGGGCCAATTAAAACCTGTAGCTACCCTCTCAAACATCTGAAAATACTTTGTTAAATCAGATTCATTAAAAGGAGGGACAAGTTTAACATTTTTAGCCACATCAAAATCATCAGAGCTAGATGATCCAGTTCCACCTTGTTTCATGCGATACTCATGGTCTGCCTGAATCCTAGCAATTTCAACTTGTGCCTCAGCCTCCTTAGCACGAGCCTGAAACTCCGCCTCCTTAGCCTGAGACTCTGCCTCCTTAGCCTGAGACTCAGCCTCCTTAGCACGTGCTTGAAATTCAGCTTCCTTCACACGAGCCTCCTGCAGGGCTAGCTGTAACTTAGCTAATTCAATCTGCGTTTGCTCATTTGGAGGAGCTACATTCAACAAGCTTTTATTAATCATGTCAACAATTTGATCTTTAGAATGATGAGAGTGAACAGCAATTCCCAATTGTTGAGTAACAAGCTTAAGTTCATTCTTTGTTCTGTTTTCTACATCACACACTGTTTGCACATTTGACAAAAAATCTTTGGCTTCATCAAGCGTAGTAATAGTAGACATCATGAATAAATCAGTCACAAAATATCAAACAATATCCTTATGATAATATCCTGAATATCCTGATAAGAGGTTGCCAAATTTATGTTACGGAACAGCGAAAGATAATGTACACTTTAAGTGAGAATACTAAAAATCACTCCTGTCCCGTAAAGTTCCAGGTACAAAACAAAAGAGTTAGGTAAAATTACAAGTTAAAGTTTAATGCTCAAACTAACAACAAAACATTCAGGACTCATAAGGATAATGTAATGGCAAAAAAACAGGTTAAATATATGGTTAACTGCAATAGCCTCTATTAACACGAAATTGGCAAGAGTAAATTTACCTAAGTCAGCCCTGATAAATTGAAAATACACTGGGGAATGCTCAGTTAATGCAAGGTAAATTATTACAGATACAAACTATTATGAACAATGGCTAATAATAAGAACCTTACATGAATTACAAAAACCTCACTAGGCCTACAAATTAACAACTTATGCTATACAGTACAAGAACAAAATGCAATAACACTTATACTCAAATTACACAGCTGCTAGATGGTTGGAAACTTCCTGAGCACTCACAATAATAACTGTACAGGGGAGGACAGAGATGTGAACAAAATGAGGAGTAGATCTAAGTGGCAATAATGTAGAGACTGAGCTCATTATATAGGGGCTGGCAAAGCTTGATACAACTAGTAAGAAGGACGCGCAAATGAAGCCATGGGGACAAAGAGTTGACAATCCTGCTCTGAACAACAGAAAGAACGACTTACTCTACTATAAGGGTGGAAGGGGGGAGTGAGGTAGAACACGCTCGTGATCAAACATGCAGCAACTGTACGTTAAAATTACACAAAGGATGATGAAATCATAGGCTATGTAACAATATATATATATATATATATATATATATATATATATATATATATATTGGAGAAACACACATTACACGCGTGTTTACAAATATATTTGTACGCTCCTGATTGGGTGAAATCTCGTAGTGAAAGGATTACAACATCTCTACCTTAATTCCTTTATTATGACTGATTTCTACTAAGCCATTAATAAATAAATTTAAAAAAAATAGTTAACTAAAAACAAATACAATAAATGAATGAATAAAATCGCCTAATTAAAGTATGAAAAATGGGAACATCGTCAACGCAGTGTAGGGGGTTACCTTCACCGCACAGTTTGGCTCAATATTTTTTCTAACATCTGACAAGGAACTTCAAATAAGCCCCACGTAGTATAAAGATCAATCGGGACGGGTTCGGACACGGTATAAATAATTTAGATTCTGGTTAAAATTCATTATACTTTTATTATTCAAATTACACAGCGTGAGCAAGGAGTGGGACAAGGCGTACTCTTTTTCCAGTGGGATGAGGAGAAGGATAGAGAGGACGCTATTTTCCGAGACCTCTATCCTCATCACACCTTAATCTATTATAGCTACCACCCCCCCTCTACCAAATTAACTACTACCACTAAAATCCCTCGTCTCACACTCAGCCAAATCACCCTCCCAGGACTCTACTCCTCCTTCCCCACTCATTTCACCTCTGTGGCTTTTCAACTCCTTCAACATAGTCAACCCAATTCCTTTTAGCATCTCTCCTACTAAATCGACTACTATCACTAAAGTTCCCCCACCTCCCCCACTCAGATCAACCAAACCACACCACCAGCTCCCAAATCCCTCTTTCCCCACATCTCACCACCACCATCACTTTTCAACCCGTCTTGGCCACATTCTACCTCTTTACATACATTGTCCCTGCCACTAAGTCGACTACCACCACTTCAGTCCCTCTACCCGACTCAACCAATTAATCCCACAGCCCCTCACCCACATCCCACCTCTATGACTTTCCCATCCCTCCTGCCTCATCACACGCCACTTCATAATGTTCTCTTTTACCAACAGCCACTTGGACTACCCCACCAACCTATCTAATTAGACTACCGTACCCAAACTACTCTCACTCCCTCTCAACCTTCCCACCCAACAAGAGCCCCCCTATTACTCTCCTGAACTTATCACAGTCAAAGCCTTGTTTCCCACAACATATCTTAATTATTGCAAACGGATGACATGTATACTTTTTTTTTTTTTTACTCAGGGACACTGGATGAGATTAAATAGTGTGCATCACCCTATAACCCCAAAAACTTCCAGATTCTTCTTTCATCCACCCCCTAAACCACCCTCATAGTCCCCACTTCTCAACCCCACACACCTCATCTGCAAACAGATCAACACCGTAGCATTCCACTGTCTGCATCATCCCACCTCCCCAGTGACTACTTCCTCTTCCAACCCCCCTCTCCCATACCACCCTGTCTCCCACCTTCCTCAACACCTCCCCCATCCTACCATGAAAACTACTACCAGAAAAGTGCGTTTTGTGAGAGCGTGAAGAGCGAGCGAGTATTTGTACATACGCCTATCATCATTATTTTATCTTGGTGTAAATTTTCAACATTTCTGGTGAGGTAGAGGAACAAAAGCAGATGAATAATTTAGCTAAAATATTTACTTTCTCACGTTTTCTCTCTGGTTGTGCAAAAAGCGAGGCGCCGTAGCATTTATCAAACGCGCACTGTTCAGTTCTCTGCTCTCGACTTGCCATGTAAATGAACTGCGTCAGTAAACACTTGGCTATTGATCAAATGACAAAACCCAGAAATGGGGCTATTACCCTTGCTGATTTCACCTCCTAAATATAGAAAATGAGTTCATGTAAAACTATGAGCGTAATACCCGATATTTAATTATTAATATGCACCAAAGAAAACGCAGCGTTACAACAGGAAATCTTTCAATTCGATTTCATAGTGAAACATGTCAATTAAAGCCCTCGGTACATTCCCTTGGAAAGCTGGGCTTGTTAATGCTTGTTAATGCCCCTTGACGCCAGTCGTAGGTGAAGACAAAGTCTTGGCGAGTTTTCTGATGATATATTAAACACTGTCTTAAATCTTATACAGCAGCACCTGACACCACCCGTGTCCAACCCAGCCTGTCGTTAACTGTCTCTGCCGGCTCTCCCCGGCTAGAGCAGTGGTGTGACCACGGAAGTCATGATTCATTCAGGCGTAGACATAATAAGTGCTCACAGACATAACATTGGGCGGTGACGCCCTACTTGGATTCTACTTACAACTATTTACATACTATATTTACACACTACATAATATTTGCAAATGGTTGCAAACAATTTTCCCCCTCATCAAAAAGTGTGTCTCCTGACGCAGTGGTGCGGCATTAAGTCATAATATGGCAAGAATGCAAGTGGTCTGAGTATACAGTCAACCGGGACTACATGGGAGTATAATAATAAATGAGATATTACTACATAATTCAAGAAGATGGATGTAAGAAGGGATTAATATATTTACAGTACATGGGCATGTTGGAAAGATAGCATACATATATAGATGTGGTCAATTTACAAATGGATGTTTTAATATATACACATATATATTTAGTACTAATAATCACAAAAGAAGTGTTACTTAGAACTACCAGTTTCCAGGTCTTTTGGTTGTCGCACTAACCTTGTTCCTACACGGATCCCATGCAACCTTTTGTCCATTCGCTTGACACAACAGTACAGGATACATACAATTGCAATAAAACCTAGAAGACATCAGACCTCCGGAGGGAATACAAAGACTGGATGCACCCAGGAGTGGTTAATAGCTAAAAGAGAACTGGTTCATTTTGAAATCAGACTGGTTTAGAAATTTTAACATAAGTAGGTTCTCTGATGTGATGGAAAGATTGTCTGTTGGTAGATGAAAGGTAATATTAATAGGTTTGAAGATGTCATATTTGTGGGAGCGAAGTGCGAAGTGATAATGTGTGGCATGGGCTATTACAGACTCAGACTTTACTGTACAGTAATCAGGGGCCTTATATAAATCAATTGCGGATAGTGAATGGACAGGGGTCCCTGGACAAATAAGACTGACAGGAGATGAGACACTAAAGATGAAATAGCAGATGTGATTTAGACGAGCATGGTGTACCTGGCTTTTGGGGGCCGGAACAAAGGTACAGACAGGTTGTACTGAGAAGTTACGGACTAAGGCAGATTCGCAAGGAGCAACATTGCCAGGAAAAATTGTTAGGAGGTACGCAGCACAAACTCGAGAGTTGGGTGTAAGAAAGGCACATCTGCCGAGGTCACTTGAGGAGATGAAGGCAATATAGGGATGATCATGGGAGAGAAGAAAGTACTCTGAAGAGACAGAGGCTTGTACCAGGGAGTTATTGTACCAGAAGGGAAAAGGCATGATGTGAAAGAGATCGAATGTGATGGAAGAACGAAGGGGAACAAACAATTATATCTTTAGTAAGGAATGTGGCCTGTAGGATTGGGTAGTAGTGTTGTAAAGAGGACAATGGAATCATAGGAGACAAGCCGAAGGCTGAATGAGCCCATTCCAAGGTAGAACGAAGGTCAGAGAGAGGTACTAAATCTAGGGTGACACGACTATCAAAAGCATTGACTAAAATACGAATTGCTAGAAACTTGGGAGACAAGAGAGTCCAGAGAAACCTGCAAATTATCTATATGTATTTTAACATACATCAACCCTGATATAATATTTGCATTTGATACTTCACGTTTAAGAATAAATGTTAAATTATTTAAATTATTTGTAACATCATTTAAATGGTGTGTCTTCTCTTGTAGCATAGAATGTTGAACACTTAATGCCTTTTTCTGGGACTGTAGAGCATTTGCTAATTGAAATAAGTCTTCCTTAAATCCAGAAAGGTCACGGGTAGTCGCTACACCAAATAATCCGCTGAGAATTTCTCCTCCAAGGTCAAAAAGTCCACGTTTCACTCGTGACTGACCCACAGGCGTTTGGTGAGGGAGGGAATCTTGGAGATGGGTGAACTGATAACGAATATACTCTAACTTCCAGCATATGGGTAGGTAGAGTGGGTACAAAAATGTGTCTGTGGGATGTCGATTTTTAATATCTGACAGGAGTCCCTGCAGGTCATCTAGCTGACGTGCAAAGTCAGGCAGGGCGATGGCCACGGCGGCCAGCAGCTCTAGGTCGTAGCGCAAGGAGACTACATCTTTCACCACCATTACCTCACCTCCTGTGCCAACTAAGACCCCGGGCTGTACGGCACCATTGTCCTCACCCGATCCAGACCCAACCAGAGTTGGCACTGCCAGCATGTAGACCCACAGCATCTTTCCTATAAAATGAGTTGATGTCAGAGATGATGTTTATACAGATGGTAACGACAGTGTGAGATGATAACGTTATACAAGAGACTTAGTGGCAGAACGCAATTTGGCACGATAGTTATTAACAGTAGAGGAATTTTGAATAGTAGTGTCAGAAGGAGGACTTAGAGAAGAGGAAGAAGGTTGAGTAGGAGTTTGTTGTGGATATGTGGTCTCTCTTAGTGGCTCCTCCAAGACTATGCATTTTGATGCACGTTTGAGATCATCTGCATGCACCCATGTCGTCTCTGCCTTGTGCGGATCTCTTAATTCGAATTTATTACCTTTACGAGATATGACATTGAAGGAACCCAAGAATTTACTGTTTAGTTTTGATACTCTGTCATGATCTAGAGCGAAAACTAGGTCACCTACTTGGATGGTAACATCTGTGGCAGCGGCATATTGGTTACGTACCATCTCCTCATTTGTAAGGGCCAGATTATCCTGAACATATTTATGAATTTTCTGGAAGTTGGACACGTTGACTCGCACGTAGTTATCGTAGTCGTAGATCGGATCAAGTTTGGATTGCGACAGTGAATAAGGTAGTCTTTTGTCAAACCCATATATGATGAAGAATGGTGTTTCTCCAATAGACTTATTGATGGATGAATTAATTGAAGCAGCTACCTGCGGAATCCACTCGTCCCAGGTTGAAGTCTGATCTCCCACTATGTGACGCAGACTCTCCAATATCTTCCTATTCTGGCGCTCTACTAGGCCATTCGAGGCTGGATGATGGGCCACTATATTGCATTTCTTAATTCCGTATCGAAGACAAATTTCTTCCAGTACTGAATTATTGAACTCTGACCCGTTATCAGTTAAAATTCCTTCTGGTGTTGTGAAAGGGCAAATTACTGAATTAATAAAGGCATGTGCTACTGCGTTAGGAGATTTTTCACGCAATGGAACTAAGATAACAAATCTAGAGAAATGATCGACTACCACTAATAGATAAACGAAGCCAGATTCTGTATGAGGCAGCTTCAGAAGACCAAGAGAGACAGTTTGCCAAGATTTTAATAGTACTGGGTATTGCAGTATAGGAGCAGGTTGACAGGTTGTCCCCTTGTGACAGGCACATGATAAACATGCATCGCAGTGCGCTTCTATATCCTTTCGCATAGTGGGCCAATAATATGACAGACGTGCTTGCCGTAAGCTTCTGTCTTTGCCAGGGTGTGATGCATGAGAGGTGTCGTGGAATAAACGAAGAGCAGCAGGAATTAAGTCTGTTGGAATGACTAGTTGCTTAACTTCGCGATGAGGTATGTTGTTACCTTTCAGTACTGAGTCTTTATAGAGCAATTCACTGTTTAGGAAGAAATCAGATACAGGGACTGGTAACTTGGGCAGAGAAGAATCATCGCCTGACTCTAGAAAATATATGACCTGTGACCATATGGGGTCCACACGCTGGAACCAATGTAGTGTGTCGTAACTGAACGCCAAGTTTACATCGCAACCGGTTGAGACTGTGGCTACATGCCGCGAGAGGGCATTGGCTACGACATTGGATTTCCCAGGAACGTATTCAAATATCAGATTATAGTCAGTCACAGTGACTGCCCAACGTGCTAGTCGACCAGTAAGGTTACGTCCCCGAAACAGGTCACATAAGGGAAGATGGTCTGTTTGGATGTGAACAGGATAACCATAGATGATGTGGCAGAAATGTTTTAGAGACCAGACCACGGCAAGGGCTTCCCAGTGACTTACACTGTAATTCTTTTCTGCGGAGTTTAGCACACGGCTAGCATAGGCAATGACACGTTTCTTCCCTTCGGAGTCATTTTGCATGAGAACGGCACCTAGGCCTACGCCGGAGGCATCAGTACACAGAAGAAATGGTTTTGAATCATCAGGGAATGCCAAAACTGGGGATTGTGCCAGAGCATTTTTCAGTGTTGTGAATGCAGTCGCCTGTTCATCAGCCCACACAAAAGACGCAACCTTCTTTAGCAATTTTGTTAACGACACAGCTATCTGGGCGTACCCTTTAATGAATCTTCTGTAATACCCACTGAGACCGAGGAAACTGCATACAGCGTTGGTGTTGAGTGGAGTTGGGAAATTTGTCAGGCTCTAACCTTATCATCTGATGTATGAATTCCGTGAGCATCAACAACATGTCCTAGGAATTGGAGTTTCTTAAGTAAAAAGTCACACTTTGATAGTTTGATCTTAAGTCCAGCTTGTTTGAGTCTAGTGAACACTTCGGCCAATTTTTCTAAGTGTTCCTCCACCGAGTGACTAGCGATTATGACATCATCTAGATAAGCAGAAACTGAGTGACCTATCATGCCGGCGAAAACTGTATGAATTAGCCGCATGAACGCTGATGGTGCATTTCTCAAACCGAATGGAAGTCTATGGAATTGGTAATGTCCGGATGGAGTACTGAAGGCAGAGATAGGACGAGATAATTCCTCCATTTCCACTTGCCAGTAACCACTTAAAAGATCTAGGGAGGAAAAAACACAATTGTTTTCGCCTAAGGCTTCCAGCAAATTAGTGAGCACAGGAATTGGAAATCTGTCCAGGACAGTCAGTGCATTCACGAGTCTGTAATCTATCACTGGTTGTAACTCACCACCTTTCTTTGGAACCAGAAATAGTGGGCTGTTCCATGGGCTATCAGAGTGTTCAATGACCTCGTTATCCAACATGTCCTGAATAAGACGATCAGCTTGTTGACGTTGACTATGTAGTAAACGGTAGGTAGGTATATATACTGGTTGAGCTCCGAGCTAATGTTATGTGACACTTTACGAAATCGGTCTTTCCCATATTCTCACCGGGTAGGGCTACAACTTCGCGATAGTCTCACAAGAGATTAATTAATTGACTTCTGTGTTCGGGTTAATCGCTGTGTTTCACATGAGATTCAAGATTAGATGGAATATCGGTGGACTGAGCAACTGAGCACACATCAGCAACAGAGTTTGGGAAATCCTGGCACACACGTACGGCCCCTGGGTATACCAAAAAATCACCAATCTGTGTTCCCGTTCGTAACTTTAGCGCAGCATTGATAGCGTTGGTAAGGTACAAGTAACATAATCCATCCTCTAGCACCATACACAACGCCAACTCATAAGCTAAGCCATTCATACAACACGTCTCAGGTAAGGTTAGTCCATCCACTCCTGCTTTCGCACCCACAACACGAACAGAGACCTTGGTAAATTTGTGCAGCAACAAAATTGTGCACTGATTTGTTACTGCACGCCTTGTCTCTGCGTGTTGTAAAACATCATTCACACTACATGAGGTAGTTAAATGAGATGTGTCTGAGTCAAGGGTGCCACTGTCAGAAGGGTTGATACGATCTACGGTTGAATGCTCAGAGGATGTAGTACTAGATGGTAGTGTACTTGGCTGTTCAGATAACGATGTGTGTAACTGTTTACTCTCGAGTAATGTTGGAATCACGTGAGATTTAATAACTGAGTTGGTTTGGGAGAGTACCGGATGTGGATATTCCATACTAGATATTGGGAAACCATTGATATCTATGGTACGAGAAGCAGAGAGGAGAGCAACAGCTTCTTGGGGCATTGTCGAAAAGCCAATGAGAGTGTCCGCTGGATATTTAAGATCATTAGTGACATAAAACTCCACGTCAAAAGGTCTTAAGGCTTTATCAAGTTGTACTAATGTGATCTTTCCTTTGACCTGAAATTCTGAGCCATCCACACCACATAGGCGAATATCAGGTGGTTTGAGGAGCCCAACTCTTTTAGTTATTTTCCTAATGTTGTTCAAAGAGGTATCTGAGATCAGGTTTACCATAGATCCGGTGTCCATAAAGAAAGAGCTTTGTACCTCTTCGTTTCATCCTAGAATGACTAAGCCTAAAGATGTTATAGGTCCTACCTGATGAATGGGGAGCTGATTTTCTGTTACCTTATTTTCAGACACTGGCAGGTCTTCCGCTGTTAGGTGACAATTCTCCAATCCGGGCACTCGTCTTCCCCCGACTGGTGGCTTTTAAGGTAATGACACTCGTCCTTGGAATGAGTTGTGCTATTCTTGTGATATTTGCATGTTAGACGTCGGGACCGCGAGGGTGTGTGCTGTCATTCCTGTGAGCGGAAACGTCTTTCTTTGCGTGCACAGCTACACTCTCGATGACCTACATTACTGCAGTGCCAGCACACAATTGAGGATTGTTTGCTTCGTCACACAGTTGATTTGTCTTGACCGCTAGAAGGTTAGCAGTAGTGTGAGTGAGACCGATTACTAGGTTTGGTTTTTGTAGTTGGCCGTGAACAAGAGGAATCAGATGATGTAATGCTGGTGTGTAGTACTCTCGCAGTACCACCTGCAGAGTGAGAGGGTGAGGTGTAAGAATCGACCTGGCGAATGAGGTCTGATCCTGACCTTTCTATTATGGCTTTGCTAATGTTAATAATTTTGTCTCCGGGGTTAAAGCCAAGTTATAGTGCAATCTGTTTTTGGGTATCAGAAAGTCAGTTAAGAAATCTAAAGTAACCAAACAAATCTGCAAAATTATTTAATGAAATCATGAGCTCTCCATTATGTTCGGTTACCCACTGAGTACCACGGAATAATTGGCGCAACGCTGAACTCATCACCCTCATAGTAGCAGCTGCCTCAATTACCTTTGCATGTTGGGGAGGTACCTTCATGTCCTCCTCCATTTGCTTGAGAAGGTTGGTGAACCCTATAAGAGATGCAGCATTGGAATGTTGGCAACAAAGTTGAATTAATTGTTGGCGACACGCATCAAACGTTTGGCAATCTTCGAAGTGCCCTGCACGAATAGCGGCTCCTATTAGTGACCTGCCCTGGTCCAGGCGACCTAGCAGATAAACTTTCAAGGGTTCATTTGTGATTTGCCGATTACGAATGTCATTTTCGACCTCTCTGAGGAAATCGTAAATGGAAACTGTACTATCCTCTCCTGTATATTTAGGTCTGTTAACATCATCCAAATATATGGACTGGGGAGGTGGAGGCTTCTGATTCATCATCGTAGGAAGAGGGTGAGACCGCGAAGGTGAGGAAGTAGGCACAGTAGTGAACTGAGACAGTGTGTGGGAAGGATGTGTCGTGGTGGTAATGGTGTGTGTCGTGGTCAGTGGTGGTGTATGTGTAGCAGTAGGGAAGGATAAAGGCTGTGGAGAAGGCTGAGTGGCTTCAAGAGAATCAGTAGGAGAAGATGATAAAGTATCTGGAGTTAATAGATCTGGATTTAGGGTAGGAGTAACAGGAGTAGTCGCAGTAGAAACAGGTAGAGAACTTATGGTTGGTTTACTATAAGATCTGCCACTACGAAGATTTACATTATCACCACATACAGCGTTATCTGTATTACCATCAGATTCAATAGGGGAGAGATCTACCTTTTTAAAAAGGGACATTAACAGAATAGGAAGTAAGTAAATGAAAATAAATGAACAAGTGGATAAATGAATGAAAGAATAAATAAATATGTATATATAATATGTGAAGAAATGATTTATATACAATGAATATGAGTGAAAATGAATGCATTATTTACAGCTGAGCATGAGTATAATTGGGAGAAGATGGGATTAAGCAGGAGTGAATGAACGAAGCATTCTGACTGAATGAAAAATGAGGGACCAAAATGCAATGAATGGATAAAAGTAAATGGTGAAAATATCACAATCTATAGAGACAGCTTGACTTCTCTGTAGAAAGGAATTTATTAATGTGATGGAATGAAGAATTGCATGAAAATGCAGATACAAAATACTTGTAGTGAGATGCGATCTGTGCAAAGGCTGGAAGGTTGAGTGAAAGCTCTCGTATCGTAGTGTCTCCTCGTGATTAGGTGGAAGTGTCCGTGATGTCACTGGGCGGCGGCTAAGCACTGGGCGGAACAGGAAGCTGATAGGAGTAGGAGACTGTGACGTTGCTCAGTGTGAGTGGCCACACTCCCTGGGTGACGTTGGTCTGTGCGATGGGTGGGGAAAATGATGACGTAATGGCGTCTGGCGGCGGTTGGGGGCAGCTTCCTTGAGTGGGTGTCACGAATTCGCGCAAGCGTATCTATAAGTTCGTGACATTTTGTTTCAGTGTGAAAACCGTGAATTCTAGAGGAATTCCCACTGCGTATCACTCAGTTCAACCGTCCAGCATTCACTCGATTGGGACGGTTTTCAGAACATTTATTCACTGTTTCATAAGTGATCATCCTTGCGTGCGACATTGGCGCCTTCACTGAGTGATTTATTGTGAGCATATATCGCTCACTTTCTTTCTGTTGACCACTGAAGCAAGCACGGCCGACCCTTGCCCTCTTTCATAATTCGAAGTCAGTCAGGCTTTGATCGTCGTGAGAGCAGATTCGTGTGCCCAGCATGGAGCAGCGCCACCGTTGTACAGCGAGTTCCTGAAATCTCCACCTAGATGGTGAATCAGCGAAGAGGTTTAGCGTATTGCAGAGTCTGTCATATGTACCGGCCCCAAGTCATTCCGCTTAGTCCCTCTACTGACCAGTATTCCCTTCCGTTTTTCTTAGGCTTAAGTTTAGCTTTTGAGTGAGTGAGTGAGTGTATTTGCCTTGTTATTTTGAATTCATTTTGAGACTCATGTAACGTAAAATTAATTCATTGTAATTAATAAATTCACAGTTCTTTTTTCTTAGAGCTCAATTTAGTTAAACTTGTTTTATTTCTCCACATTAAGCTTATTCTAGTTGCCGCTCCTAGTTTGCATATACGCATTGCATTATGCATAACTTGTAATCAGGCCAGTTTCTTTTGTATCAAGCTTAAATCTCTTGTGCCAGCCTGGAGTTAATGCACCGGCAAGAACTTGTTTATCATTAATAGCATTAGGTATTGATTGTCAGGGGTGGAGTCACTTTCTCGTGAGGCCAACAGTAGTAACAAATAGCACTTTTGAGTAATTAGTTTCTGCTGTGTACTATTGAGAAAGTTTATAAATTCTCGCCCTTAGAGAATCAGCAAAGTAAGCCGGCATAAAGTAAAACTTACTGCTTGATTTTACAAGTCAATTCATTGTCTCTATTTTCAAGCAACATATAAGTAATTTATTAATTCTTATATTCACGTCCCTCTGTGACATCTGGCGACCTCATTCCAGGATATTAACTCCTAGCTCTAAAGTTATTAACGAGATAATATTCACTCACTCATACTTAGGTATTTATCATTAAAGTCTATAAGCACTATCTTACTAGTGATTATTGATTCATTTCTATTAATTTTACATAATAGTTTTCAGAGTCAGTTGTTTTTTTTAATTTTCTTTCTTTACCAGTTTAACTAGATAAAACTGGTCATCACTAACCTGTGCCTATATTCTTTACTCTTGATTATTGGCATTTTGCTGCAAAATAGCAGTCAGTACTTAGTCTTTAGTTCACTTTGAGTTAGCATCATGACTACTCATGTCTATGTACAGGAAGCTAAAGATATGGGGCTTAGCGACCCCGAAAAAGTAAAAGAGTATGTACTCTCTCAGTTTAGTTACGAGCAGCAATGTGAGAATGATGCTCGTGAAGAGCGTAGAATTCAACGCGAACACGAGCAAGAACAATACGAATACGAGCAAAAACAACGCGAATATGAGCAAAAACAAAGCGAACTCGAGTTAAAACAACGTGAGAGAGAACATCAACACGAGCAAAAACAACGTGATCTCGAGCTAAAACAACGTGAGAGAGAACGTGAATATGAGCGAGAACAACGAGAGAGAGAACGAGAACACAAACGTGCCGAGCATGAGGCACATGAGAAACATGAACCTGAGATGCTGTGACTCAAGCAAGACTCCATGGCTTCAGATACATCTGGTGTAGCTAACCCAAGCTCCATGGGCGCTCTCCCTGCGCATGTTCTGGCAACCCCACACATCAAGCTTCCTCCATACCAGGAAGGTGAGCCAATCGAGCCAATCATAGCTCGTTTCAAAGACATGGCTCAGCTGTACCAGCTGGATGAGGCAGCTAAGTGGCTCCAGTTTCTTAGCTTGTTTGGGGGCCCTGCCCTCAATATTCTCCACAGAATTCGTGGAGACAATCTCACGTATGAGATGATGAAGGTCGCACTCGTCAAAGCGTACGGTATCATAGTTGACGACGCTAAGAGTCAGTTTATGAGGGCGCGTTTACAAAAAAAAAGAGACTGCCATTCAGTTTCTTGATCGGCTTACTGCTTACTTAGATGAGTGGATGGAGAAAGATGAAACTCCTTCCACACGTGAGGGGATAATCGACCTTATGCTTACTATCTTAAATATCCTGATATACTTTAATTTCTGTTTTATTATCTTACATACCCCATATATATATATATATATATATATATATATATATATATATATTACAGGGAATTTGTGTAACCAGTAATTTCATGAAATCCCTAGGGAATTAGTCAGATTACCTTAAATTGGGGTGGGTTAATTAAGGTTAGGTTAATTGAGGCTGCGGTTAGATTAGGCTGGATTAATCTAGGTTTATGTTTAGGTTAAGTTAGGTTACGTTACTTAGGTTGTTAGGTTAGGTTAATTTATATGAACGCTTAACTTAGCATTCATGTAAATTAACCTAACCTAACCTATCCTAACGAACCTGGCCTAACCTAACCTCAACTTAACCTAGACTTTCCCAGCCTAACCTAACCGCAGCCTAATTAACCTAGCCTTAATTAACCCACCCTAATTTAAAGTAATCTCAGTAACAGAGAGTAGGCCAGCATGCTCTCCAATACAAATTTCTCTATCTACACCAAACTACATGCACAATACACACTACTCTTCCTTTTCCAATATTCAAAAAAAATCATGGCTATGCAACACTCAGCCTCGGAGTCCCCAGGGGAGGAGGACCATAAATGCCCCCACCTTCCGCCCCTCTCCCGGTGACGACTTGTGCTGCCTGGAACCACTGTCTGACTCGCTTTTTCTTCATTTCTGCAACATTGGCGGCCATTCCTCTAACTTTCGCTCTGTTGAGCACCACCTCTCCTCTAAACCTCACCTTCTCTTTCTAAGTGAGACTCAACTGTCTGAGGCATCTGACAGCAAACCCATTTCCGTATCCACCTACTTTCTTTATACTCATTTCAAAGCCAAAGGTGGATGTTGTGTACTGTATATGTAGGCAACGACTTATCTTGCACTCGTGTTCCAGAGCTTGATTCTTCTGAATTCTCTACACTCTGGCTTCTGCTTTCCTGTCATCCTCTGACTAAATATATCTGTGCTGTTTACTTACCCCCTAATTCTACCATCAAAAATTCTTCGACTATCTTACTTCTACGATGGAACCCATTCTATCCATTTCTCCATTCTCTGAAATCTCCATTTTAGGAGATTTCAGTGTTCACCACCACCTTTGGCTCTCCTCTCCTCTCCAGCTTGTACACCACGCTACCCGTATCCCTGACCGCCTTGGAGCGAGCTCCAACATACTTGACCTTTTCCATACAACTAATCCTTCTGCTTGCACTGGTAATCTTTTCTCTCCATTGGGCTCCTCCGATCACAACCTTATCACCTTAACCTGTCCTATCACTCCGGTACAGCCTGTGGACCCTCCAAAGAAACTTCGTCTGTGGCACTTTGGAGATGCGGATTGGGAGGCCCTCAGGCAGTACTTCTTTGATTTTGCCTGGAATGATTATTGCTTCCATGACCGGGACCCATCTGAGTGTGCCTTACACATTACGGAGGTCATTCTTTCGGGCATGGAAGCATACATTCCTTTCTGTTATCCTTTGTCCAATGCAAGAAAGCCTTGGTTTAATCACGCTTGTTCTAATGCTCTCTGCAACAAGGAGAGAGCCTACAGAAGGTACCAGAGCCAACCCACCCCTGAATCACATCATCTTTACCTTTCTGCCAGGAATCGTGCTAAGTCTGTTCTTCGCTCTGCTAAAAATAATTTCATCCGTACTAAATGCTCTCAACTCTCCAACTCGAATTCTTCCCGCTCCTTCTGGCACCTTGCCAAAAACCCTTCTAACAACTTTACCATATCATTCTTCCCTCCTCTTTTCTACTGTGATGGTTCTGTAGCTATTTCTTCTACTGATAAAGCAGATCTCTTCGCTCTGACGTTCACTTCCAGTTCCACCTTAGACGATTCCAGTACTGTTCCTCCATCACTTCCCCCCTCTGACTTCCTCATGGCTGACATTAAAATTTTTTCAGCTGATGAATTTTCTGCCATCACTGGCCTCAATACTAACAAGGCATATGGGCCTGATGGAGTCACTCCTGTTGTTCTCAAGATCTGTGCTTCTGTGCTTACACCCTGCCTAGGTAAACCCTTTCGCCTTTGTCTGTCATAAACCTTTCCTTCTTGCTGGGAGTTTGCTCTCATTCAGCTAGTCCCAAAGAAGGGTGACCATTCCCAACCCTCTAACTATCGTCCAATTGCTTTAACCCCTTAAGACCGCAGTTGTTTCAGGCAGGGTACCTCCCACAACCGCAATTCAAGGGTGATTTGGCGACTTTCACCAAGGGCAAATTGATTGTGTTCTGGCTAAAGAGGAAGAATTTAAACATCTGACAACGCAGTCCTTACCCCCGTAGGCCTAATGGTTACCGCACAATCGCGCGTCAAAGTTAAAAAAAAGTTTATGATAGTTACCCCTCGAAAACAATCGAAAACATGAAAATTTTTATAACTACCTATTTTTCTTATTGAAACAGGTCATCTCAAAGTGTTTTGTCACACCAACCACGAAAGCAGGTGTATATAGGTGTGGGGAGATTACTAGACTGTGGGGAGGTAAAGTAGGCTGTGGAGAGTAGGCCTATAAGTACGGCGATTGGAAATAACCAGTTTTTCGCATGAAAAGAAAGCACTTCATTGTGTTATCTAACATCTACCATGAAAACAGGTGTGTATGTAGGTGTGGGGAGATAACCAGTGTGGGAAGTAGGCCTTGGTGGTACTTGGGGAGACAAATTTTGGAAAACAACCAAATTCTCTTGTGGAAACCCTCCATTTCAATGGGATTTGTCATACCAGTCATGAAAACAGGTGTGTATGTAGGTGTGGGGAGATAAAACAGATGTGGGGAGTAGCCCTACAAGGCCTCATAGTCATTCCAGAACTAACACAGACGCATATAAATGTTTATAACCATCAATGACATCAAAATAAAGTTGAATAATGCTATAAATGCATGCATAAGAAAGGAAAAAAAAAACAATAATTTGTTTCCGATTTCTCTTTTTACTGTCCCAACTTCTCGTTACACATTTATCACACCATTACAATTATCACATTATCATTACACTTCATCACACTTATCGTTACAGTTTCGGCAACAACCAAATTCTCTTGTGGAAACTTTCCATTTCATTGGAATTTATCACACCAGCCATGAAAACAGGTGTGTTTGTATGTAAGAGGAGATGAAACAGGTGTGGGGAGTAGCCCTACAAGGCCTCATAGTCTTTTGAAATCTAACACAGACGGACACTACTCAGAGGTGCTAATCTGGGCAGCTAGGGAGAAAGAAAGAAAGAAAAAAAAGGATGCGTCGTATGTAGTACAACATACAGCATTCTCCAACTACGTACCAGAAACTGGTAGGTACAAAGTGAGAAATGAACAGAGTGAGGTGTAAAAATTTGGGAAGTAGAAATAATATGAAACAGGTACAGTAGCTCCCAAAAGTATCTTTTAAAAAAAGTACTATACATTCTGACACAATGAACGATGTATCTGAAACGTGTTGCGTGAAGCGGCAACAAAATTGGTAGACCTGCATGCTGGGGAGTGGTTGCCATACACCTGTATATGACCTGGGATTGTATATACCGTTTTCTTTCTAATATAATACTAATCACTTTGTCATATGTTGATATATTTGATGTTATAATGATGACAAAGACTAGTTTTAACATAGGCACGGTTACACTTTCTATGGTTCACCAGTAATGCTTTCACGAGTGCCAGCACAAGGCTATCATCGCTCTAGATAAATAGTATACAAGCTTTCCCAGAACTGATATATTTTGAGAAAGTGTTTATATAATATCTGTGATTATGACTCGGAGATATATGACACCCAGTATAATGTGAACGTCACAAAAATATTAGAGAGACAGGTAGAGGTAAACGAAATGTAAAGACAGTAAATTAACCTAACTGAAACTAATCCCCAGAGCAGCGTATAAACCCATGTCGCTGATACACCAGCCGTATTGTGGAGGTGACATGCGAGATTCATTCTTATATTGGACATTATATGTAAAATAAATACAAAGTAAGGTTGAACACACTCTGGGGGCTCCTTTTATTCATTTAACAACCACTGTATCCACCGCCTGCATCCAGACCTCTGTTCAATCGACGCGACACCTACTATGAAGCTGTGCCATTCACGTAACGAAACACCACAGTACCTTCAGAAACCGAGATATCGCCACATTCGGGTAGTATGTATAAAGGCCCTCTCCCACTTCGGCGAAAGTGTGGAAGATAAAGTCACGATGTGTCAAAAATCCCTAATCGTGGGTATTCGTGATCAAAACCTTGTCCATTCGTGGCATGGCGCCGATACGTCGCACGAGGTGGAAATTTGTCGTGGGGGGCCACGACGTTTTCATGCTGCATGAAAACGTCGTGGCCCTCCACGATTTCGTAAAATTTCGCAGATTAGTCGTTGACAACAAGGCGAAGCCTCGGCGACGTCGGCGATTACCCGTCGTATAAACCGCGTATGATCGCCGACATCAGCGAGGCGTCGGCGGTGAAAAAAAACGTTGAGATGTCATACGGTCATACGGCGAAGCGTTGGCAATGTATCGGCGATGCATCGGTGAGGTTAATACGACATAGCCTACGTAAACCGTACGATATGTACCGGGTTGTGCGACAGTAATATTTCATCTTATGAATGTCGGTGATATATCGCCGACATTTCGCGGATGAACCGTCGATTAATCGCCTTAAATACGCCGATGATGGCGAGGCACCTGCAATGGCCTCGGCGTTTTGTCTGCAAGGTGCGTGTGATGCATTCGCCGACACATCGGCGATACATCGTCGACAGCACGCCGCCGTTGTACCTTTATTGCCGTTGAGTTGCCTTAAAAAAAAACGTTAAAATTTGAGTTTAGAATAATGCTTGCACATTACGCCGACATATCGGCGATATGTCGGCTACTAGTCGCCAGTTATATCGTATACTCTGCTGAGGTGTCGGCGTTTTGTCGTACTGGGGTCGCCGGTATTACGCCGACACCACGATTCTTGGTCAAAATCGTCGACACATCACCGTCTTCGGCCACGATTTTCATCGTGGCTTCATCATGTCTATTTACGCCGAAGTGGGAGAGGGCCATAATAATGATGTGTGGTTAAAATTGTCATACATGCAGACCCTATAGGTTATTAGTAACCTCTGCATTGGTAATCTATTTGTAGTTGTGATAACAAAAGAACTGTGATGGGTATTTTTCTCATGCTGTTTAATAATCTGAGTTTCATTTATATTCAAGGGGGGCTGGGTGACTCAGTGGTGGTGTGCGTAGCTCAAGACCATGAAGTAGAGAGTTCGCGCCCCACCTGGGTAGCTACTTAGCTGAAAGTTAGCGCTCTCATCACTCTATCAGGGCTATATGGTCTAATACAGGCCTAGCTCGGAGAATTCATTTCTTCATATATATTCCAACATGACAACTCAGCCAATCGCAGTCAGTATTCGAACATGACAACTCAGCCCATCGCAGTCAGTATTCGAACATGACAACTCTGCCCGTTGCAGTTACTGTTTCCCAAGATGCATTTATCACAGTATAATGTGTGTAATGGGTTATAGTCTTTAACACAGAGGTATAAATATTACTGAACTGTCACCATTTACAAGTCGATGGATGTTTGCAGTCACACAGTGGCGTTGATGTGTTTATTAGCAGTACCACCAACGATACCTAACCATGCATACCAACCATACCGAGACGACAAGTGGCCGGGAATAATGTTTCATTCTGTTTATTTTGTCATTCTTCGCACCACACTTTAAAGGTACTTTTGGGAGCTACTGTACGTACATCAGGCCTGACACTCGGGGGCCTGTTGGGGGTTGGAAGGGTAGCGAGGGACAAGTAGGGAGAGATGGGGTGGGGTTTGGGGGGGGTACGAGGCTAGGAGGGAGGGAGGAGGGGCAAGAGAGGCTTGGAAGGGATGCAGGTTGTTGTGAGAGGACAGATGCAGTTGCGTGGAGGGGTGGGAGAGGGATGGGGGACAAGGAGGGAGTGAGGAAGTGGAGTAGAGGGTGGCATGGAGGCGGCCGAGAGGGGGGTGCTCCCCCACTGCCCGGGTTGGTCCGATCCCCCCCTCACGCCATATCAGGGGCAAGTTCTCATTGGCCTGAAGCCATGTACGTCATAATCGGAGTGCAGCAAGTGCTCTGCAGTTTTTTACAGGCCGCGTTCAATTGATGTGATAAGGCATTTTGGCAAAAAACTCAAATCGCATCAATTGATATGATTAGGACTCAAGGGGTTAACATCCTGTATTTCAAAAGTTTTCAAGTCAATATTTAACAGAAAAATTTTACGGCATCTTTCCTATCACAACTTTCTTTCTGATCATCAGTATGGGTTCCGTCAGCGACGCTCCACTGGCGATCTTCTCACCTACCTTTCAGACTCCTGGCCATCCTACTTTCGGGACTTTGGCAAAATCTTTGCCATTGCACTTGACATCTCAAAGGCTTTCGATCGAGTCTGGCATAAATCTTTAATTTGCAAACTGCCCTCTTACGGTTTCTATCCTTCTATCTGTGACTTCATCTCTAGCTTCCTTTCTGGTCATTCTATAGCCGCTGTTGTAGACGGCCAAGTTCTCCTAGATCTGTCAGCAGTGGTGTTCCTCAGGGCTCTGTCCTATCACCAACTCTCTTCCTTTTATTCATCAATGACCTTCTAAGCTGTACATCTAACCCTATCCACTCATACGCTGATGACTCCACCCTTCACCTTTCCATTCGATTCCGCAACGCCCATCTCAGCAGTTACTTCAACAAACAAGGGATGAGGCCATGGCACACCTAATATCTGACTTGGCTCATACTTCTGACTAGGGTCAAAATAATCTGGTTGTTTTTAATGTATCTAAGACTCAGTTCTTATACCTATCAACCCAACAAAATCTTCCACAGGTGTACCCACTAATGTTTAATAACATTCAGGTTAATCCTGCATCATCCTTGAACATGCTTGGGGTTTCATTTACTCGGGACTTATCTTGGAGAGATCATATTGGCCTATATCTCTTGTAAAATCTGCTTCCAAGAGATTAGGTGTGGTAAACTGACTCTGTTCCTTCTTTACCCCTGCACAATTGTTGACTCTATAAAAGGGTTTTATCCGCCCCTGTGGGGAGTACAACTCTCATGTGTGGGGAGGCTTCCCACATACAGCTCTTATCAATAGGGTGGAGTCAAAGGCTTTTCGTCTCATTAACTCTCCTCCTCTTACTGACTCCCTTCAACCTCTGTCTCTTCGCCACACTGTTGCATCTTTATCTCTTTTCTTTCGCTACTTCAATGGTCACTGCTCCTCTGAACTGTCTGCATGCATTCCTCGACCTCTACAATGGGCGCGTAGCACCTGTCTAGCAGCAAACTCTCATCCCTTTTCTGTCCAACTCTCTCTATTGCAAGAGTTAACCGTTACTCCCAGTCCTTCATTCATGCAACATGTCAACTCTGGAACTGTCTCCCTCTGTCTGTATTTCCTGCTTCCTTTGATCTCCAGTCTTTCGAACGCAGTGTGTCTAGGCATCTTGAAATGATTGGATCTTGAATTTGGCTCTCTCTTGTATTTTGTTTTTCACTTGGAGGTAACTGTTATTGCGGGCTCATGGCCTTCGGTTCCTTCATCCTCATGTAATATATATATATATATATATATATATATATATATATATATATATATATATATATATGCTGTTTATATGGAGCCTCTGTGGTACAGTGGTAGAGTGTGCATTTCGTACACGGGTGAGCCAGGGTTGCGCCCCGCCAGAGTCATAAACTTTGGGAGTGTTCACCTGGCCACGTACTGCACTGGCGGACACAAGGGATGCTGTGGTTGAACCAGTGTTGCCTACTATAAAGTATGCTTGCACCCAGTCAGGTTGTGCGGGCCGATTACACTTGGTTCACAGACTACACACACATCCAAACCCACTCCAACACTACAATTACACATTACAACCACTTCTCACCCTACATAAAATCTCTACCAGAGAGCCTAAGCCAATTGGTAGAGATACATTGGCTGTATCGTCCCGACTTCGGTTGGGATAGGCAGGTCCTGCAGTGGATACTCAAACGGCTGGTGATGAAATGATGATATATATATATATATATATATATATATATATATATATATATTATACACTAGATGGCCCATATATAAAATTCCTCTTCCACACTGGCGGACGATTTCTCTTGAGGTGCGAGAACGGTTTCAACTTTCAGCTTTATCAGTGTCTGCCCTTCATCATTTATTCTTTTCCTACTCCCACTGCCACACCCACGCCCACGTGAACAGACCGAACCCTCCTCGCAACGGATATCATACCCTTAGGTGAGCTTCTAACGGAGAGTTATTTACGGACCATCCATCATGTCATAATGTGTTCCATCTTTTCTCCTTATTGATTTCCTTTTTTTTTTCTTCCAGTTCATATCCTTTTCGTCGTTTCATGTCATTAATGTCGCTATTCACTTCTGTGTTTCAGTGTCTTGCTGTTCATCTAACCATTTTTTTCTGTGTTTCATAATTTTCCCTGCCGTGTCTTCCCTTATTTCGTCTCCGGTTATTTCTGGTCGTCGCTAATGCTTGGTATTTCTTTCATAAATCTTCCTGATGCTCACCAGTTCTCTCCAATGTCGGATACTTGCTGCTACTAACCTTAAATCGTGCACATTTTCCGTAAACTTTTGCCTCATGGCACCGTTGCCCTCTTTCTGGCTGATATTTACTAGCGTCAGGCAGATCTCATTAATTCCATCTCTTTTCTTAATAACTGATGAGTATAACGTTTTTAGTCCCTTGCGTTTATTGGTGTTTTTAGCCTATCCTACTATACTTTGTGTTTAGTTTTAACAGATACTGACAGTGTTAAATGTACTCATATCCATGTTTTCAGTAACATTAGTAGTCTGCTTACTACAAGCTACTTATCAGCAGCTCTTCATCATTATCGAGCTTTCACTTACTTTACCTACAACTTTTGGGCCGGATTCTCTTTTGCTTAGATCTGGGAACATCACAGCTTCGGCGATTTGTTTTACCTGTTAAACCTTTTTATCCTCAAGTTTATTGGTGATGCAAGGTATACGGGTATTAAAAATAAAATTAAAAACACGCACAAGAGTACCATACCGTATGATACAAAGCAGTTGCTACAGAAGAGGTGGTACGAAGCTCCCTGTGGAATACGGATATCCTCGTATTACTCTGTGACATTCATTACTCTTCTTGGCCAGGTGGACACATTTATTTTTGTGTGTGTGTGTTTTTGTTTTACATTTTAGCTTCTTGGAATCGCCTCTCTCAGTAGTTTACTCTTTTAAGGTGGAAGCTCTTCTCACTGATGTCTAGTCTTTACTTGTTGAATGCTCTTCTTTGTTGTTTACCATTTTTCCTTGGGGCAAGGGGGTAGTCGAAATCCCATCTCTGTGTTGTTTACTGTTTTTTTTTGCATGTTCAAAGCTGTTCTCTAATCATATATATACGAGTGTATATATATATATATATATATATATATATATATATATATATATATATATATATAATCTCATCAGCCGTTTGAGTGTTCACAGCAGGACCGGCCTGTCTCGACCGAAGTGGGAACGATACAGCCAATTTGGCTGTATCTGTACCTAGTGGCTTAGGCTGTCTGGTAGAGATTGTATGTAGTGCTTGTAAGTGTAATTGTAGTGTTGGAGTGGCTTTGGTTGTGTGTGTAGTCTGTGAACCAATTGTAATCGGCCCACGCAAGCCGACTGGGTACAAGCATACTTTACAGTATGCGACACTGGTTCAACCACAGCACCTCTTGTGTCCGCCAGTGCAGTACGTGGCCAGAAGAACGCTCTCAAAGTTTATTACCCTGGCGGGGCGCGAACCCTCGTTCTTCAGTGTACAGAAACCGCACACTTTACCACTGTACCACAGAGGCTTCATATATATATATATATATATGATTTTGAACTATCAGCAGACGATGTTTAGAAGTGGGTTTTCCTTATGTAAGGGTATAATGTGTTTTATTCTTTTCCACTCGTATATTCGTGGTACTGTCTCATTGTAGGAAGTGTAAATAAAGAGAAGGGGGTCCCTAGTTTGAATGTAATGGAGATGAGGTGTCTGAGAAGTATGTGTTGAGTGACGCGTATGGATCAAGTGAAAAATGATGAAATGCGAAGGAGAACTGGCGTTACGCGGGAGATTCCTTAACGAGCTGAACAGTGTTGCGATGGTGTGGGTCATATGAAGAGAATGGATGAGAAGCGATTGGTGAAAAGATAACTGGATCAGATGTGAGAGGTGCAAGGCTGAAAGGAAGACCACGAATAGGATGGATGGACAGTGTGAAGGGAGGGTTAGATGCAAGAGGGATGTCTGTAGAGCAAGGTGGAGTGGCTGCGTGTGATAGGGATGACTGGAGAGAAATTGTGAAGGAATAAGTGGTGACGGGGCCCTGAGGGATGTTCTCTCGCATTTGACCTGATTTGCTGATCAGGTCAGGAGCGGGTATGATGTGGCAGGGGTAAACCAGCTCTGTCGTCGGACCCTGCTGCGGAGGTCGCTGATTGCACTGTGCAGTTGACCCTCGTGCGGTGTGGAGTGGTGAAGATCTGTCCCTTCTTCCCTTGGGGCTAAGATACGAGTAAGTGTGTGTGTGTGTGTGTGTGTGTGTGTGTGTGTGTGTGTGTGTGTGAGTAAACTGGGATTGTGTCGTCCAATCTCGGCTACCTCCCTTTCTGGGGGAAATGCAGCCTAGTATATAGGCAGATAGATAGATATTCGTGATATACAAATTACTAAGTTATCCTTATCCCGCTAGTAATTATTACGTTGCTTTATCCCTTAAGTAATATAACGTGTATTTATCTTGCAAGCGTACTGATTTAAGCTTCAATCGGGTTTGGTTTAAATTCCTTGACTCTCGCCAATTAGTCTGAAACTTAAATTTATTCTGACTGTTCATCTTTCTGCTCAGTAATTATTACAGCAGGCACGACAGGTCTGGACGAGGGTGTTTCATTATTTTGCTTTATAACTCGCACGCTCTCACCGTTTCTCTGTGATTCTCATTCCTTTCCGCCAATTCGCTTTCACTATCACCGCGTCCCTGTAATTCTCGTGGCCTTCCAGCAAGCATCTGATACATCGCTTCCCGCCTTCTGTGTGCCCAGCAGTTAATAATGGGGATTACGGCACTAGATAACACAAGATTACCTTTGGCTTTAGTGAGGACAATGTTCTGAGGTGCGGGACGACTTGCATGTGTCAAGGCGAAGACTCTCTCTCTCTCTCTCTCTCTCTCTCTCTCTCTCTCTCTCTCTCTCTCTCTCGGAGAGAGAGAGAGAGAGAGAGAGAGAGACCGCGCGCATGCGTTAGTCTGTGTGTGTGTGTGTGTGTGTGTGTGTGTGTGTGTGAAGGCTAGTGGAAAAGAACAGAAAAAAAAAATGCTTCTGCATAGGGTAATTACCTCGAACCAGCCGTGGTGATGGAGAGCTACTGTCAACTTCTTGGAGTTCACACACACACACACACACACACACACACACACACACACACACACACACACACACACACACACACACACACACCTAAGAGAGAGGCCACGTCTTGTGGATCTAGTGGCATAAATTCGTAACTACTGCCATTTTTTTTTTTCCATAATTCATCATAAATGGGAGTAGAATGTAAGACACGGGGAGGATAACGTGAATAATTTCTTTGACTGTACGGTTCCAGCCACCTTTCTTTGCAATGGTACAGTTCCATACAACAAGGTTTTGGAGGCCTAATATTTCCGTAGCACGTTAATTACAGTTACCACCTGTTGAGCACAAGTTATCATTTATCTCTTTATATCATCAACACTGCTGCTGTCTGTCTTTAACCTCGTCACAGCATTCTTCACTTCTGCTATCCACACATTCTGTGGTACCACAATCTTGTGCACCACCGAACTCAGTCCCATTTACCAACTCCCTGTTGTTGCCCTATCATTTATCCTCTATTAAGTAGTGGTCTCACTGACTCCATTTTGTAACCATGCTTCTACTTTAGTACCTAACAATTTTATGCTTTCCCCACATCCATTCCTACATTTTCAGACCCATTTCTTTCCTTTTACTTAAAACAAAAACTTGTATATATTTTCTTTCCCGTTCTCACTCCAGTATATTCATTCCGTTAACCATTTTTTTTTTTAATTTCCTGCTCTCTTTCTCCTTCCAGTCCTTCAATATATCATTTACTTTTTCAGCACCATACCTGCCTTTAGCATTACTGTTCACACAACTCTTATCGTACACACGCCATGTTTTTTTTTTTCCTAATCTAGTCCCTAACAAATTAAATGAACTTAGATCTTTCTCTAGCTTTTGCACATAGTCGTCTGCCACTGCTTCTTTTCTCAGTTTTCTTCTTTCATCCAGAGTGCCACTCGTATAGTTCGGTCGACTCCCAAGTGACACAAACACTTTTCTCTCTTTAAGCACATTATTAAGACAACATTAATTCCAGTCTCTCGTACCGTATGTTTATACACTTCTTATTGTCTAAAAAAAATTAAGTACAAATGCACAACACTATATCCCGATAAATGTCCCTTAGCCGACGTTCGTCATCACTTTTTTTCCTGGCATAGCAAAGCGATCCGTTGTGCCATTCATAGGACTCACAACAATTGGATCAGTCAAATCACCCGTTACAGATACCATAATTCCCCTGCATTTGTCCTATCATTCTATCCACTTGCTTTTGAAACCCATTCTTCTTCTCGACATTGCTGTAATGACAGGATGTGAAGCCTTGCTAAAATCTATAGAAGTGAAGCACCTAGTTTCCGAAAAAAAAATTAGCGAGTGACTGACGGACACTAGCTTTTAGAAATGTTCCTGCATCTGAAAACCAGAACGAATTTACTCTTCAAAAGTTAAATTTGACGTATATCCTTGAAGACATAACGAATTCATAACCCCTCTTCCTCGTCTCCATTCGTTATTCATCAACAAAACAACTTCCCCCTGCCCATTTCCTACCTCACACATTTCATCTTCCCAATCTGATCCATTTCATTCCTTCTCATCTTCATTTCGTACACTGTTATTTCATATGTGCCTTCCTTCCTTAACCTTTGCATCGCGAGGACGTACCGTTCATTATCCATTTTAATCTTGCTAAATCTTGGGGAAAACTTTAGAGACTAGAAGGGCCAGAGCCTTCATTAAGATTTCAGAATCAGGAGAGAGACTGTGGAGTTGTTAACAGTTTCATGTTAGCAATATAATGTTCATATGCTCAAATCCACAAGAACTGCTTCAAAACCTAGTTCCCCTTCAACACTGCAGGAACACATGAACCACACGACTGACAAACCCAAAATACCCCAGACCCAGCACTGAAAATCAGGCGTAACCCTGACATGGCATCAGTGAAGTTCCCTGTGGAAGTGGGGTTGCATAGTGGGCTGTGGGATTCTCCTTCAGAGATGGATTGGTGTGTGACCCAAGCTATGATGTGCGATGATTGTGTTGTGTGATTCAAAGTACCACGTGGATCTGCAGTGCACTAGAAAAGAATAAATCTAAAATTATTGTCAGCATGTGGAGATGAAACATGATATATAAAACAAAGACACAAGACAGCATTTTGGATAAGACGAAAGTAATTTTATAGCTTTACTACAATATAC
Source organism: Coenobita brevimanus (assembly GCF_032717465.1). NCBI lineage: Eukaryota > Metazoa > Arthropoda > Malacostraca > Decapoda > Coenobitidae > Coenobita > Coenobita brevimanus. The sequence continues at coordinate 34,731,169 of NC_136980.1, forward strand.
ACTGTACTCAAAGGAACACACTTGTAGCTGGTGGAATGTTGTTGTAATGGGTAAAGAATTCTGGATCGCCTCCCATCCTAAATGCTCCCTTTCTTCTTTACATGTATTTTCTTTTCCTTTTTTCAATACTCTTTCATCCATACGTGTTAAGAATAATTCTAATATATATTTTTCTAGTTTATGTACTTTTGTCAAAGCCAGTTACCAAATACACTTTATATACTACTAGCTCATAAACTCATTTCCGGCTACACCCACTAGGTGCCAACTCCCACCTACCTGTTTTCCCCCAGAGATCTGTTCCTGCCTTGACAAATTTTTCCCAATGGGTCTATTTTCCCACACGAACCTATTTTTCCGCCATGAACCTATTTTTCCCAGTGAACCTATTTTCCCCATTGGATCATTTTTCCTCACTGGATTTCTTTTACCTCCTCTGACTCATTCTTCACCCATGAACTTATTTTGCCTCAGTGACATAATTTCCTCGTGGACACAATTTCCCCCTTGAAGCTATTGTCCCACTGTTCCTAGTTTTCCTCCATGGACCCAATTATCCTATGGGCTTATCTTTCTCATGTATCTAGTTTTTCCATAGACCTATCAACCACGGACCAGTTATCCCATGAGCCTATTTTTCTCATGTATCTAATTTTTCAATAGGCCTATGAGCCATGAACAAATGTTCCACCATGGCCCTATTTGGTCTCTATTATCAGTACGTGAAGTGGAGCATCATCCGTGGAGTTTTATGCATCTGAAATGATGTCCGAGTGCTTTAAAAGGATTTTAGGCTGAAGCTTGCATACCGTGGCTTGAATGCTGAGTATATTAGGCACCTTTTGGTGCCTGATACACTCCTTTATCCCTTTTCGTTTTGGAGTAATGACTGGCAAAGAAAGAAAGAAAGAAAAAAAAATAGAAGAGAAAAGAAACACCATACAAAGGTTAGCGTGACTTTGCCACAAGTTTTCCTCGGAAACAACAAAGTTTTTTTTAAACTATATGCATAAAGCTGAGTTTTGCATGCAAGTTTCAGTGCCTTATGTACAATACCATGAGGTCATTGGAACCTGAACCATTGCTGCATGGTAGGCACTACCCCATTTACTGATGTTGGGCAACATATAAAACTGTCTCCATACATAGTTATACTAATTCTATCTTCAGGTCTAAATGATTGAGTACCAAAGCAACTTCACTTTTCTTGCACATTTATGTGTGTCATACATAAAACATGAATTGTCATTTAGTGTAACCTATTCATATCATTTGTTGAACCTGGCAGCAAATGTAGCAAACCAATAAACATGCTATGGATAACTTATAATAAAACTTGATATTATTTCAGATGCCCTTCAAATGCAAGACACTATGGAATGTTGTTACATAAAATGGAGGTGAAAATGGATTATTTTCATCTCGTATGCAGGATCATAATCAGTGTGGCAGTAAGATTCTGCTTTTGTCATCGGAGGTCTCACTACATTTTCGTCAAAAAAAACTCTGTACACAGTAAGTTGGCCTAATACTGTCATCACTCCATCTTGATTGTCGAGCCATAGCAAGAGATCAGTATGAGAATGTGGGATTATTCACGAAGAGGTGCTATGGAAAGGGTGTAAATCATTCGTATTATCTCATTCTCCCACTGAGCTGAGCGAAATTAGCTCTGGGTGGACGAAAATCTCCGCAAAGTCACGGTAGACGAACCCTACCAGCCACAATTCAGATGACTTCCCCACACACATATGCAAGTTACCATAGTTTCCCATCAGTTTAATGACTTCATTGAGACTGCTTCTCACTCTTGTAACTCAGAGACCTCTGATCTAAGCCAAATATTATCCTGGAGTGTAAGAAAATAACAAGAATATTCGTAAGACGAAAATATCAAAGAAAACTCCAACTAAATAACGTAATTATATAGGACTGAGCAATGAATGGCCAGATAAGGAAAGACAGTATTTTGCTCTACAGAACAATAAATGGACTCTTACCGGCACACGGTCGTATACAATGACTTGGTATACTGTACAGGACAGAAGAATGATAAGAAAACATTTTTCAAATAAGATGACAAACCGATAATAAGCACTTCACTGTTGATGACATTGTTTGAACGTGCTTAGACTGCCACTGACTTGATCCATACAGCTTCGTTAATCACTGCACAATGAACAATTTACGTGCACTCGCAGAGTGCATACCTCCGCCAACGCCTACATCAGTCAATTCATATTACCAGTGAAATTTAATCAACTCTTCTTTGGCGCATGACCCGCATATGCTGAAAATTTCACTGAAATCCGTCAATATCGTCTTCAGATATCTTGTGGACAGCAGGCGAAAAAAAAGGGGGGGGGGGGGCGTTGAGTACATAACTTCCTCCAACTTTATTGTCCGAGGCAACCGTGGTAGAGCACCTGTTATGTCATATGTGTCCCATAGTATGCACCCAGACACATACCACCTCAGTGCACCATTACGTGTGACAGTAGTATGTCGTTCTTCTGTATTTACTATGCATTTGTATGTTTCTCTTCGAGTACATCGTTCGTTTAAAAGAAATATATAAATTTTTCTTCCAGAGAAGCATAGTACACTTCTTTTCAAACAGCTTGCTATTGAAAGGATAATTTAGCCTTTGTAGTTTCAAATATTTGCATAACTTCGATAAAATTCGGAAAAAGAAAGTATGCGTAGTAAAGGAAACTACCACCATGATACGTCGAGGTTCTCTTCCCCTCTCCTTTCTCTCTCTCTCTCTCTCTCTCTCTCTCTCTGAGTGAGTGTATATATATATATATATATATATATATATATATATATATATACATATACAATTTTTCTGTGCATACAAAAATCAAACTTTATAAGGTAATGGTTAGGAGTATCTTAATTTATGGACACGAGTCTTGGTACAGCACAGTGACTATGGAAAATAAATTCTTGGTGTTTGGAAAATAAAGCACTTAGAAGAATATTAGGAGTTAAGTGGTGGGAAAGGATACCAAATAGTAGAATTAGAGAAATAACGGGAGTGCAGCCGATCGATGAATATGTTAGATTCTCACGATGGAAGTGGCTAGGACATGTGTATAGGAGACAGGGAATAGTACGAGGTACACCAGGGTGGGTGGCACCTGGTAGGAGAGGTAGAGGAAGGCCAAAAGAGACGTGGGTGAGGACAATGAGACGGGAAGCTGGAGATGAGTGTTGGGGAGATCTTGAGGAGTTAGCACAAGATAGGATGTGGTGGTGTGAGTTCATCGAGGCCCTATGCATCCCCGAGGGTGCCACAGGAAATGATTGATAAAGTGAACAATTGTGCAGGAGTAATGAAGGAACAGAGTCAACCTAGCACACCAAATCTCTTGGAAGCAGATTTTACAAGGGAGGTAATAAATTATGATCTTACCAAAATAAATCCCGAAAGAATGAAATCCAAAGTATGTTTAAAGATGACGCGCGATTGAGTTGGATATTGTAAAATATTAGAGGATACATCGCAGAAGTTTTTCTCGGGATGATAGATGTAAGAACAGAGTTTTTGATGCATTAGTAATAACAAGATTACTTTTATCCCTGTCAGAGATTTGAGCCATGTTAGACATTAGGTGAGCCATAACCTCATCCTTTGTTTGTTGAAGTAACTGCTGAGATGGACTCCGCGGGAAGGACATGGAAGAGTGGGGGATGGACTCATCAGCATATGGGTGCATAGGGTTAGTTGTCCGACTTCGAAGGTCGTTGATGAATAAAAGGAATAGAGTTAGTGATAAAACAGAGCCTTGAGGAACACTATAATTGATAGCTCTAGGAGAAGAGCTGTGGCCGTCTACAACAGCAGCTATGGGAAAGGAGGCTAGAGATGAAAACACAGAAAGAAAGATAAAAACAGTAAGGGGGCAGCTTGGAAATTAAATATTTATGCCAGACACGATCGCAAGCCTTTGAGATGCCAAGTGCAATGGCAAAGCTTTCACAGAATTCCCGAAAGGAGGATGACCAGGAGTCTGAAAGGTAGGTAGGTGAGAAGATCACCAGTAGATCGTCCCTAACGGAACCCATACTTACGATCAGAAAGAAAGTTGTGATAGGAAAGAGTGTTTATTTATGTTTATTATTTTTTTTAAAGATTTTTACACAGGATGTTAAAACAATTGGGCGATAGTTAGATGAGGTGGGAATGGTCACTGTGGGACAGGCCAATGAGACCAGGGCCGGTATTTATCACAGTCCATATTTATCACAACCAAGCATTTACATCTCCCAAATCGCTCACAGCTGTGAAAACTTCCTAGTATTTACCAACGCTCACAGAGAACCTCATAACTGTGAATATGAATACTCCTAGGACTTGCGAGTGTGAAAACGTGTTACACTCAGCAAAAATGCGCGACCTGTAGGTAGTTAGATAATCTTGTCTGACGTCTATTTTGTACAAATATTTGATTATAAATTCAACTAACAGTATTCATGTAGATTTTCCGAAAATTTTCGATATTTGTGTTCCATTATACTGCACAATTATTATTGGCAGCAACGTATCGTTTCCGTCTGAATGCTTCACGTTTGGGTACTTGCACACAAAATAAACAGTGATTATCACCACAGACGCATATATCAATTCATTGTGAGATGGATATGCAGCACTCTTTCCACCCCTATCCAATTGCTCCTTCAACCTCCTCATGTAGAACCATGCCCGAGAGTATCAATAACCTTTTGTTTTAAAGTGTACTGTATAGCAATGATTATCATGATATACGTGTAATGGCCATATAATTATGTTTATATCTGTTAAAAAACTAATAAAGTACGGTACGCTCCAGTTTGCCGCTATGGCTTTTCAATCCACTAAACATCCACTAAGCATCTTTTCCACTATCCAGCATCCATCATCATACTTTCGGCATAAACATTCCATGAAGTAGCAGTGTCCCCTTCGTCATCATTATGTGATAATACTTACCTGAGTACGAATGACCTCAAGACGGCAGGGGCTAATTCAGTACTATTATCGAATACCCCATTAATAAATCTACCAAGAAAAATCGTACCGTTACGTCCTAGTCCCCACACTGCCACAGGCTCCAACAGCAGTAGTACAGTACAGGATGGACGTTGCCCAGTGAGTTGTTCTTCCTATGGTCAGCCTTAAGGTGCACAGCATACAAGATCAGCTGAGGCGATAATAAACACTGGCTCCTTCAAGTTCACTGTCCTTATTCTCCAAGTAAATCCACTTAATGCCTTCCAACTTCACTGTTCACTATTCTCACAAGCACTGGAGCTATACACACTCTACCGATTGCAGTTACACTTAATGTTTAACAACACTTCACAGTTAGTACACCTAATGCTTGCTTACACTGCACGTATTACACAAGTACTGAAAATAATCTTCACTGACAGTAATTACACTTAATACACTTCACTGTCTTCTCGAGTACCAATGATATACAAACTTCAATAACCCACACTGTTTGCCACTATTTTCACAAGTACCAAAAATATACAATCTTCACTGACACCAAAACCGACTGCAATTCACACAAACTGACCTGAAACCCGACTAAACTTGTAATAATCTGTACCCCATCTTTTATAAGCTTGCATTGTTCTAGACTGATCTACATTCCACGAGAACAGCAGCTGTCAATTCGGAGACAACCAAAACATAGGCCTACCACAGTTTTCTTACATTACATAACACTCTAAATCATTTACCATAGGAACTTAAGCTACATAATTCAACAAGCAATCACTTAAGTAAAACATTATAAAAAGAGCACAAAAACTGATGCATAACTTACGAAATAACTAAGTTCACAAACAGCAGACAAACTGACAACTCTGATGATTCGTACCGGAACTTACGGTACCAGAAACGTCTCGAAGGTACGAGACTACCTAACTGGCAAATCCCCCTTCATAACACTACTCCCTCTCTAGTTCTTTGTCGTCCCGACAAAACTACACAAAGTATACAAACATAAACCTTAATCCTAACGAAACATCTAGCTATGCACAATATAATCCTTCAACTTATCAGGTCTTCTTCATCTGATGCTGGCCCTGTTACTGCAGTACAGCAGCATTTCTTCCTATGATTCCCATTCCTACTACACTGCATGTCGTCTGTTCTTCCGTCTTCTTGCATGCTATTCATCAAGATTCTCCTGCATTTCCTCAGCAGTGGGACTTCCTGGGAAAAACTGGCTGGTTGTTGCCTCTTGTCACCAGCCTTCACTAATGTACCCTCATCCTTCTCATGTGAACACTCATTGCTAAAATATCCCACCTCACCACATGTCCAACACGCTTTTGTTGCAACTGAAGAACTCCTTGCACTGCTCTGTTCTTGTTCCTTCTTCCATTCGTGACAATCTTCCTTCTTGTGCCCTGACTTCCCGCAGAACCAGCAGGCTCCTCCAGCCTTCTCCTGTTCCCTCTTCCACTTGTAGCAGTCCTCTTTTCTGTGTCCTAGCTTTTCACAGTACCAGCATCTTCCCTCAAATTTTTCCTTTTCACATACCTGCCCCTTACTTGCCTTGAATCCTGCACTATGACTTGCCTGAAAGGTGGATGTACTGGATCTGATGTAGGACTCAAATTCTAGAGCCCTGGCTAGCGCTTCTTGCATGCTTCTTGGTTGTGCCTGCTTCACGTGCACTTTCAACTCTGCAATGTCAAGAGCATCGATGAACTGGTCCCTCAGTAGAATAGCCAACAGGTTAGGTGCTGCTCCAGGTATGCCTTATATGCCATACTCTCCAGCTCATGAGCAAGCTGCTGTAGGGATTCTCCTCGAGCCCGTACACGGCTCCGGAATCTTGCTCTGTACACCTCAGTCTGGTACATGGTTCCATATCTGTGCTCCAGCACTTCCACTAGGGACTTATAGCTGTTCCTCTCCATCACTGACATCTGACCCAGAATTTCCATTGCGGCACCCTTAAGGCTAGTAGCAAGCTGCACTGCCCTCTGCCTATCATCCCAACTATTCTGATCCGCAAGTAACTCAAACTGTGCACGGTAAGCTTCCCAAGATACTCTACCATCAAATTCCTGAGGTTTCTCTTTAACTGGACCCCCATTATAGCCATGCACTTCACTGGTTTGGGGCCTAAAACTGGGGCATCATAATTAAGTCCAGGACTTACAACTTCTGCATTCTTATTATTCAGCTCTGTAATGCTACCTTTAGATGCCTGCGATCTGTCAAGATTCACCATACACTGTCCATTCCTTTCATATGCTCCCTGTACACTAACCTGAGGCTCAGCAGTGCAATATTTCTCTACAGCCTCAATTCTCTCACTAATTATCTTAACATGGTCGACTACATGCTTCAATTGGTTATCTACATGCCCTCTGCACTCCGTCACTACTTCCTCACTAATTGACTTCAACTGGTCGTCCACATGCTGTCTGTACTGTGTCACTATTCCCTCGCTAATCTTCAGCATGTTTTCCACATGCTGTTTTCACTCCGTCACTATTTCCTCACTAACTGTCTTCAACTGTTCGTCTACATGCTGATTACACTCTATCACATTATTTCCCACCCCATACTTCTGCTGCCGTAGCTCAGTGTATACCTCCTCCTTCAATTGTTCCTGTTCTTCCTTCATTTCCCCCATGAAAGCATCTAACTGTCCTTGCATTCTCAGCTGTAATTCCCTCTATCGCTCCTGTAGTGCCTCCTGAAGCTGTTCATAGCGTTCTTTCTGTTCTTCGTTCTGTGCCTGCAATTGTTCTTTGATTTCTTTCTTCTGTGCCTGTAATTGTTCTTCGAGCTTTTTCTGTCCTTTGTTCTGTGCTTGTACTTGTTCCTTGATTTCGTTTCTGAGCTTTTCTGTTCTTCACTTTGGACCTGTAACTGTGCTTGGAGTTTTTCCTGTCCTTCACTCTGTGCTTGTAATTGTGCTTGGATTTTTTGTAGTTATTTCATAATTCCATCCAGCGATGCCTCTTCCTGCCTAGCTTGGCCTCTTGTCTGGACACCTTCTTGCTCCATGTCGAAGATTAGACTCACTGCATCCCTGAATAATCCCACTCCTGACACCAGTGTTGCATCCTAGTCCCCACACTGCCACAGGCTCCAACAGCAGTAGTACAGTACAGGAAGGACGTTGCCCAGTGAGTTGTTCTTCCTATGGTCAGCCTTAAGGTGCACAGCATACAAGATCAGCTGAGGCGATAATATACACTTGCTTCTTCAAGTTCACTGTCCTTATTCTCCAAGTAAATCCACTTAATGTCTTCCAACTTCAATCAATCAATCATTTCCTGTGGCACCCTCGGGGATGCATAGGGCCTCGATGAACTCACACCACCACATCCTATCTTGTGCTAACTCCTCAAGATCTCCCCAACACTCATCTCCAGCTTCCCGTCTCATTGTCCTCACCCACGTCTCTTTTGGCCTTCCTCTACCTCTCCTACCAAGTGCCACCCACCCTGGTGTACCTCGTACTATTCCCTGTCTCCTATACACATGTCCTAGCCACTTCCATCGTGAGAACCTAACATATTCATCGACCGGCTGCACTCCCGTTATTTCTCTAATTCTACTATTTGGTATCCTTTCCCACCACTTAACTCCTAATATTCTTCTAAGTGCTTTGTTTTCAAACACCAAGAATTTATTTTCCATAGTCACTGTGCTGTACCAAGACTCGTGTCCATAAATTAAGATACTCCTAACCATTACCTTATAAAGTTTGATTTTTGTATGCACAGAAAAATTGTTATTATTCCAAATATTTTTAAGCATTCCCATTGCCTGATTAGCCTTCTTTAACCTTTCTTCGAATTCAAAGTTCAAAGAACCATCCTTGGCTAAATAAGTACCTAAATATTTAAACCTATCAACTTGCTTTACAACCATACCTCCAATTACACATTCCTGCTCATTTTCCATATTCATATTGATTATTTCAGTTTTTCCACAATTAATAACCAAACCCACCTTGCGACCTTCACTCACCAAACAGTCCAACACTCTCTGCATCTCTTCTGGCCCATCACAAATCAAAACTATATCATCTGCATAATCTAAATCCAAAAGTTTCCTGTTCTCTCCCCAAAGTATACCTGCACCGGTTTCTGTTCCAACGCGTTTCATAATGTAATCAATGACCAATATAAATAGTAAAGGCGATAGAACACCACCTTGAATTACTCCGGACTTGACTTCAAACGAATCACTCAGACAACCATCAACCATCACTTTACAAAATGTGTCCTCATGCATGTTCATAATGACCCTCACAAACTCCTCTGGTATTCCATAATGTCTCATGATCTTCCCCATAGTCTCTCTCGAAACACTATCAAAAGCCTTTTCAAAATCAACAAAACAGACTTAACGGTACTCTCATTTCATTAACTTGCTGCATCAAATGCCTAACTATAAAGATCTGATCATTGCAACCACGTCCCTTTCTAAAACCAGCCTGTTCATCTCTCAGAACTTCACTGTTCACTATTCTCACAAGCACTGGAGCTATACACACTCTACCGATTGCAGTTACACTTAATGTTTAACAACACTTCACAGTTAGTACACCTAATGCTTGCTAACACTTCACTTATTACACAAGTGCTGAAAATAATCTTCACTGACAGTAATTACACTTAATACACTTCACTGTCTTCTCGAGTACCAATGATATACAAACTTCAATAACCCGCACTGTTTGCCACTGTTTTCACAAGTACCAAAAATATACAATCTTCACTAACACCAAAATCGACTGCAATTCACACAAACTGACCTGAAACCCGACTAAACTTGTAATAATCTGTACCCCATCTTTTATAAGCTTGCATTGTTCTAGACTGATCTACATTCCACGAGAACAGCAGCTGTCAATTCGGAGACAACCAAAACATAGGCCTACCACAGTTTTCTTACATTACATAACACTCTAAATCATTTACCATAGGAACTTAAACTACATAATTCAACAAGCAATCACTTAAGTAAAACATTATAAAGAAAATGAGCACAAAAACTGATGCATAACTTATGAAATAACTAAGTTCACAAACAGCAGACAAACTGACAACTCTGATGATTCGTACCGGAACTTACGGTACCAGAAACGTCTCGAAGGTACGAGACTACCTAACTGGCAAATCCCCCTTCATAACAGTACTAATAATGAGCTAAAAAAAATAATTAGACGTCATCGTACTTGAGGATGTGAAATGTTCATACAAGTGCAAGGAACAACTGGGTCCAACCTCCACAAATCAGAAGCTGGGATTTTATGTGTAAAGAGCAACGAAAACTGGGCAACAGTGAAGAGCATCATATTACACAAAGAAACATATGCGTGGATATTTTATGTGTGTGCAGGGGGGGGGGGACCTATGTCAGGGTGTCAGAAGGGGGGCGAGTGGATATGGAAAAGGGTTGGTCGGAGTGATGCAACACTCTCGAGAACGGTGGCATGATCATTTGTGGATTTGCAAGTATAAACTCTTCATAACTCATTGTCAAACCCTCCACAGTTTATCACCAACTCCGTCTTTTCATCGAAATGATCTCAAGAAAGCATTTAGGTAAGGTACTCAATGCTTACATTTTGCTGTCATAGTTCATTTATTACAAACATGTTTTGGTATGCCGAAAATTCGGGGTCATTCGCTTCCCACGCCACACTCTACCCAGAATCCGTGCCTGGTGTGTGTGTGTATGTGTGAGAGTGTGTGTGGGGGGGATTGTGTGTGTGTGTGTGTGTGTGTGTGTGTGTGTGTGTGTGTGTGTGTGTGTGTGTGTGTGTGTGTGTGTTTATCCGGAAGAGTCTGATGGATGGCTAGAGAGAGAGAGAGAGAGAGAGAGAGGTATCACTATACTTCATGATATTGTTATAAACAACAACAGGCTACAAATCACGTGCAAATCAGCCAGGACAATACTGTCGGGAGAGATGTGAAAAGACAAATTTTTTTGTCAAAAAAGAATACGATATAGACATAGGTAAGACAGCATTATTGATAAATTTTATCCTATGGTTATAAAGACCTTTAAGGCCATTTTAGTGCAATATCTTACTAGGATAGCACCGGGGCCATTGCAGAATGGGGTGGTGCCACAGTACTGGGAAATGTCAAATGTTTGGCTAATGAAAAAAGATGGAATGATCAGGCTTAAAATCCATAGCAGTTAGTCTCACGTAATTCATAGGGAAAGTACTTGAATCGATAATTAAGAATAGTATTTATCATCACTTGAACCAAAGAAGGTTATTAGGGCTACCCAGCACGGCTTCAGGAGGGATAGATCATCTCTGGCTAAATTCCCGGAGTTTAAATTATCATATAAACTTGAAAAGAAATATTCAACCGATGTTGTTTGTTTGCATTTGGAAAAAGCATTTTCTATACTATTTTTCCATATACATTATGAGTAAAGTGAAGAGCTGGAGAGTCGTGGAGAACAAAAGCAAGCGTATAACCAGCTGATTAACCAATGTGAGAAAGAGAGTAAAAATTAATGGCACATCTTCACCTTTGGCAACTGTCACAGGTGGTGATCCCCAGGGTTAAATGTTGGACCAATTATTATTTGAAACATGACATGGACGTTGAACAAAATAATACTCTTATTATTTCCTGATGACATGAGATGTTGTATGGAAGATATAAAAATAGTATGTATTACAGTATTCGCCCAAAAGATAAAAACAACTCGCTGTATCAACAACCTTACGATTTATGTCTAAAGAAACTGTAAATTTCTCTGAACTGTAATGATGCGGTAAACAGAGGAAATAAATGCAACTATTTATTTGTATAAACTTCTTACCTAAGAGGGCAGATATATATAAGACCTTAGACCAAATATAGAATAAGCTATTCAGTTCCTGGACTGACATGAAAGACAATAAAATTCAATCTGTTCTAGAGATGTTCTGGAGATTGACTTAGAGAGCTGACTTTGATCTCTCATTAAGGGCGAAACCCAGTCAAGCCTCTTTATTTGCAGGGGACAGCTCTCCTTTCACAGCTGGGACATAACAGAAAATGTCTGCTTCGTGCGGGCGTCGTCGTGCGGTGGAATCACTGGAGGTCTAGCGGAGGTCACGCTTAATCTGTGTTGCTGGTGTCAGTGGGCGTTGTCGTGCTGTCTCTACGACAGCCTTGTACTGTTCTCGCGTTGTTACCCTTGGTCGTCCACTACGAGGTCTTGTCTTTAAAAGTGAAGTCTTGGACGGCAGTTAAGTGCATGTTTTACAATAAGGTTTACTAAAACAGGAAAAAGAGAAAATCTACATAATATTTCATCTTCCCACAATGGATCGTGGCACCAGTCTATGAAGTTATCGAGTTAACTGTTTCCTTAGCAATAAAGGTTAGGCAAACGAACAAGATACTGCTTTTTTTTTTTTTACCGTCCAATGCTTACATACTGGGAAGCATATTAGTTCTCCCCTTGTCAATAACTGATATTAAATACCATCATTATATTGTCCTCATTTGTTAAGGAGGTGGTTGTCCAGTTAAGGGGTAGTTCAGAGCAACAAAAATGACTTATTAAATGCATGCTGCCAGTTTTCATGCACTGATGAAAAACAGACCAGCATCCTTAAAAAAGATAAAAACATTAACTAGCAGTCGTACCTCATTACCCCCTCTCTCGAGAATTTTCACTCGGGCACGTTCAGTTTAAAAATCTGCTTTCTTCAACTGCTCATTGCAAGGTTATTTGGAGGGTGGGAGTAAGTCTTTTTGGTGTTCCTTTCTTTTCTTTTGCTTCTGTGACTACAGAAAGAGAAGACTTGACCGCCTCGCTGAGGGCATGAGGTTTGTCGTATTTGAACAACTCTCTCTCTCTCTCTCTCTCTCTCTCCCTCTCTCTCTCTCTCTCTCTCTCTCTCTCTCTCTCCCTCCCTCTCTCTCTCTCTCTCTCTCTCTCTCCCCAGTCCCTGTATATTTGGCAGTTCCGTACACCTTTAATACCTTAATAACTCGTTTTTATGGCTGGGGTGTTTCCTCGCTCACAAAAGCTGGCGGTACATCAGACCATCACATTCTGAACGGGGAGCCTTGATGCTCCCTTGTGTAATATGTGTTCTATGAGGGTAATGGCTTTGTCCGTCAATATTAAAACACTTTTTTATCGTGCGTACGCCCTTTTTTTCTCTACCTCTGGGTGGAGGCAAGGATAAAAGTTCTCCAATTGTTTCACTGTGTCTTCTTCACGCGGGTTATTTTCATTATGTTCCTCCCAGCCGCATCATGCCAGAATCATCTTTGGATATAGAAACATATCATGCCTTTCCCGGGTTAAGAATATTTCTTAGAAGAGGAAAGTGAATAAGAGAGGAGAAAATATAATGTTAAGCAAACTTAATATTCCTGACTTAACGTAAATGATGCTCTGTTCTCCTTCTTAACGTACTGCCTTGCCTCATCAAAAGTTTGCTCATTTATACATGTTAAGGGGAAGGGAAGCACTGCAGGTCAGGAAATGAAGATAGAACACCTCAAAAATGTACACACACACACACACACACACACACACACACACACATATCTATATCTATCTATCTATCTATCTATCTATCTATATATATTATATATATATAATATCTATCTTTCTATCTTTATAGATAGATGCATAGACAGATAGGTAGATAGACAGATATGTAGATATAGATTTAGATATCGGCCATCTCATTTCCACCGCTGAACAAAGGACTACTCTAACATTCTCCACGAATTCCTTGAGTGAGCCAATCTTTGCTTCTTTTGTTAGCAAACTTCTCTGTTTCATCTCCCCACCTCCTCTCTACCCCTTTTCTGCAACGCTTGCAATCTCTTTGAGTCCAGTCAGTTAGCCTCTTCCTCCATCGGTTATCCCTTATTCTTCCTACATGACCTGCTCACCTCTAGTTATGTTTCTTAATAACTTGTATAATGTCTTTTACTTTAGCCTGCTCTCTCAACCAAATAGATTTCTTCCTCTCTTTCATAGATATTCCCAAAACTGACCTCTCCATTTCTCTTTGAGAACAGATTAGTTTGTTTACTGACTTTGCCAGTTTCTAGGTCTCAGAACCGTACATCATAGTTTGGAGTATTCTTTCGTTAAATACTTATCGTTTCATACATACCAGAAAGCTACTTTTCATGATGTCTCTGTGTTTACCGAAAGCTTTTCATCCAATTGCAATGTTTCTTATTTCGTTTTCATAGTCTTTCTTTAGGTGACAGGAAAATAAGAGTAAAAGTAGATGATGTATATTCCAATTTCCACTCAATTAACGCCGGCGTGCTGTAGGGATCAGTTCTGGCGCCAACCCTATTTCTGGTTCATATTAATGATCTCTAATCTGTCACGCACAATCCCATTCACATATGCAGATGACTCATCACTACCTAGTTCATTCACACTCAGACATCCATTTACAAAGTCTAATATCTCTACCTCTCAACTCAGTACATCCATCTCCATAAATCAAGATCTATCTACGATCAATGAATGGGGACAAAACAACCTTGTCTCTTTTAATGCTAGTAAAACTAAATATATAGTTTACTAATAGACAGATATTGCCAGATTCGTACATTACCTTCAGTGCTACTAATATTCCCATCTCCAAAAGTATTGAAATTCTTGGTGTCTTACTTAACAGTGCCCTCAGCTGGACCTCTCATGTCAGATCACTTGCTAAAACCGCCTCAGAGAAACTTGAATTATTGTACAGAGTCCGTAACTTCTTCGCCGATGAGCAGTTAGCTATAATTTATAAGTCATGTGCTCTCTCAGCTGGAATATTGCTCACCCTTGTGGAATGGTTGTGGAGAGGTTGCATTAAGACAACTAGACAAAATTCAGAATAAAGCTGTTAGAATCATTAACAACCCTGCCATTACATATAAACTACCTCCCCTGCAAGTAAGAAGGAATGTTGCCTCCCTTGCATTATTTTACAGATATTTTTTTGGCAAATGCTCAGACGAAGTTGCGTCCATGGTGCCACCTCTCCATGCCTTCCCTCGTGCTACACGGGCATCTAGTAGCGCTCATGACTGGAATGTCACTCAACCATATTGCAGAACTTCTGCCTATCAGAATTCTTTCATTCCCCGAACTGCATCTCTCTGGAACTCGCTTCCCCAGAGTTGTTTTCCTCCAAATTTCAACCCACAACTGTTCAAGTCTAACTGTTACAGATATTTTATGAACAGAGGACACCAGTAATCTGGTGTATGGATTATTTTTTTGTACGCATTTGTTTTTTCCCTCCTCCGTTCTGTTATTTATTAAAAAAAAAAAAAAATGCCACAAGCAGTTATTCTTCCCAACATCTTCAAGAATTTCTTCATTTATCTGATACCAGACTTTGGTGTATTTGGATTAATCATTAGTTTCACTCCAGTTTATCTTCAGCCCAATTTTGTGACTTTCTCTGTTTAGTTAATTTACCATTTCTTGATACGTCACTCCTGTATCTGGGATCAGAGAGATGTTATCGCAATTCTTAAATGATTTTAAGTTTTTTCTAACTATGTTTACTCCTTTCTTTTCCCATTCTAGCTTTCTGAAAATGCTTTCATGTCATGCTGAAAATAAATTTAGTGAAGTCGTATCTCCCTGACATATGTTTTTCTCAATCATAATTTATTCTGAGTCTTTATCTGTTGCAGTTTCCTCTTTAAATATGTTTTCGATCAGTTTTTGAATGTTCTTATATACTCCTTGTTCCCCCAATGAATTTATAATTGCTATGTGCTCCACTGAGTCAAGAGCCATTTCATAATCGAAAAAACCTTAGCACATGTTTCATCATTTTCTGTAGTCATCTGTGTTAACTGATATATTGTGTGTAGATTATAAGAAGTCGAACACCCTCTTCAGAATCTTGCCCGCTCACTAGGTTCGTTTTTTTTCAAAGTTGTTCTTATTCTGTTCATAAGAACTTTAGTAAAGACTTTGCCAATAAATGATAATGAGATAGTAGGTCGATAGCTCATCAAGATCTTTTGAGTCGCCTTTCTAGTAAAGCAAAATAACTATTGTTTTACACCATGATGTCTGAATTTTTCTTCTTTATACATTGAGTAAATAAGTGGGCAAGCTTGTTTTGCACTTCTACTCCTGCATCGGGCAATTAATCTGTTACGTTCCATCTTCTCCTGGAGCCTTCCCTCTTCTCATACTCATAAGAGAAAGGTTTACTTCATCCAGTGTTACCCCGGTATTTCACATGTTTCAAATCAAAAGCTAGCTATCGGTACTATTGTCATTGATGCATATACAGTACTTCTTTGTTAAATTCTTCAAGTCTCTTCACCATGTTCTCTCTGCACATAATAACATCGCCATTTCTGTATTTTAGTGATATAATTTGTCGCTTTTTGAGTGTTATTTTGGTTTGGAACTGTTTCATATTTTTTAATTGAAAATTTAATTGATCTGTTCCATGTTTTTCTTTCGTTTTTCTTAACTCTGTCTCTTGTTAAAACTTTTATTTACTGTTCTCTTTCTGTTTCACGTTTCTTAGTTTTTATTTTCATCATTCTTCTTTTCATAAGCTTGAAGGACATTTTTGAATGGAGTACTTGTTGATTTTAGTATATAAATATACATATCAGTAAACATAGAGAGAGAGAGAGAGAGAGAGAGAGAGAGAGAGAGAGAGAGAGAGCCTCAGTGGTAAAATGTGCGTTTTCGTACATGGGAAAACCAGGGTTCCTTCCCCGCCAGGATAAAAAAAATTTGGGAGTGTTCTCCCGGCCACGTACTGCTTTGTCGGACATACAGGGTGCTGTGGTTGAACCAGTATCGCTTACTATAAAGTATGCTTGCACTTAGTCGAATTGCGCGGGCCGATTACACTTGGTTCACGGACTACACACACATCCAAAACCACTCCAACACTACAGTGATACTAACAAGCACTTCTCACCCTACATACAATCTCTGCTAGACAGCCTAAGCCACTTGGTAGAGATACATTGGCTGTATCGTCCCCACTTCGGTCGGGATATATATATATACAATATATCATCATCATCATCATCATCATATCAGCCGTTGAGTGTCCACTGCAGGACCGGCCTATCCCTACCGAACCAAGGACTATACAGCCAATGTATCTCTACCCAGTGGCTTAGGCTGATTGGTAGAGACTGTATGTAGGGTGAGAAGTGCTTGTGAGTGTAATTGTAATGTTGGAGTGGCTTTGGATGTGTGTGTGGTCTGTGAACCAAGTGCAATCGGCCTGCCTTAAGCCGACTGGGTGCAAGCATATTAGTATGCGACACTGGTTCAACCACAGCACCCCTTATGTCCGCCAAAGCGGTCAGTGGCTCGGTGAACGCTTCCCAAAGTTTTTACAACTCTGGCGGGAGGCGAACCCGCGTCCACCAACGTGAGAAACGCACAGTCTACCACTGTAACACAGAGGCTCCATATACAGTATATATATATATATATATATATATATATATATATATATATATATATATATATATATATATATATATATATATATATATATATATATATATATAATATATATATATATATATATATATATATATATATATATATATATATACACAGTATATATATTTATGGTACATCTATCTATCTACCTATCTATCTCTGTCTATATGAATATATCTATTTGTTTATCTATCTATATATATAGATAGGCAGATAAGTAGATAGATTGTTAGACACAGATAGATAGATAGATGTACCATACATATAGATAGATAGATAGATGTACCATATAGATAGATAGATAGATAGATAGGTAGATAAATAGATGGATAGATGTAGATATAGATATATATCATCATCATCATCAGCCATTGAGGTCCACTGCAGGATCAGACTAGCCCTACTGAAGCAGGGACGATACAGCCAATGTATCTCTACCCAGTGGCTTAGGCTGATTGGTAGAGACTGTATGTAGGGTGAGAAGTGCCTGTGAGGGTAATTGGAATGTTGGAGAGGCTTTAGATGTGTGTGTTGTCTGTGGACCAAGTGTAATTGGCCCACCTTAAGCCGAATGGGTGCAAGCATACTAGGATGCGACACTGGTTCAACCATAGCACCCCTTATGTCCGCCAAAGCGGTAAGTGGCTCGGTGAACGCTTCCCAAAGTTTTTAAAACTCTGGCTGGAGGCGAGCCCGCGTCCACCAGCATGCGAAACGCACACTCCACGACTATACCACATACATACATGTACCTCTACATCATCATCATCGTCAGCCGTTTGGGTGTCCACTGCAGGACTGGCCTGTCCCTACTGAAGTGGGGACGATACTGCCAATTTATCTCTACCAAGTGGCTTAGGCTGTCTAGTAGAGACTGTATGTAGGGTGAGAAGTGCTTGTAAGTGTAATTGTTGTGCTGGAGTGGCTTTGGATGTGTGTGTAGTCTGTGAACCAAGTGTAATAGGACCACGTAAACCGACTGCGTGCAAGCATACTTTTAAGTATGCGACACTGGCTCAACCACAGCACCCCTTGTGTCCGCCAATGCAGTACGTGGCCTGAAGAACGCTCCCAAAGTTTATTACCCTGGCGGGACGAGAACCCTCGTTCTTCAGTGTACGAAAACGCACACTTTACCACTGTACCACAGAGGCTCCATATATATATATATATATATATATATGTGTGTGTGTGTGTGTGTGTGTGTGTGTGTGTGTGTGTGTGTAACTACTGGTTGAATAACATCGTACCGCAAAGCACCCCTATATTTTAGGAGCTCGAACCCACCTGAACACCCCAGGTCTAAAAGATGTGTGGCCCTCCCGACTGTGTGTGCAGTTTACTGCATGCAAACACTCCAAGAAAATTATGAAGAGTGGAAGAAAGAACTGTATTTTTTGTTAATTTGGGGAAATCCTTTGACAGAGCTTCCAGGGAGGTTGTGAAGTTGACATTGAGAAATCTTTTGAATGAGGAGCGGTTGTTTAAAGTGATTATGCTACTTTACACAGGTGCTTGCACCCAGATGAAAGTGAACGGATGTTTGAGTGCTGAGTCATATGTGAATGTTGGCATGCGTCAGAGGTCGGTTTGAGCCCGTTATAATTTATCATGCTGCTTGAAGCTCTCTGAGGTTACGTCAGACCTGGACTCCCATGGAAGATGTTGTATTCTGATCATTTGGTGTTGAGTGTGGAGAATGAGGCG
The DNA here is from genome assembly GCF_032717465.1 of Coenobita brevimanus. NCBI lineage: Eukaryota > Metazoa > Arthropoda > Malacostraca > Decapoda > Coenobitidae > Coenobita > Coenobita brevimanus. The sequence goes on from NC_136980.1 coordinate 34,750,358, forward strand.
GCAGATGAAATATGCATGGAGTTGAGAGACGGAATGGGGTAAGAGGGTTTGAGATTCAAGGCTAAACAAAAGTGGTGTTATCTCGAGCTGGTGGCAGTAGGCTACTGTCAATGCAGAGGGAGTGTGGCTAGGTTGAGTTTGCCACCAGGGTGTAGGAATTAGCTCCAATATCTGCAGTGGTTGTGATAAGCAGGAGCATAAAAGATGTAGCAATATTAGAAGTGAGCTGAGAATGCTGATTTCGCGTGCCTTGCGTATAAGAGAGATCAAGCAGAGGCAGAGAGGCAGGAAGTGATTGACCTTGTATCTTGAGTGTGTGGAAGTTTTGTTGTTTGGGGGACATATGTGGTGGAGGTGGGGTTAGAGCTATCTCGGCGGCAAGAGTAAGGAGTGGTTGGAAGATCAGTGCTGTTGCCTCTCCTGACACTGAGAGCGTTCTCTCTCCATACTAGGGATCCTTATATGGAGCAGGTGTTAGCAGTATAATATTGTGCGATAGTGAGACTTGGGTAGCATTGGAAGAGGATATTTTTAGACTCAGACGTACAGAGTAATAATGATTAAAAGGATGTGCAGTGCATCCATCAATGACAGCCTTGGGGAGTTAGAATTGCGAATGAAGCTTTGAAAGGAAGGACGGAACTTGAATGTATTAATGTTGTGATAAAATAGGGAAGCTTGAGATGGTTTGGGCATGTGGAGAGGTTGTAGGATGACAAGTGGTTGCAGAGGATGATTGGCGTGAATGTTGAGAGCAGCGTTACGAGAGTCAGACCGAAAAAGATCAGGGACGAGAATTTTGGGTGTGAATTCAGGGATAAGGGACTGTGGAGAGAGGCTGTTAGAAACTGAGCATAGTTGGGAGCTATCATTACGGGACCAAGGCCGATGCATGCAAGCATGGTGGAGCCTTTATGAAAGTAAAAAAACGAACAGGAGCAAATGACTGAGTGAGCGCGGGGCCGCCACTTGCTTGTACTCCTGCTTGTTTTTCCCGTCTTGTCGTGACATGACAGCATCTTCCTTGGTGGTACTTGAAATTCATCCCCTCTCCTTTCCTCTGACAAGATTGTAAGTTATCGCATTAGCCTGATGTTAATTTTAATACTCTTCCATATACCTCATAACATGCCATAAACATACCCTTGCTGTTATTAGAACGTCATAATAAATCATGAAAAGCAAGTAGGAGGCTTCGGCTGGTGGGGTCCAGAAGGGCTATAAAGTAGGGTCCGAAGGAAAGAGAGAAAAGCATGGAGGGTAAAAGGTAGAAAGTAGAGGGGAGCAAGGAGTATGCTGATGGAGTAAACCAGGATCAATGAGTGGGATTTAGGTGGGGCTACTTTTGGGTCGCTGCACGAACCACTTCAGAAAGAATATTGCAAAAACATGGTCAAGAAGTGAGAAAAATACCATAGTTAGGGTGGTTCACTGTGATTGCGTTTGCAATGTATCCGACAGCTTTTTCTTCTGAAAGTGAAACAGTGTGGCTATTAATCATGAAAGGGCGTAATTTAACCGTCTGCGACTTGTACTCGATTCGTGATGACTCTCGAAAAGGCCTAAAAACCATAAATACTGCAAAAATATGTATAAAGACAACTTTGACACTGGTAATGACACTTTCCTGCGAAGATTGCTGGCAGGAATAATGAAAGTTAAGAACGTAACTTGGTGTTACCGTTCGTAACTTCTGTAGTGGTAGTGAGATGAAACTGCAAGAATTAGAATGAGCTCAATGGGTGCGACAGGCTCGAATAAGACGATTGATGAATTGGCACGTCACTGCTTGTGACATGATGGGTTGTTGATTTAACTATTGCACTGTAGCTGGTACATTTCAGTACTATTCGGGGTAACACACAAACACACAAAAGTACTCGAGTGCGAAAACCATCTTGTTTGGAATTAACCCTTTCGCTGTTGTTATCTTGAGTAACCATTTTTCTGCCACTGCCATACCTCTCTTGATTTTTTTTTCTTCTTTAGCCATTGCTACACCTCTCTTGACGAACCCTTTTCTCATAAACTGCTACACTTCTCTTGAGTAACTTTTTTTTTTTCTGTTACTGCTACATCTTTCTCAACTAACCCTTTTTTTTTTTTTTTTTTTTTTTTCCGCCACTGTTACTTATCTCTTGAATGATTTTTTTCTGTCATGCTACACCTCTCTTCAGTAACTTTTTTCTGACACCGTTACACCTTTCTTGATTAACGTTTTTCTGCCGCTGCTACACATAGAAATATTGGTTAGGCGAACCTCAGATAATTTTCCTCAGTCGAGACAAATGTCTGTAGCCAAATGATTAGTTTCTAGTGACAAAAGAGTCGGGGATTATTATAGGGGAGGGAAGATTCTATATTAGTGGAGGTGATAACCCCTTCAGCCAAAGAACTTTTTATTCTACCCCAGGTTCTATCAGTCAGCTGAGCACCTGGGTACAGCCAGCTAATTACTTTTCGGGCAGCAGGGGATTCGGCCTTATCCATCTTCACGTCCCGGGCTGGGTTATTCACAACGGTTTGTCTCAACGGAAGGAGCCTGTTATTGATTCCTCTAAACTCTCGGATTGCGCAAACTCCGCCTCAGTCTTTCTAAGGAGAGGATCTGTATAGTCCGAAATATTGGTGCTTCCCGCCAAAACAAATTAATCTTAGTGACATCATTAAGTGTATGAACTAAACAAGTGTTTGGTAACATGCATGAACACCTTCTTTTTCTAACTGAGACTCAGCTGTCTGAGGCAACTGACAGCAAACCCTTTTCTGTATCCTCTTTACTTTCTCTATACTCATTTCAAAGCCAAAGGTGGCTGTTGTGTATATATACGCAACGACTTATCTTGCTCTTGTGTTCCTGAACTCGATTCTTCTGAATTCTTTACACTCTGGCTTCGGCTTTCCTGTCATTCTCTGACTAAATATATCTGTGCTGTTTACTTATCCCCTAATTCTACTGACTATCAAAAATTCTTCAACTATCTTACTTCTATGCTGGAACACATTCTGTCCATTTCTCCTTTCTCTGAAATCTCCATTCTAGGAGATTTCAATGTTCACCACCACCTATGCCTCTCCTCTCCTTTCACTGATCCACCTGGTGAACAAGCCTACATCTTTTCTATCCTTAATGACCTAGAGCAGCTTGTACAGAACCCTACCCGTATCCCTGACCGCCTTGGAGAGAGCTCCAACATACTTGACCTCTTCCTCACAACTAATTCTTCTGCTTACTCTTTTAATCTTTTCTCTCCGTTGGGCTCCTCCAATCACAACCTTATCACTTTAACCTGTCCTATCACTCCGGTATGGCCTGTGGACCCTCCAGGGAAACGTCGTCTGTGGCATTTTGGAGCTGCGGACTGGGAGGCCCTCAGGCAGTACTTCTTTCATTTTCCCTAGAATGATTATTGCTTCCATGGCCGTGAGCCATCTGAGTGTGCCTTGCGCATTACGGAGGTTATTCTCTTGGGCATGGAAGCATACATTCCTTTCTCATATCCTTTGACCAACACAAGAAAGCCTTGATTTAATCACACTTGTTTTAATGCTGTCCGCAACAAGGAGAGGGCCTACAAAAGGTACCGGAGCCAACCCACTCCTGAATCACATCATCTTTATGGTTCTGCCCGGAATCGTGCTAAGTCTGTTCTTCGCTCTGCTAAAAATAATTTCTTCCATACTAAATGCTCTCAACTCTCCAACTCAAATTCTTCCCGCTCCTTCTGGCACCTTGCCAAAAACCTTTCTAACAAGTTTACCTCATCATCCTTCCCTCCTCTTTTCTACTCTGATGGTTCTGTAGCTATTTCTTCTACTGATAAAGCAGATCTCTTCGCACAGACTTTCTCCTCCAATTCCACCTTAGACAATTCCGGTGCTGTTCCTCCATCACTTCCCCCCTCTGACTTCCTCATGGCTGACATTAAAATTTCTTCAGCTGATGTATTTTCTGCCATCACCGGCCTCAGTACTAACAAGGCATATGGGCCTGATGGGGTCCCTCCTGTTGTTCTCAAGAACTGTGCTTCTGTGCTTACACCCTGCCTAGGCAAACTCTTTCGCCTTTGTCTGTCAAATTGTACCTTTCCTTCTTCGTGGAAGTTTGCTCTCATTCAGCCAGTCCCAAAGAAGGGTGACCACTCCCAACCCTCCAACTATCGTCCAATTGCTTTAACGTCCTGTATTTCAAAAGTTTTCGAGTCGATTCTTAATAAAAAATTTTTAAGGCATCTTTCCTATCACAACCTTCTTTCCGATCGTCAGTACGGGTTCCGTCAGGGACGCTCCACTGGCGATCTTCTCACCTACCTTTCAAACTCCTGGTCATCCTCCTTTCGGGACTTTGGCGAAAGCTTTGCCATTGCACTTGACATCTCAAAGGCTTTCAATCGAGTCTGGCATAAATCTTTAATTTCCAAACTGCCCTCCTACGGTTTCTATCTTTCTATCTGTGCCTTCATCACTAGCTTCCTTTCTGGTCGTTCTATAGCCGCTGTTGTAGACGGCCATCGTTCTTCTCCTAGATCTATCAACAGTGGTGTTCCTCAGGGCTCTGTCCTATCACCAACTCTCTTCCTTTTATTCATCAATGATCTTCTAAGCTGTACATCTAACCCTATCCACTCATATGCTGATGACTCCACCCTTCATCTTTCCATTCGGTTCCCGCAACGCCCATCTCAGCAGTTACTTCAACAAACAAGGGATGAGGCTATGGCACACCTAATGTCTGACTTGGCTCGTATCTCTGACTGGGGTAAAAATAATATGGTTATTTTTAATGCATCTAAGACTCAGTTCTTACACCTATCAACCCGACAAAATCTTCCACAGGTATACCCACTAATGTTTAATAATATTCAGCTTAATCCTGCATCATCCTTGAACATGCTTCGGGTTTCATTTACTCGGGACTTATCTTGGAAAGATCATATTACATCTCTTGTAAAATCTGCTTCCAAGAGATTGGGTGTGCTAAGCCGACTTCGCTCTTTCTTTACCCCTGCACAATTGTTGACTCTATGCAGGGGTTTTATCCGCCCCTGTGTGGAGTACAACTCTCATGTGTGGGGAGGCTCCCCACATACAGCTCTTCTCAATAGGGTGGAGTCAAACGCTTTTCATCTCATTAACTCTCCTCCTCTTACTGAGTCCCTTCAACCTCTGTCTCTTCGCCACACTGTTGCATCTTTATCTCTTTTCTATCACTACTTTAATGGTCACTGCTCCTCTGAACTGTCTGCTTGCATTCCTCCGCCTCTACGACGGGCGCGTAGCACCCGTCTGGCAGCAAACTCTCATCCCTTTTCTGTCCAACTCTCTAATGCAAGAGTTAACCGTTACTCCCAGTCTTTCATTTATGCAACAGGTCAACTCTGGAACTGTCTCCCTCTGTCTGTATTTTCTGCTGCCTATGATCTCCAGTCTTTCAAACGCAGTGTGTCCAGGCATCTCAAAATTATCGGATCTTGAATTTGGCTCTCTATTGTATTTTGTTTTTCTCTTGGAGGGAACTGTTACTGCGGGCTCATGGCCTTTGGTTCCTTCTTCTTTGCATTAAAAAAAAAATAATAATACGGCTAACCAATGCGGAATATATGTTCAATTGATTACTGGCGTATTTGATGAAAAGCATGCAAATGAAGTCCAGGAGCACAGCTTAGGCCATATATTCTCGTGAACTAGGGAAACTTTTTGACATATTTTCTTGTGAATGTTGTTTTGCTTATTTCACCATTACATTATCCTGTGTGTCCACCATACTGTTTAAAGAATAGTATGGTTTGCATCAATAACATGCAAATAATAACTTAATATTTAAAAATGGTAAGGGTAAGGTGTTTGGGAGCATCCATAACCAACAGGAATTCTGTCCCAGGATACTTTCGGTCGTATCCTCGTGATTTTCTGGCCTATTTTCGTTGGCAATATATTACACATGACACACTTTAACCATTTCCCTCCCATGGGCGCACCTGGGTATTGTATTCGGGTTTTTTCAGATTTAGCCAGGAGAGGAAAATTCAAACATTTGACACTTACTGAAGATGGTGTATGACCTTATTACTAGCATTTTCCCCATTTTAATAAAATCGTCTTCTGTTAGTTTGAGTGCAATAACTGAATGAGTAGCAGACATAACATATTGTTTTCCTGACGGCTCTCAGCTCTTTTAATACGCACCATATCCACATATAAACTGATAATGAAGATGTAATAGAAAGCATGCTTAGCCGACCAGTAAACGGCCATTCAGTACAAAGGATACTAATTTGTGGCACTGCAACTTAGGAAAATCATAAGGTACAGTGATAACGTGTCAGGCATCTAATTCAGGAAGTTGTGTTTTATGCCCTGGCGTATGGTAGGTAAGTATATACCCTTACGTGCATTATATCACATGATACATAAACATGTTTAGTTATCTGTTGTTCATATACAACATGTTGCTCTCATATGCGGATTTTTAAAAAGTAATACAAGTTTGTTTCCCACCTCCACACAGCGCTGGCCTCTCCCCCTCACCCATTCGCTCCAAGTCGCATGTTTCCTCCCCACCACTCACCCCCTCTCCCTCTCCGCTTATCCTCTTCATCCTCCCACTCTGCATCCTCGTCTGTCTCCCTCTTCTTGCTCCTCTCCCTCTACACAGTCCTCTCTATTTTTCCCAGCCCACATAATACAGTCCCTCCCCATAAACACCTCTCACTTTCCCCTCCACAGCACTTCTCCCTCCCCATAAACACCTTTTACTTTCCCCTCCACAGCACTTCTCCCTCCTCTCCACACCCCTTCTTTTTCCCCCCCTCCACCTCTCTCCCTCTCCCTCCACACCGTCCTCCCCTCACGCAACACCAAACCATCCCTTCACCCACACAACATTTGTCTTCCTACTTTACTGATATATTCTCCTTCATGTCACACTTCAGCCATTTCTCTCTCTCTCTCTCTCTCTCTCTCTCTCTCTCTCTCTCTCTCTCTCTCTCTCTCTCAGGGTTTGTACGGATGCCAAGCTCCTCCCATCCCGAACATCACCAGTGCCAGGCCAGTCGACCGTGCACTCTACGTACGTAGGTCACTTTGTATTGCTCCCTTCCTACCCTTCCCCCTCCCCCACCCTCATTATCGTGCCTTACCCACCCCTTACCATGGACCCAGCCCCATATCCTAGTAAACCTCTC